>NC_086444.1:254146126-254473626 GCF_028390025.1 Pseudophryne corroboree | reverse complement strand
AATTTGCGCAAAAGAACGCAAATGGTATCACGTTGCGCTACATATTGCACACACAAACGCGCGGTCCAATCGCACAGTGTATAGATACTTGTTATCTATGCGCCCTACGATCACTGGAGTTGAATTCACAAGCTGCGCTCCACAGCCGGAGCGTAAAACTAAAACCTTAAATCAATACTTCACAATCTATACTCTATCACGCTCCTTTGCACGGTTTACAAACACACACTACGTGCCTCAATACACTGATTAATACGCAAGGTTGCGACCCTTACACGCCGCTGAGCCTCTGCCAACTCATCGCCTCCACGGGATTCCCGACTTCCGGGGTTCAATACATCCACACCTACTTTCAGCTCACACTAATACACAATGTTTTTCTGTACAGAAAAATATCACTCCCTTTGACTGATAGCTTGCTCCATAGGTAGTACAGTTTAAACAAAATATTATATTAATCTGCTTTTGAAATCGGATAGTTACTTGCTATGGTATAACTACAAATGCTTTACCCCACCTTTTAAATGTATTTCTATTGTGTGGCTAAACTTGCGCTCGCTACTTCACGCAACTTTGCGTAAAGCACACAACCGTGTGCATCCCTGCGCCACGTGCATGTTCCTGTACGCTTACTTCACGTACCGTACCACATGTACACCTTGCGTTTGCAACTTAAATACACCACACTATGGGGGTCATTCCAAGTTGATCGTAGCTGTGCAAAATTTTGCACAGCTACGATCAACTTTCCTGACATGCGGGGGGACGCCCAGCATGGGGCTAGTCCGCCCCACATGTCAGTCCGGCCCCCCCTCTCAGTAGTGCAAAGGCATCGCACAGCGGCGATGTCTTTGCACTTCAGGAGTAACTCCCGGCCAGCGCAGCTTTAGCGAGCTGGCCGGGAGCTACTCCTCGCTCCATGGCCCGCAGCGGCTGCGTATGACATCATGCAGCCGCTGCGGCCCGCCCCCCGTTCGGTCCGGCCACGCCTGCGTTGGCCGGACCGCGCCTAGGAAACGGCGGCCAAACGTCGCCGTTTTGCCCCCTCCCGCCCATCTATCACCTCTGCCTGTCAACAAGGCAGAGGCAATCGCTGTCCTGCTACAGTCGTCGGCTGTCCAACATGCGCAGGCGCACAAAGGCGCCGGCGCATGCGCAACAGGGACCCGTTCGCTCTGCTGTGTGAAAATGCAGCGAGCGAACGGGTTGGAATGACCCCCTATATCACGATAAATGTGAGCAACAAAATACTACTGTTCACTACACAATACAACACACTTGTTCCTTACACTCACTGGAAGTTACCCCCAAAGGTAATCCTCTGTTGAGTGTTTACCTAAACGTTTAGGCCGGAACTGTGTTTTGTGCTTTTATATAATTACACCCTTAACGAACTGTATCAAATATATATAACAAATAAACGTATCCGATTCTTTGCAGATCTATAATGACTATTGACTATAATTTAAATGCTATGATTCAGATTGGATAGCTGTCTTGCAAAACATATGCTGATATAAATATACACATAATAATATAATATATATAATATATATATATATACACACACACACACACACACACACACACACACACACACACACACACACACCATTTACTGCTCTCCTATGAGAACCTTCACCCCTTCATATGTATTCGTAAACACACTGAATGAATACAGTTTCTCTCAGAGACTAAAGTGGTTAAAAAAGTTAATTAACATTTCAATGGCTATCCTACCCTAGCAAACAGAGAGTTAACAAGTCCTGGAAAGAGAAAAAAAATCTTTTTTTTTATCTGTGTGTAATTTCTTACATCAAGTATTCATTTCACTATTAACTCTCACTAGGCCCAATTTAAACTATTTGTAATTGACTATGGCATGGGTTAAATCAATTCATTGGTAGCTTATAAATGGTGTTGGATTTGTACATATATGTTGTTTCTCTGTGACAAAAGAAACTGATTGTTTTAACCAGACTGAAAGTCAGCTATTTAGCTAAGTTGGATAAAGTGACCTTCCTAAAATGGCCACTACTCCTCCCCCTTATTCCCATCCATGTGCTTGAACAAGATGGTGGACAGGCCATGTGGCTAGCCCAAAATGGAGGTCACCATGTGTCTAGCCCTTTGTCACAAAGAATTCACAATCTATACAAGCACCAAAAGTTACTTTAGGCCTGGGTTTAAAAGTATGCAAATTGGCCTCAGCATGCTAACACAGCTATATTATACCTATGGACCAACTTTTCAATGCTCTTTTAAATTTACTTAACAGATAGACAATCCAATCTAAATCAAACACAATATGACTTATTTGAACTTTGTTTTGCAACAATAAAAATATGCTGTACCATTTTCAAATATTGTGCATGTCACACTCCCACAACAAAGAAATATATTGTCCCTTAAATTTCATATCAGCGCCTCACTGATAACACAAAAAACACCAACGGATGTGATTCGTCAGCATCAAGATGCGTCCATCGTTAGCTGGTAGACCACAGCCACGTTTGTACAGTGAAATCATTAAGAACGTGATATCAGGGACGAGCTCCCATCTGTAAGAGTCAGATTTATGTCTAACAATTATTTAAAATGCCAGTGTTAATATATCCAGCGGACGCCAGGCGCATCTTATTACCATATACGATAAAAGTGCGCTGAACGTTGCAAACACTATATCCCTTAAGAGAAAACAAGTACACGCACACATTTCTGAGTTCCAAAGCTCATTGATGTATATATTTGATATTAAAAGGATATGTATACAATATATCACATGTACAGTATATATATATATATATATATATATATCACACATAATATAACTGCAAATATGCCCACTTGGTTTACTGTGTATCTGCCAAATACTCCATTCCTTTAAAAGCCATGGAGTATTTTGCAGATACACAGTAAACCAAGTGGGCATATTTGCAGTTATATTATGTGTGATACAGTTGCTAGGTTTTAATTTTTGAGACTCTGTGATAGTGTAGGACCTGCATGAAGATGGGGTACCTTGGCGAGCGGTTTGCTGGCTTCCGTGCATTGGCCAACTCACTAACTAAACCCAAATCATTTATTTATTGATGCTGTGAAAATAAGTGAGCTTGCTTTGGTGAGTGCTGAACTTTCTGTTTGTATATTTTTAAGTAGGTGGCCATGGGCTACATGCACCCCACCCTATGAGTGGTGAGTGCAGACACTGCACCCCGCTTCTGGGGTGGTGAGTGCTGTGGTTTTATATTTGTTGGTATATGTATATATATCTAAATTGGTATATTGGTATATATATATATATATATATATAAATTAATGGGGAAAAAATGTTGTTGCTCAATCACAGCCAAACCTTTGAATTAACTGACTTGACAAACTGGCATAAAAATAGTTTATAGTCTGAGTTAGAACATATGTTTTCTCAGGATGCAGTTATGTGAGTCAGGATCTCTGACTAGCCCGCTGGTCGGCATGCTGACTATTCCCACTCGTGGGTGTGCACGGAGTGGGAAAAAGAACCTGTGGCGAGCGCAGTGAGCCACCGAGCCTGCTGTGTGGCGAGCGTCACAAGCCTGCAAGGGGCTATGCTGCACTTGTAGCTTATAGTATGTCAGCATCTTTAGTCAGAAAGTGTAAGAGTCTGCTGCTACAATAAACATGTTATGTTTACTGATTGCTGTTAGAGATGAGCGGGTTCGGTTTTACTCGGATTTACCCGAATCTCCTTATTGCCTGGAACTTCTCCATCATTTCATTCATCTGACCTTCTGCCAAGACAGGGTCAAAGGTAATTCTACAGATTCTTAACAGTTGGGAATATGGCAATCCGAGTTTAAGGAATATAGGGTGAAAACTGGTATAGTGCAACAAATTATTGCGGTCAGTTGGTTTACTAAAAAGCGCAGTCTGTATACACCCATCAATAATGGAAGTTCTCACATCCAAATAATTGACAGCCTGCTTACTCATGGAATAGGTGAATTTAACCGGGTGGTCACAACTATTGTGATCATTAATAATGCCCTCCAGGCATTCTTGAGTACCCTTCCAAAGATAATCATAAGCAGGTTGTCAATATAGCGGTAATAGGTTACTATATCATCCGCTATGGTGGGATCGTCAAAGAACACTGACTGTTCTACCTGGAACATGAAGATATTCAAGTACGATGGGGCCACAGAGGACCCCATCGCACAACCAGTACGTTGCAGGTACACCTTCCCATCATGTAAAAAGAAATTCCTAGTCAAAATCGTAATAACTCCAAACAAAATTGAAGATTAGGGCCCTTAAATTCTGGATGACCATCTAGGTACTGTTGCACAGCCCTGATCCCAAGATTATAGGAAATCACAGTATAAAGGCTCTGAACATCAATACTGCAAAGAATGACCTCACCCTCAAATCTGGGTAATGTGTTAAATTTACGCAGCAACATACTGGTATCCAACAGAAACCAGGGGTGTGTTTGAATGCATGGTTGAAAAAGGGAATCCAGGTATAGGGCAACTGGTTGGAACAGGGAATTAACAGCCGAAACGATAGGCCTTCCTGGCGGTTTCACCAGGCTCTTATGTATTTTAGGGGTGGTATACAATACCAGCATCACCGGGTGTTTGGGTACCAAAGCATTACGCAACGTACTAGAAATAATACCTGATCCAACAGCCTCATCCAATTTAGTACATAACTCATCTTAAAACCTAACAGAGGGATCCATAGTAAGTGGACAATACATGATCGGGTCTTGCAACTGTCTAGCTATCTCAGCTTTATAATCAATAAGATCTTGCAATACAAGGGCCCCAGCCTTATCCGCAGGTCTAAATACTAGGGGGTAAATTTACTAAGATGGGAGTTCTATTTAAGATGCGATGTTGCGTCTGGGGCTCAAATGTCGATTTGGGCAAAATTCTCTTTAGTTTAGCTGGAATATCCAAATATTCAGAATGCCCAGTTGGACATTTATACATATTCAACTTGAAGAATATAATTACAGGTAAAAAAAAAAAAAAAAAAAGGTCCTTTTTAGAATTCACACAAAACGCTGAAATTATACAAAATAGAAGACACAAAGGTGTCTCCTATTGCGATATATAGTGACGATCACCAATTGTGCTAGAAATAAATAAAGTGAGCCAGTACACAAAATATATAAAATGGAGCTTATCTGATATCCATAATGATCCTACAAGTGGTCCCCGGTGGTAGGAATATCTGCCTTTTTAATTATAGCTCCATGATATAAAATTAAATTCACAAGAGCCCATATTGTAATTCTTTTTGCAATAAAAATATGCCAACAAAAAAATACAGACAATTGGTAAAAATACACTTATTTGAAATGAAGCAGCCAAAGAGCATATAAAACCAACGCGTTTCATTGCGACAGAGCTCTATGGTTGTTCTCTATACCAATGTGAACAAAACTGATGTTATTATTTTGGGCATTTAATGCAGTTCTTTGGTCAACTCAAAAATTATGGACATATTGGTATATATTTAATTGCTGTCGAATATGGCACCGTATTCGACAGTTTGCTGATCCGACAGGATTCGACTGTCAATTCTCTCCTTCCTGGTCACTGAATTTGACATATTCAATTCAAACTGTATTCAACATGCCTCCTGTCAGAACGGGACCAATCCCTCAGGTTGTGGGCAGCCCAGATTCGACTTCCCGCACTTTTCTACAGCATATAAGCCTTGTTTGCTGCGTGCACAGTAGCCATTTTGGGAACCTGCAGAGTGGAGTGAGGTGCTGCAGAGTGATCCATTTGGCATTTCTTGCTGTGAGAACGTGCACTTCTGTGAACCAACACCCAGAAGACCTTCATCCAGGACAGACAGTAGACCTTCAGCCAGCCCGGAGGAAAGACGTTTTAGGACCGGATTCAACAATTTTAGGTAAGTACCAACTGTGGTATGGTGTTGCATGTAGGTGCTTGTGTAATGTATGGGTGCTGTTTTGAATGCTTGGCTACTGTTTTGTATGAGGCTTGAGTGCAGCATGTAATGTTTGGGTGGGGGAGGGGTGCCTGAGGTGTACATTTGGGGCTGCTTGGGTGAGTTTGGGGTGTGTTTAAAATGTGTGCAGATGTTTTTTTTTATGCTTTGGTCCTGGTTTTATTGCAACATGGATTTTTTTTGGGTGTAGGGGTGGCTTTGATGGACTTTTGGGGTTTTTGCGTGGTGTTTTACTGTTTTTTAAATGTGTGCTAATGTGTTTTTTATGCTTTTCCACTGGTTTAATTGCAGCATGCAATTTTGGGGTGTAGGGGTGTCTTTGCTGACCTTTGGGGGTGTTTGGGCATGGTTTTTCTGTTTTTTAAAAATGTTTTTCTTTTTATTGCTTTTCTACCAGTTTAATTGCAGCATGCAATGTTGGGGTGTAAGAGTTTTTGGGTGGGGTTTTACTGTTTTTTTAAATGTGTGCTAATGTGTTTTTTATGCTTTTCCACTTGCTTAATTGCAGCATATAATTTTGGGGTGTAGGAGTGTCTCTGGTGGACTTTTGAGGTGTTTGGGCATGGTTTTACTTTTTTTTTTTAAATGTGCTAATGTGTTTTTTTAATTGCTTTTCTACCGGTTTAATTGCAGCATGCAATTTTGGGGTGACTTTGTTGGATTTTTGGTGTGCTTGGGCAGGGTTTTACTGGTAAATGTGAGCAGGTGTTATTTTTTTTATGTTTTTTCTACTGGAATTATTGCAAAGGGGTGACTTTAGTGTACTTTCAGGGTGTTTAGCTGGTGATTTTCTATTTTTTAATTTAAAAAAAAAAGTTTTACAGTCCAGGATTTATTGAATTATGTAATGTGAGGTGCGTGGGTCTATGTTGTATTTTTGGGGTGTTTGGATATGTTTTGTGGTACATATGTAAAAAAAAAAATATATTTTAAACAGGAATGTCCAGAAGAATCGTTGGGCAGCAACGAGGAGTGGGGCCCGACCCAGGGAGAGTAGATGGCCAGCCAGCCAAGGCCATCCAGCGAGCAGCTAAAGTCATTGAGGGACCAAGGCCATCAGAAGAAAAATAAACGGCAAGCCAGGTATTTATAATTCACTTTCTGTGCCTGCAGCCACACTAGCATACACCTAGGCACACCCACGGGGCACTATGCGCACTGCCAGGTACACTGACACACACCAAGGCACACCTACAGGTATCTTTGCACACTGCCAGGACACTGACACACACCGAGGCACACCTACAGGTATCTTTGCGCACTGCCAGGGACACTGACACACACCGAGGCACACCTACAGGTATCTTTGCACACTGCCAGGGACACTGACACACACTGAGGCACACATACAGGTATCTTTGCACACTGCCAGGGACACTGACACACTGAGGCACAATTACAGGTATCTTTGCACACTGCCAGGGACACTGACACACTGAGGCACACCTACAGGTATCTATGCGCACTGCCAGGGACACTGACACACACCAAGGCACACCTACAGGTCATTGTGAATGTATTAATTGCATGTTTTATTTCCCTAAAAGCAAACAAACCAGCCAGAGGATTAGTCAGATGAGGAAGCCTCTGGAGAATAAACAGGCCAGAAGAATCACTGAGGCGGAAAACTGTGTCCTACTGGATAGCATCGATCGGTCCTACAATGTTCTGTACAGACCAAGGGCACAGACAACAGCAGCAAAGGCAAAGAGGAAGATCTGGGATGCCATTGCGTAGCAAGTCACTGAAGTATCTGGAAACCACGGGACACCAGAAACTGCATGAAGCATTACAGTGACTGCCGAAGACAGACCAAGAAAAAGATGGGGATTCAGCACCGACACGAGACAACAACCAGAGGTGGTCTGGCTCTGAATTTCAAATGGCTGCATTGGGAGGAAGTTATCAAAAGGCAGATGAACCCTGTCATGGTCCAAGGAGTTCCAGCCAGTGTGGACACCACCCACCCAGCTGGCTTTCCTGTGGAGGAAGAACCTCCCAGAAGACCGAAGATGATGGGAGCCCAGCAGTCCAAAAGGAGGCGCGATGGTAAGAATTAATTCAAATGTGCTGTACTAAACTAATATTTATTTTCTTTGCGTAATTTGTTTCTACTTTCCCCTAGACACGCCTGCCCAGAGAATTTCACCAGCACGCAGGACATCACCAGATCGGGAACAATCATACTTGCCTACCTGACCCTCTCCATGAGGGAGAAAATGCTCTGTTCCTGGACTTTCCTGGTAATGTATGATTGTCATCACCTGTGGTGAGCTAGTTAATTGATAAGAAAGGTGTTTCACCACAGGTGATGGAAATCATACATTACCAGGAAAGTCCAGGAACAGAGCATTTTCTCCCTCAAGGAGAGGGTCAGGTAGGCAAGTATGGGAACTATCCTCCAGGAGCACAGAGACTGTGACACAAGAGCCTCAAGAAGAAGAAACCGTGAACCTGTATCCTGTCGACCCTCCACCTGGCCTGTTTGAGTAGTCAGGATTCACGGATGAGACATTTCCAGGGTTTGATGCCAGCCGTGCCGACGCATCAATCTAAGCCAAGAAATGGCTCAATATTTGAGGCCCAGAGAAGCTCCTGGAGCATCGGAACCACAAGAAGCAGGAGGTAAATATATGAATGCATTGTGATGTTTTCCATATTTTCAAATATTGTTTACTAACTGTTATGTTTTATTTTTTTGTGTACTTTTGTAAACAGATGTGCCACAGACCAGCAGCGGACTAGCATTGGGGATCGGACGCTACATCAGGCCGTCTCTGGTCCAGGAAGACTCGGATGAAGAGGTGGATGTGCAGCAGCCCACAGTTTCTACAACCTTGCGTAAGTAATTGTCATGGTCCAGGTAATTAAACATATTCTTACCTCTCAAGTGCCTGTCCAGGCTGTCACTGTGCTCTAGGCCCAGTTGCTATCAACGTGGTCTGCGTCCACTGCATAGTGTGGCAGATCTGCAGCCACATGTGACACAAACATAGTTTCCCTCCTAAACCAAACATGGGTGCTGCCATGTTTGATCCGGTCATCTGATTCCAGTGAGCCTATCCTGAGCATCCTGCTGTCCAGCTGATCATCCCAGCCAATCCCTGCACACTGACTGCTATAAGAATGCTGGGTAAGGACTGCCTAGTCAAAAGTGCTATGATTGTCATTCCCTGTATGGTTGTTTGCTCTCAGCTGCTTCCAGGTTACCTTGCTCCAGGATATTCCACTCTGTCCTGAGACCTGAGTTCCATCCAGCTTGCAGCTTTGCCTGGCTCATCGGTGTTCTGCCATCGATACTCAGCTCCATCGGTGTTCTGCCATCGATCTCTAGTTCCATCGGTGATCCACCATCGATACTTAGCTCCATTGGTGTTCCACCATCGATACTCAGCACCATCTGTGTTCCGCCATTGATCTCTAGCTCTATTGGTGTTCCGCAATTGATACTCTGCTCCATCAGTGTTCCGCCATTGATCTCTAGCTTCATCTGTGTTTCTCCATCGATCTCAAGCTACAGTGGTTCTCCACACCAATATTCAGTATCATCGGTATCCATCTCACCTCCAATGGTCAGTAACCTTGTACTCATTCATATTGGGACTTTATCAGTGGTTTACACTGCATCTAAGTCTGCTGCTGTATGCACTACTGTTGTCAGCTCATCTAGAACATCAAGAAGCTGCGCAGGGTCAGGTAATTCATTATCTGCAAGAGCTCTCCTCTTGGCTGGATAATTTACAAGCTACCCTCTGTGGTTCAGGGGCTCCCATTGTACCCCAGGTGGACTTGTCACCTCCAACTGCTACAGCTGTTCCTCGTCTCCACCTGCCAACTCCTGCTAAGTTCGATGGTTCCCCTAAAGCCTGTAGGGGATTCTTGAACAAATGTGAGATCCATTTTGAACTGCAGCCCAGCAACTTCCCAACAGAACATGCTAAAGTGGCATATATTATCTCTCTCCTGTCCAGTTCAGCTCTAGATTGGGCATAGCCATTATGGGAAAGATCGGACGCCCTCCTGTCATCGTATAAGAATTTTGTGGCAACCTTCAAGCAAATATTCGATGAGCCTGGGCAAGTGACTTCAGCAGCTGCAAATATATTACATCTACGTCAGGGATATCGTTCTGTGAGATAGTATCTTGTACAGTTCCAAATTCTGGCATCTGAACTTACCTGGAATGATGAGGCGCTGTACGCAGCATTCTGGCATGGACTTTCTGAGCATGTATAAAATGATTTAGCTACTCGTTACTTACCTTCAAAGTTGGATGAGCTCATCTCCTTGTGTACCAAAGTTGACCTCTGTTTCGGGAACGTGCAATTGAACGTTGAAGGTCCAATCAATCCAAGGTGCAAGTCGTCTCTACACCTTGTCCGGTTTCCCCAGCTAAAGAGAAGCCAACGGAGGTAAATCACTTCCACCTGTCTCCACAGGAGCGACAAAGACGCCGCTCTGCGCACCTGTGTCTCAACTGTGCTGCTCCTTCGCACATGATTAATGCATGCCCAAAGCGTCAGGAAAACTCCAAATCCTAGCCCGTCAGGGAGAAGGCCAGCTAGGAGTAATTAAATCTTCTCCATCTATAAGTGACTGTATGCTACCAGTTTCTTTGCAAGTTTCCCAATGCTTCAGGACTGTTTCTGCCTTATTGGATTCCGGAGCAGCAGGAAATTTCATGACTGTAGAACTGGTTCAGCGGTGGTCTCTTCCCACTGAGAAACTTTCACATCCTGTGTATCTCACTGCTGTGGATGGCAGCAGAGTTCCAGATACTACTATTAATTGCAGGACATCGCCTCTCCAAGTCAAAGTGGGAGTCCTGCATTCTGATCTGTTGTCTTTCCTAGTGATACCCAGAGCCACCCATCCTCTGGTTCTGGGCCTGCCTTGGCTCCCCCTCCACAACCCCCAGATCGATTGGAAGACTTCTCAAGTCACAGCCTGGGGGTCCTCTTGCTTAGGTACCTGTCTTCAGTGGGTCCTTCCGTCACGTACTTCTGCTTCCAAATCTGCTGATATTACACCTCATCCATATACCAACTTTACTGATGTCTTCAGTAAATTCAGCACAGATGAACTTCCTCCTCATAGCGAATGGGACTGTCCCATAGACCTTGTTCCAGGCAAGACTCCGCCCAGAAGATGTACGTACCCTCTCTCACTTCCCTAGACTCAAGCTATGGCAGACTACATCAAAGAGAATCTTGGCAAGGGGTTCATTCGACCATCCTCCTCACCTGCTGGAGCGAGTTTCTTCTTTGTGAAGAAAAAAGATGGTGGACTGCGTCCATGTATTGACTATTGAGGTCTCAATGACATTACAGTAAAGAATCGGTACCCATTACCTCTCATCACCAAACTGTTTGATCCAGTCAGTGGGGCCACCATTTTTACAAAGCTGGATCTGAGAGGTGCATATAATCTTACTCGTATCCAAGAGGGTGATGAGTGGAAGACGGCCTTTAACACTAGGGATGGTCATTATGAGTACCTCGCCATGCCTTTCGGACTCAGTAATGCTCCAGCAGTCTTCCAACACTTCGTAAATGAAATATTTTGTGAACTGCTCTACCGACACGTTGTCGTATATCTGGACGACGATCTTTGCAAACAATTTGGAAGAATATCGATCTTGGGTGAAAGAGCTTCTATCCTGTCTATGTGCCCACGATTTATTCTGCAAGCTTGAAAAGTGTATGTTCGTGGTAAAGTCCATTAAATTCCTTGACTACATTATTTCAGGCTCCGATCTTAGAATGGATCCAGAAAAGCTTCAAGCAATTTAAGATTGGCCAATCCCTCCTTCCGTGAAAGGTGTTTAACGCTTTCTGGGCTTCGCCAATTACTACAGAAAATGTATCCATAATTTCTCTACCATCGTTGCTCCTATCTCTGCTCTAACCCGGAAAGGGGCCAATCCGGCAAAGTGGTCTGAAGAAGCTATCCAAGCTTTCCATCTTCTAAAACAGAAGTTCATTTCAGCACCAGTTTTGAAACAACCAGACATTTCATTACCTTTGATCCTAGAAGTGGATACCTCATCCGTCGGTGTGGGGGCAGTTCTTTCCCAGAGGGCTCCAGATGGTCATCTCCACCCCTCTGAGTTTTTCTCGAAAAAATTCTCACCCGCAGAGTGCAACTATGCTATCGGCGACCAAGACTTGCTCACAATCAAGTTGGCATTAGAGGAGTGAAGATATCTACTCAAAGGCACTTCCCATGAAATCACCACTCTAACTGACCACAAAAACCTGCTGTACCTCAAGTCTGCTCAATGTCTCAACCCCCATCAATCCAGATGGGCCGTTTTCTTTTCCAGGTTTTGCTTTAAACTGTCATTCTGTCCTGGGTCACAAAATTGTAAAGCTGATGCCCTTTCCTGCTCCTGGAAGCAAGAAAATAAATGAGTCAAGTTCTACTGAAAAGTATCCAATTATTGATCCAGTAGAATTCTCCGCAGTGGGAGTGGACTCTATGCCTCCTCCAGGGAAAAGCTTTGTCAAGCCAACACTCAGGAAAAAGCTCCTTCACTGGGCACATGCTTCTCGTTTTGCTGTTCATGTGAGCATTCATAAGACCTACGAGTTCATCACCAGGCAGTACTGGTGGCCAACCCTCAAATGGGATCTACAGGACTTTATTGCTTTTTGCTCTAAGTGCACACAACACAAGATCAGTCGTCAATCTCCGGCCAGGCAATTAATGCCCTTATCTGTGCCTCATCATCCATGGACTCATCTCTTGATGGACTTTGTTATAGTCCTCCGAGTCCAATAAATACAATACCATCTGGGTGGTAGTTGACCAGTTCACCAAGATGGCCCACTTCATTCTGCTCACCAGCCTTCTGACGGCTTCCAAGCTGGCTCAATTATTTGTGAAAGAGATCTTCAAGCTGCATGGGCTATTTGTGGAAATTATCTCTAACAGAGAAGTCCAGTTCATCAACAAGTTTTGGTGAAGTCTCTGCCTCATACTCCAAGTCAAGTTGAAGTTCTCCATGGTCTATCACCCCCAGACGAACGTACAGACTAAGAGGGTGAATCAAGACTTGGAATCCATTCTTCGAATTTATGTATCCTCCTCTCAAGACAACTGGGCCCACTTGCTTCCTTGGGCAGAGTTCTGCCATAACAACCAGTACCAATCTTCATCCTCATCCACACCATTCTTTGCAAACTATGGGTTCCATCCCAGAGTTCCCGAATTCAGCCAGCTTCCAGCTTCTTCCCTGCCAGCAGTGGATCTTACACTCCAACAATTCTCTAAAAATTGGAAACTCATTCGATCATCGCTTCTCAAGGCATCTGTCAGGTATAAGAGGTTTTCTGATAGGAAGCAGAAAGCGGTTCCTGCTCTCCAACCGGGAGATCGTGTGTGGCTGTCTACCAAAAATCTGAAGTTCTCTTCTCGCTATATTGGTCCATTTGCAATTGAGCGAGTCATCAATCTGGTGGCTTACAAGTTGAAACTGTCTCCTTTCCTGAAAGTCCCCAGCACCTTTCACATCTCATTGTTGAAACCTCTGGTCCTGAATAGATTCCATTCCAAGCTTCCCAAGGCACCTAAGGTGCAAACTTAGCGAGGAGTGGAGTATGAAGAGGCTAAGATCCTGGACTCTCGTATTCGGTATGGCCCTCTCCAATACCTAACTGATTGGAAAGGGTATGGTCCAGAAGAGCGATCCTGTACCAATGCATCTGATGTCCATGCTCCAAAACTTGTCCAACCCTTCCATGCCAGGGTTACATGCAAGCCTAAGAGGTGTTCTGGGGCCACCCCTTAAAGGGGGTGCTGTCACAGTCCAGGTAATTAAACAGACATTCTTACCTCTCAAGTGCCTGTCCAAGCTGTCACTGTGCTCCAGGCTCAGTTGCTATTAATTTGGTCTGCGTCCACTGCATAGTGTGGCAGATTTACAGCCACATGTGACACAAACATAGTTTCCCTCCTAAACCAAACATGGGTGCTGCCATGTTTGATCCGGTCATCTGATTCCAGTGAGCCTATCCTGAGCATCCTGCTGTCCAGCTGATCATCCCAGCCAATTCCTGCACACTGGCTGCTATAAGAATGCTGGGTAAGGACTGCCTTGTCGCCAGTGCTATGATTGTCATTCCCTGTATGGTTGTTTGCTCTCAGCTGCTTCCAGGTTACCTTGCTCCAGGAGATTCCACTCTGTTCTGAGTCCTGAGTTCCATCCAGCTTGCAGCTATGCCTGTCTCATCGGTGTTCCACCATCGATACTCGGCTCCATCGGTGTTCTGCCATCGATACTTAGCTCCATCGGTGTTCCACCATCAATACTCAGCTCCATCGGTGTTCCGCAATTGATCTCTAGCTCCAGCGGTCTTCCGCCATCGATACTCAGCTCCATCGGTGTTCCGCCATCGATCTCTAGCTTCATTGGTATTCCGCCATTGATCTCAAGCTACAGTGATGCTCCGCACCAATATCCAGTGTCATCGGTATCCATCTCGCCTCCAGTGGTCAGTAACCTTGTGCTCATTCATATTGGGACTTCATCAGTGGTTTACACTGCATCTAAGTCTGCTGCTATATGCTTATTTATGTTGAGACTTCATCAGTGGTTTACACTGCATCTAAAGTCCATTGATGTGTGCTCACCCATATTGAGACTTCATTAATGGGTCACACTACATATGATATTACATCTTGCCATCGATGTTACATCTGCTACAGCATTGCCTCAGTTCCTATGCCTAAGTTACTGCATTATCTGTGATACCGATTATGTGAGTCTATTACCAACTGCCACTATCTGTACCATCTTGCGTGCTGAACAAAAAGACTTATTTTATTTTACAATCTCCATTGTTTGGGTCACGCCTCTAGGCCTACGCTCAAGTACACCGCATCCTGGTTAATGTACAAGAACTTAATCAAAGCTCCCAGGTTCACATTCCATTCCGCCCCTACGCCTGAAATCTCTACTGTTCAGAGTCAGACCTCAGGCATGACAGTAATTAGATGAATCTAACCTGTTTAAAAAAAAAAGTTTGTGATCCTTAAAACATACAGTATATGCTAACGGTCTTCTAATTTTGTTTTTATTTTTTTTTCAGCTGCACAAGTGCAATTGGTGAGAGACATTCAGCAAGGGCAGGATCCCTCAAGAGTTCAGAGGGTCTATAACCTGGCATCAGAGATGCAGCAGTGCCAGGACAGTTCTCGGGATGTCGTCAACACCAGACTGGAGGCCATTGAAACGTCAATGGAGAAGATGGCCGACAGTATGGTTGAAATTCAAAAGACCAGGCACAAAGATCATAGGGTGATTCTGGACGTCCTCCACGTTCTGGCAACATCCGTCAACAGGCTGGTGGCGAACTCGGCATGTCAGTCACAAAGCTTCCAGAACATGTCAGAGAGCCAGCGACAGACAGCATCCAGCTCACAGCTCATCACAACAGCTCTCCAGTTGATCTGTGACAAACTCCCAGGGACAGGTCAACAACATGCTGTTCAACCACCGCCACCAGCAGCCATACAGACGCCTCCTGCCCTTGCTCCACCAGGACCCTGTTACGGACAGTCATAGCAGTACCAAGGGTATGCAGGGATGTACCCCATCTACCAGATGCCTCCACCACCGACGCTGACACTGGCTTCCACAGCCAAGTAGGTACTACCAAGGAGTTATGTCTAGGCATACATGCGCGGGCATGTATAAATGTGGGAAAGGGTGAAAGCTCCTTGTGGATATGATGGGCCAAAGAGCAAAATCTGATCCCACATTTCTTTTTTTTTCTTTTTTTTAAATAGACCTTATTGTACCATGTTGTGTAACTTGAGCATTCACTTGTATTTTTTTCATTGTTCATAGGGATGGTCGACAAAGTCGTGGGCAGCGTTGACCGAGGAGAGCTTACAATGGTGAGTAATGGAATGATTCACACTACACATACACAAACCTTGACCTACCCGCACTTGTGGAACCACACAGTCCAGCAATGGGGATTGCTGGGATGTGTGGTTCCACAACTGCGGGTGGGTCAATGTATGGACCACTGACACCACGACTGTTCCACCTTGACCCACCTGCCCTTGTGGAACAACACAGTCCAGCAATGGGGATTGCTGGGATGTTTGGTTCATGTAAAAGTCAAATTGCTTTCTAACAAATATTTAAAATGCCAGCTCTAATATATATTGTGGACACCTGCGCATCTTATTACCATGTGATATGAATGTGCGCTATACATCGCAAAACACTGCATCCCATAAGAGAAAACAATACACCCACACATTATCTGAGTTTCAAAGCTCACTGATGTATATATTTGTTATTAAAGGATATGTATTCAATATATCACAATGTACAGTATATATATATATATAGGTACATGGTTACAATTTACACAGTAAGCAGTTATTACAAACGAATTCAAATACATACATGGCCAGCGATACAATTACCATATTTTGCTCAAAGTCTCCACTCCATATCACTCTCTTTCTTTCAGTAAAATCATGCAGCCACTGGACAGACATCATCTCCACCATCATCTGGGACAAACAGGAAAAAAGCAGCCGGCTCTGTGTGTGATCACCTATACACTGAGTCTCTTGGGGGCGTATACAGATCTCTTGTTACTAGTCTAGGGGGGGGAACTTTCTCATTTATGATGAGTCACAGGTCAGTTCATATGCAAGTGACGTCCAGCCTTGATGGTGTAATTACAGGAGATAGCCACCGGTCAGGCATGCTGTCTTCCAGAAAATCCATTGTTCTAATAAGAGTGACTTTAGCTTTCATACATTTAATCATATCTACTAATGGCAATGTGCTACAACTTAATAACAGGCATCAAATGAATCTACACATTAATCTAGTTACTGTGACACCAAGCACGACATGTCCATCTTGCTCCGCTCCAATAATACACATACATGACGTTACTCCATTATATAATTTAAAACATTATGATGTCTGGCGCTTGATATGTTCAACTTATGTGCTGTATGAAATATGTGTCGTATCTATCTTTGTGGGATGTCTGTGTAAATGCGTATGTTACCATATATTGTAGTGCGCGCTGTGCGTATTCGCAAGTATAGTGACTCATAATGTGTGGAGTCTGTATGTTCTCTCTATGTAATATTTTTGACTTCGACAGTCCACCCTTTGGCAGTAAACAATAAGTGCCATAAATTATTAACATAAGAAAAATATTTCAGACAATAATCGGTGACCTAGACACATGTATGTATTCATTTTGAAAATCAGACATTTGACTATATTTGGGGAAGACAGGGAGGAGGACGAGACATCCTCTATATGCACTCGGCAGTTACGGGGACCACTGGTTGGGTGTGGGACAACATTCAACATATAGAGTATGCTGGGACAGTTCTTTGGCCTATAATGTCTGATTTGAATGAACATTGCACACATACATGTACCTATGTCTTCGTACACTGATGTTAGGAATCGATTGAGGTTCTGCTCGGTAGAGGGAGAAAACACAAACAAATCGTGAAAGTGACATAAAATTTTCATGATTTACATATTCCTATCATTTTCTGAACATTGTTTCCATTTCTGGAACATATGCTAGGTCTGTTTCATCATTGAACAAGGGTTATAAGTAGTGTTCTTCCTAAATAACATAAACCTTCGTAGTTCGGGGAGAGCCACTCATAAACCTTTCTTCCACATATATTAATGAGCTTTTTATCTGCTATGTGTGAATAGCCATTGTCTGATTGTTCGTGATTACCTCGAAATTTCCTGAAATTGGTGAGATTTAAACATACCAAGGATTTATCTATGGTACTGGTGGATCTTAAGTCTAGGGGGTCTAGTTATATTATATTCTTTGTCCACCGGTCCCCCCCCCCCCTTCCGTGTAATTCAAGTATCTCAGCTAACTCTAAAAAAAATATGGCACTAATCCTGCATCTTTTTGTCTTAGAGGTACCTGTGAGCACATCCAACATTCCGTTTGGTTTAAGACCTTACCCACTAGTGAGTGGTAATCACTCAAGGGATGTCTGTCAAATGCTGCCTTATTGCTAGACTGACATCTCTGGATGCACTGATCTTCAAATATGGTGTCACAATAACTACGAAATACAGTATTCCTCAGACAATAGCCTATCATGTTACCTCCGAACTCCGTTACTACTAGACCTTTGATTTTCTCTGGCTTTAACAAACTGATGGCTAATCCTGGGATCCTATAAGGAAATCACTCCTTCCTCCAGAACCAGTTCCAGTCCCACACTCGACTCCTCATGAAAAACCTCGCAAAAATAGAATGTCCTGAAAAAAATGTTTGTTAGTGGGATAGAGAGAAAAGAGAGATAGAACAAAACAACTCTTGTCCATATCAAATCAATTATGACTGGTCTTTCTGTAATCCTTTAGCACGCTCAGGTAGTGTTCAACTGTGCCGCCTTCTCAGTCTACACGGAACAGACTCTCTGGTGATACTTTTGCGATCTCACTCCATTTACGAGTTCCTTCCGGACTACCGACTTTCCTGCAATGGGAATCGTGGACCCAAGTCTCTCTCTCGGCTACTTTCACTGGGATAGTGCTGTCAACAAAACTTGGTATGGTCCTTCCCACCTGTCTGATTAGGCAACCTGAGCGTAAGAACAATCACACAGTCTCTTGGTTCACAATCAAGACAGTTAGTATTTGGCATACCAGGAATCAACAGTTTCAAGTTCTTTTGTCAAGTTCTCAAATGCTGGCTCATCTCGATAAGGTACTGTACTGTCACCTCATTGGTGTATTTCTGATCATTGTGCGGATCAATCACGACATGAGGTTGTCTTCCAAAAAACCCCCAAAAAAAACAAATTTCGAAGAGGGATATTTGTTATGTGAAGATCTGGGAGTGGTTCCGATGCTACATAATACTAGTGTCAGTGTCTATGACCACAATAGTCCAATATCACTTTGCTCCTACTTCTAGGGGTACCATATCTACACACAAATTTCTGCACAATTTTTCTTTGTGGTAAACACAGCAGCATCCATGGTGGCAGGAAATGCCTCTACCCAGTTTGAGAAAACATCAGTGCACACCAATACATAACAATAATTTCTACGAAGTCGATTTGTATTACCTGAAAAGGTCCGTCTGCAGGAGGGATATGGGATGGCTCTGTTAGTACTACCTTACCAAATGTTCTTCCTCATGCAAGTAAGACAGGTCATTGCTTTCCTGCTTGCCTGAGAAGAGAACACTGGTACACGCCAGTCAGCTCTTACCAATTTGCACATACCTTCCTTACCCTAGGAGAGTCAGACCATATGCCGCCTCAGCTAGGCTTGGGAGATACGTCATGGGGGCCACTGGCTTACCTTGTCCATCTCTCCAGAGTCCTGGGGACTCCTAACCATACCCCTTTGACTTTCAGACCTCCTTTTCCTATAGGGAACACAAATTTGTATTTTAATTTAACTGTTGTGTGTTTGCAATGTAGAGTACCATGAGCATAACACAAAAAGGAAAAGAAAAATAAACTTCTCTAGAGGAGAGAAAGAAGAAGAAAATATCAGGTCTGCGTTGACCAACGGGCATATCAGTGTCTATACTAAAATTTCCCTTCACCAGTATTCTCATCCTTCCTCCACCCTTTGTGCATGACAAGGCACACTGCAGTAATACTGGTGTTATCGTGCTGTGAGATATACTGGGTTTGGGCAGAACTCTGAAGGACCAATTAGGCATGTAGTGTTTGAACTGTAATCGGGCCCATGTATTGTACTACCCTATGTGAATGCAAAAGATGAAGAGGAAACTGTGAAGAAACAGAATAGAGGTTGGTGACAGATAAGTTTGTAGAGGTGGAGAGGATTTTATTAAAATGACAACTGGATTGGGCACTATGGGGAATTGACTCTCAACTATCTTGTTTATCCCCCTTAGATCCTGCACTAGCCTGTAACCCCTCCCCCCACTCTTTTTCACAGGGAAGATGGGACTATTGGCTGTGCTGGATGTCCTGACTAGGATGCCCTGCTGTAGCAGTCGCTCTATGATGGGGTACACTCCTAATTCTACCTCTGGCTTCAGAAGATACTGGGGAATTTTTGGAGCTATCCTACCATCTTTTACTTGTACTGCTACTGGGGCTACATTCGCCATCAATCCAGTGTCCTGTCCATCTTTGGTCCAAAGAGAACCCGGTATTTGTGAGATCATTTCCTCTACCTGCGATGGACACGTGTCTATAACAGTAGAATACAACATTAGCCTTTGAGGGGTGTCTAGTATATCTTGCACTTCTTGTGCATGGTTCTCAGGTATATCCAAGAAGACACCCTCAGGAGTACAATATATGACTAAAAATAGGCAAGGGGGTCACTGCAGGGAACTCAACGCGTTTCGTCACACCAGACTTCTTCTTGAAGAAGTCTGGTGTGACGAAATGCGTTGGGTTCCCTGCAGGGACCCCCTTGCCTATTTTTAAAGATAAGTCAGAATTCCTTACCTTTTACAAAGACCTTTATGTTTATATTTTTATCAATACTTTGAAGTACTTTTTATGTTGTGATCCACTTTTATGTGATATTAAAGCTCGTTTGGATTATTATATATTTTTTGGCTTTTAAATCTGAAAATTTTAGCAATTGCATTTTAAACAACACAAGTCGCCGGTACCCTTATCCCCCCATTCTATACTTTTCCTAGCAGTACTGTACCAGTAGTGCACTCTTAAGGGTTGGCAGACACCTTTCAACAAGGCTTCGTGTGTTTTTCTTTTAGCAATTTTATTTTTCATGTTTTACTGAGAACCCACCTCACAAGTGGCGCTGTATCATTTCTTGCTACACAAAAGTCTTGAGGTAACCTGCTTTTTTAATCGGATAGTTATGTGCTATTGTATTAAAGTATATTATTCCGCCTTTAATTGAACAACTATCGTGTGGTTTTGTACTTAGCATCTGCAATCCTACGCAACCCTGCATAAACACGCGACCAAGCGTGCCTTTTACGTCACGTGTGTGACCCTGTACTTTGTCCGTACCACGTGTACAAACGTGCGTCTGCAATTCAACAAATCACACAATCTCTATGAATGTGAGCAATACAAACTATTATCGCTCACTAACACAACCCACACTTGTTCTGTATAAACCTTTAACGACTAGGCCAGAACTGCGTTTTATGTTTTATGATTACACCCTTAATACTTATTTCAAATTTATCTATATAGCAAACAAATGTATCCGATTTCACACAGGTCTATAATGACTGCAACAATCTATAATTTAAATTATAAGATTCAGTTTGGATAGCTATCTTGCAGAACATACACTGATATAAATATACACATCATTATAATAATAATATTATATATATATATATATATATATACATACCATTTACTGCACTCCTATGAGACACCTCACCTCTTCACTGCCTCTAATTTGCATATCAAAAATATTTGCCTTGCACTACTACAAGAAAGTAGTTACACAGGTTAATTAGCATTTCAATGCCTATCCTAGTAAACAGACTCCACAAGTCTTGGAAGAAAAGAAAGAAAAAAAAAACCTCTCTTTCCTTTTTCTATCTGTGTGCAACAGACCCAATTGATGTAAGGTAATTACACACAAACAAGAAAAAAAAACATTCACTTATCTCACCATTTACTCTCACTAGGCCCAATTGAAACTACTTGTAATTGATTATGGCATGGGTTAAATAAATTCATTGGTAACTCATAAATGGTGCTGGATTTGTAGATATGTGGAAACTTTGTGACAAAGGAAACCGATTGTTCTAACCAGACTGAAAGCCAGCTACTTAGAAAGTGGCCTTCCTAAAATGGCCACTGCTCCTCCCCCTTCCACATCCATGAGGCTTACACAAGATGGTGGACAGGCCATGTGGCTAGGCCAAAATGGAGGACAGACCATGTAGCTCCTTTGTCACAAAAAAATCACACTCTATACAGGCACCAAGAGTTGCTATAGGCCTGAGTTTAAAAAGTATACAAATTTTCTCAGCATGCTAACACAGCTATATTATGGCTATGCAGCAACTTTTAAATGTACTTTAAATCTACTTAACAGATAAACAATCCAATCTGAATCAAACACAATATGACTTATTTGAACTTTGTTTTGCAACAATAAAAATACACAGTAGCATTTTAAATATTGTGAGAAACACACTGTCCCTTGAATTTCATATCAGCGGCTTACTGGTAACACAACAGAACACACGGATGTGATTCTTCAGCATTGCAATGCGTCCATCGTTAGCTGGTCGATCACAGCGGTGCCTGTACAGTGCATCATCAAGACCGTGATATCGTGGACACGCCCCCATCTGTAAGAGTCATTTTGCTTTCTAACAAATATTTAAAATGCCAGCTCTAATATATATTGTGGACGCCTGCACATCTTATTACCATGTGCTATGAATGTGCGCTATACATCGCAAAACACTGCATCCCATAAGAGAAAACAAAACACCCACACATTATCTGAGTTCCAAAGCTTATTGATGTATATATTTGTTATTAAAAGGATATGTATTCAATATATCACAATGTACAGTATATATATATATATATATATATATAGGTACATGGTTACAATTTACACAGTAAGCAGTTATTACAAACTAATTCAAATACATACATGGCCAGCGATACAATTACCATATTTTGCTCAAATAAAGTTTCCACTCCATATCACTCTCTCTCTCTCTCTCTCAGTAAAATCATGCAGCCACTGGACAGACATCATCTCCGCCATCATCTGGGACAAACAGGAAAAAAGCAGCTGGCTCTAGGTGTGATCACCTATACACTGAGTCTCTTGGGGGTGTATACAGATCTCTTGTTACTAGTCTAGGGGAGGGAACTTTCTCATTCATGATGAGTCACTGGTCAGTTCATATGCAAGTGACGTCCAGCCTTGATGGTGTAATTACAGGAGATAGCCACTGGTCAGGCATGCTGTCTTCCAAGAAATCCATTGTTCTAATAAGAGTGACTTTAGCTTTCATACATTTAATCATATCTACTAATGACAATGTGCTACAACTTAATAACAGGCATCAAATTACTCTATACATTAATCTGGTTACTGTGACAACAAGCACAACATGTCCATCTTGCTCCGCTCCATTAATACACATACATGACGTTACTCCATTATATAATTTAAAACATTATGATGTCTGGCGCTTGATATGTTCAATTTATGTGCTGTATGAAATATGTGTTGAATCTATCTTTGTGGGATGTCTGTGTAAATGCGTACGTTACCATATATTGTGGTGTGCGCTGTGCGTATTCGCAAGTATAGTGACTCATAATGTGTGGAGTCTGTATGTTCTCTCTATGTAATATTTTTGACTTTGACATTCCTCAACTGCGGGTGGGTCAATGTATGGACCACTGACACCACGACTCTTCCACCTTGACCCACCCGCACTTGTGGAGCCACACAGTCCAGCCATGGGGATTGCTGGGATGTGTGGTTCCACAACTGCGGATGGGTCAATGTATGGACCACTGACACCAAGACTCTTCCACCTTGATCAAAACATGCTTGTGAAACCACACAGTCCAGCAATGGGGATTGCTGGGATGTGTTTTTCCACAACTGCTCTTGGGAAATGGAATATGGAACGTGACATCATTATAGTGCCCTTTACTTAAGTCTGTTTCTCAATTTGTTTCAGAAGTATACAGAAGAACAAGGAATTTGCAAGGAGAACAAGAACCACAAAGAGAATTGAATGTTTTTTTTTAAATATTTATTTTTAGAAACAATAAAATTATGATTGTTTATTTTCTTCAATAAAATTTTCAATTGAGAAGTTTTTGTGTATTTCTTTCTGAAATTGTTAAAGAAAATGTAACTTAGAAGTGAGCATTTAAGGGGTGTGGGGGTATTCAAGGTCTTGAGGTAGGCTGTCATGGTAGAGGGGGTGGGGGTATTAGCGCCACTGTTCACTTTAGGGGGTTCAAGTTCATGGAGGTACATCCAGGGAAAACCTGATACCATGATAGAGGGGGGGCCTATAGCATCACTTTACACAGGAGTGGGTTCTTTGTCTTGGAAGGACAACTACAGGTTACCTGCGGATGAGAAAAGTATTAATTACAAGGTAAAGTAGAACATGTCATCCATCCGGAAAAAGTGGGACAGGTACAAGCAGCTTTGGAAAAAACACAGGTATGGCAAACATCAGTGAGGTTGGGGTCACAAACATTAGGAAGGTTGGGGTCCAGCATCTCACCTGAAGGGTCTCTTTGTAACTTTGCATATAGGGGTGTCCACATCACAAGAAGGCCATCCTGGTAGAGCATCACTTTACACAGAATAACAGGATTCAAAGGGGTAAACACACCCAACTGGTAGGAACAGTCATCAACAGGATGCCATCAACAGGACGGAACTCTGGAATAAAAAAAAAAAGATAAATACACATACAGTTGTTTTCCAAATATACTGTATACAATGATTTAAATAAAATATAAAAACAAAAACTTTACAATTATACTCAAAGGACAAAAAAAATCTGGATGAGACGGCTTCTTGCTTCATCTTCTTCATCCATACCCACAGGTGGAGCAGAAGAATGGTTCCCATTGCTGAAAACCCTGTGACGAATAGTCACTGGCAAACGGTTTGTGACACAAATGTTGTGGAGCATACAACATGCGTTAATTATGCCACAAACCTTCACCAGGGAGTATAAAAGAGCACCATCGGAGAAGTCTAAACTTTGAAACCGGCTTTTAAATACACCGAAGGCATGCTCAATTACTCCCCGCGATGTAATGTGTGTCTCTTGATACCATTCTTGGGCTTCGCCTACTGTATTAGACAATGGGGTCAAGAGCCAAAACTTGTTAGGGTAACCTGCATCACCTATGAGGAAAAATACAAATGGGAGATAAAATTAACAAAAAAAAGAAATAAAAAAAGAAAGAATTAAGAAAAAATATTTCAACTTACCTAACAGCCAGCCATCAGGCATTTCTCCCAACTCAAAATCATGAAACAGCAATGACTGGCTCAGGATGAAGGAGTCATTGATCAACCCAGGAAAACACACAAAAATGTTAGTAAATATCATTTTGGCATCACAGACCGCCTGAACGTTCATGGAATGGAAGCTTTTTCGGTTCCGAAAACATTCTTCTGAATTCCTGGGCGATCTGAATTGCACATATGTACAGTCAATCGCACCCAGAATTGTGGGGAATTTACACTTATTTTAGAAGCCAAATTTGGTCTCATTCCATCAGCTCTCCGTATCTGGAAATTTAATAAACTGGGTCATTAATTTGCGGAATGCCTTAATGACCTGGGTAATACAGTGCGACAGTATCGGCTGTGGAAAAACCACACGATTGAGACAAAGTAGGCTGGAATGTGCCTGACGCCAAAAATTGCAACGTAGCCAGCAGTTTCTGGAAACCACTGACCGCGTGATTTGTCCATGCCCGAGGTTCCAGGTCAGGCTCCAACAGATCATACAGCGAATATATTTCACAAGCCAATAAGCAATAATTTTGTATCACCTCAAACTCAGAGAGATCCTCCAGTACACGCCTAGTGTGATACTGGCGTGGACGTGGAACTGATGCACGCACTGACTCACCCAATGCAGACATTTGCTGACCACGATCCTAATTTTCAAGATCTTGTTCTTCCTTTACACTTGCCTGGATCATGAACATCACAATCTGGTCAGAAAAAGGCTCCATTACTGTAGTCAGTGAAAAAAATATGAAATATATGGTAAAAACGCAGATTGCCCTAAAAAAAACAAATCCACAAGAAAGCTGACTGTAATGGCTGATCTTCTCCCTGAAGTCTTAAAAATAGGAGTGACTTTGGTGAAGTGTAACCTGGGTAAAAATGTTGAATCATGGGTAAATTCCTTCGCTCAGCCGAGTAAAGAAAAAGAAATTAGGGAAAAAAATCAAAATATAATAATGTGGCTTATAAAAACCCCAAAACAATTATATAATTACTTAAAATATAAATAGATATGCTAGGAGAAATCAAAATAAAACAAAAAAAATAAAGTTTATAAAATTTGTTGTCAGCTCACGACAGAAAAAGTTGACGGAATGAAGTTGTCGAAAGTCACATCTAAAACCACTGACACCGATTCGACAATCTTAAATTTAATAGCTTTTTGTCGAAAAGCTGGTTTATTAACATTAGAGACACTCGTCGAAAAGTCAAAAGTCGGAACGGTTCCGACAGTTTTTTTGACGAAAAGTGGCTTATTGAATTCAACAGTTTTTTTTTAGTCCGAAAAGCCCTGTTTTTTCCTAGAAAACAAGTGTATCGACAGCAATACAATATACCCCGTTGTCAGGATTCAGGAACAATGACAATGAAAACCACACTATCAAAATAATTAAAATAATTGGATACAAAAGATTGGTGTACAGTAGGGCAAATAAATTCAGTGTTAGACAGAAAACCTATAGGAAATCATAAAAATAAGAGATATAGATTGTTGTAACAATTATTCCAACAGAGCGCTCTTCCAAACCAACCCGTCTTTCACATGATATGTTAAAAAAAGGCTATATATAAATAATTAAATGTAGTTGCATAAGTATTTGTAAGGTATTGCCCCTGACACTTTTCAATGCACCGGTATACAATGGAAGAGTGAAAATAGTTACTGGTCTCTCAGTTTTATAATAATTGTAGCAAAAAGTATACATATGGCTGACACTCGTAATAGGTTTCATTTTATTTAGCTAATATCTGACTGAGTAACTAGAATTATTTTTCTGCAGAAATATCAATTCACTGCACCACTCATGATATTAAAGTATAATAGTAGAGAATATCTGCTATTGCCTTAGTCATGGAATGTGCTCCGAGATGGTGTTTTGTGATAACAGGCAGACAGACTAAAACAACCCACTCTATGGGCAAACTGATATGAAAACATACAGTTGACAACTTCAATCAGACTCAGGTAAAATGGATAAAAGGGATTGCTCACCACACCAGCCTGATAAATGTGAACATTATTGGCTTTTCTAAATTGAGCCTTGTGGAATTCTTTGAAACTACAGGAATACAAACCCTAGCCACAGAGACTGCCAGAAAGTATGCAGAGAAGTTGGGAAGTAAATAAAATAAAAAAACCTGTGGCTGGCTTTGACAGCTCAAGAACTTGACACTTAAATGTATTGTCCTCAGAGTCTTCTACCCATGTTTGAAGGGTGGTCGTGATTACTGAGCCATGACCACACATGGCATGCCTGACCTAACATAATGGGCAGATATTTATTGCAAACTAGTTCAAGGAAAGAACACGTACTGAAATGATACTCTTGTGAGAAAGAAATCCTGCTGAGGCTAAAGTCAAAATGGTCAATCTTTAAAGGTTTTCTAGTGGGGGAATACTGACTCCTATTGATCAAAAACAAGTGTAGAAGTATTTAAGTAAGTAAACTTTGGTCATTTAATTGAAACTAAAAACATATTTTAAACATGGCAAGACACAGGCTGGTTGTTTATTCTATCTATCTATCTATCTATCTATCTATCTATCTATCTATCTATCTATCTATTTATCTGTTTTATCTGTAGTGGTTCAATAGTTTATGAGACTGACAAAGTAGTCATTGTGCATTATTTATATTGAACCCAAAATATATTAACAGTCTTATTTTAAAAAGGTATCTAAAATGATGATGATGACCGGCGGGAAAGCAGTCAAACAGCTAAGTGGCAGGTACACCGCAAGATGTGCACAACGCTGCATAGATACAAAGCAGAAGCACATACATTATACTTTATTTACCTCAAACTGCAACAACCACAAAAAAGATAATTTACCAAAAGTGCAATACAAAATAATTCTATGTTTATTTTGTGATATTGTGGTCTGACTTGGAATGATTGTGCTAGAAGTCACCTTACCACCTCCCTGTGCAAACCTTCATTATGTAACTTTTGCCATTTTTCTTATGAAATATTTTGTGGTATTGTCACATTTATGTCTGCAATTAATAAATATTGGTTGAATGCACCTATTAATTTGATTTTAAATATAAAGTTCCCACGACAATAAGTTGATATGAGCAACCACCATTTTATATCACTGTTCTGAGAGGCATAGCTGGGATCAGCTTTTGGAGGGTGTGCTGGTCCTTGTATTTCCATTTGGGAGACCTTGGGGTGCCTCCAGGTGAGTTGTCTCTCAATTTCGAAACAAATTAATGTATGTAATTGTGTCAAAAAAGGATGATAAAAACCAGTTTAATGGGATATCTGTTTTTTCCCCCCCTTCTACTATGACCTGGATGTGGAGGAGGATAATGGAACAGTGGTTTAAATTCATTAATGGGGCCAAATTTATCACAGTAGTAATTGTTAGCAAGTGCGCAGTCAACAGCAGCTGGTAGGGGAGGGTCAATTCCCCTTAAATATGAAAGGAAAAAATATATAGACCAGCGCTGGCTGTCTCATGTACAAAAAATTCTACAAGTAGGACGGTTTGTTAGATATAAATAAATAACATTTATTACATAAGTATATTTAATAAGACATGATGGGTATAAATGCACTAAAATAAAAACAATAAAATTATAGTACCACTTATAGCATATATTTTGGGATTTATGGTCGTTAGTCCACTGAGATATGGATTGTAGGACTCCAATAGTATTCGGCTACGGCAACTCCCAATCAAATTAGACACAGTCACTGTATGCAGTATTAGTTACCAGAATGGAAGTGTAGAAGATCCCTTGAAGATGCATCAGCCTTAGGAAAAGTCCATCTATTAGCTGGAGGGATGAACTGGCAATGTTCTGCAAAATGATCCAAATGGATGGGGCAATGTCCAAAAGTGGTGCTGATATGGAGACCAAATTCCCAGATGTAACTCAGTGGATAATTATATGTCCCAATGGGTGGTAGGTGAATAAGCTCAATGCATTTCACTGGTTAGAATGAATGTCCAGCTTCCTCAGGAGCATATTTTTTCCAAATTTATCACAGTCTGCATTTTTAATGCATATGCTACGCTGTGAACAAGAGTCTTCTGTCTTTTTGTAAACACAACATATTAATGTACTGACTCTTGGGAGCACCACCAACCCATATTATATTTCCCTGAGGAACGTTATTTATTCCTGTTGTTGGTAGGGTAGTCAATCCTGGGCCATTTTTTATTCAATCCTGGGAATCAGGATTGAAAAATGATCAATCCCGGGATAACCGGGATTGGCTTCTTTTCAATGTATCCCACCCCCCTGCTGTGACCAGCCCAGATAACTCACCGCAATCTGGATGGAAGGGTGGGTGGGACACTTCTTTCGAGATCCGGCAGGTAGGAAGTGCAGGGCGGCGGTGAGGTCTGGCGGGTTGCTTGCTGCACAGCATGACCTCTGACATCAGAGTTCACACTGTGCAGTGCGCCCAGCCAGAGCCAGAGGGAGGTGAGCAGAGGGAGCTGGGCAGTGTGTGAGCCTCCTGAGGATGCTCAACGCTGCCCGGCATATAAAAAACTAAATTGCTGGCCAATCCCGAAATCCCCGGGATTGGAAACTCTAATCCCGGGATTGAATCCTGGCCAATTTCAGGCTGGAATCCCGGGATCCTGCCGATCCCGGGATTGGCCATCCTAATTGTTGGTCTTTTTATCATCATACACCATAATTCTAAGATCAGTGCCAAGTCAATCTGTTTGTTTGTATGGTAGAAAAGTGTCAGAACATGCAGTGCATTGCAGCTTGCTGAGTATGGGCTGCATAGCCACCGACCAGTCACAATGACCTTCCAGTCACCTGTCCACAGACAAAATAGTCTACAATGGGTATGTGAATGTCAGAACTGAACCATGGAGAAATGGAAGAAGGTAGCCGGGAATGATTAATCACATTTTCTTTTACATCATGTAGACAGCTGGGTGTGGGTGCATCATTTACCTGGAGAAGAGATGGTACCAGGATGCACTAAGGGAAGAAGGCAAGCTGGTGGAGGCATTGTGATGCTCTGAGCAATGTTCTGCTGGGAAACCTTTGATCCTGGCCTTCATGTGGATTTTACTTTGACACTTACCACCTACGTAAACATTTTTGCAGATCAACTACACCTGTGCATGGCAATGGTATACCTTGATGGCAATAGCCTCTTTTAGCAAGGTAATGCAGCCTGCCATGCTGCAAAAATTGTTCAGCAATGGTTTGATGAACATGACAAAGAGTTCCAGGTGTTGACATGGCCTTCGAATTCCCCAGATCTCATCCCAATCTAGCATCTGTGGGATGTGCTGGAAAAACAAGTCACAGCCTTTGAGTCCCCACCTTGCAACTTACAGGACATACAGGACTTGCCGATAATGTCTTGGTGCCAGAGGACAACCTCAGAGGTCATGTGATGGGTCAGACAGTAGATATGAGTGGAGTAAGATTGGGGAAACAACTTCATGAGTGGAACAGAATGTATTTACTCAGCATGACAAACATAACTAGACTGACTACAGAAAAACAGGAACTCACGACATGCATAGCATAGCCTATCACTTCCTGGCAGGTCATAGCAGGCCATACAGTACATTTACAAAAGATGCTTTGGGGGAAAAAATCACACTGATTCGAAACATTGCTGTTTGCACAATAAACACATTGGTTTATTTAATCTAATCCTAAATGCCATTTATTAATTCCTTACTAACAATACTGGATTCTGGCACATGGGGCGGGATGTAATGGAGTCCGAGATCGCCAGAGGTGCGGGATGCCGGCTGATCTCGGACGTTTTTTTAAAATGACAATCACTTACAAGGCATGGTTTTGACTTGTAAGTGATTGCCCCTTTAAAAAACATCCGAGATCGGCCGGCATCCCACAACTCTGGCGATCTCGGACTTCATTACATCCCACCAATGGACTTTAAACAGTTTTTTGGGGTGAATTTTTTTGGGGGACATATTAGCACCAATTAGATTATAACCACTTTTATTTTAAAATACAGCTCCAACTGGCAAAATATAGTAGAACAATAACACAAAGCCCTATACAGGTGACCAGAGTAGTCTTTCTCATGACCAGTATACTTAGTATAGTATGAATATGCTGGTTACTATAATTCACTAAAAATGTCATAATCAGGGTGAAACAGGATTGAAGCAAGCCGAAGGTGAGATATTGTTGACAAAGGAGGTCTTAAGTATAATTGTTATTGAGATGTTGGTTTGGTGTCGCCACCATACACCACCTGATCTTCACCGGCAGAGTTACCACACTCAGTGGTGTCAGAAGGGGGGATGAGCCTGCCGAGTGGTGACACCAAAGTGACGGCTCTTGCTCAGTGACAGGAGCCAGGTGCTGCACTGGAACATTACAGTGCAGCAACCTGGCTCCTGTCACTGAACAGGAGCTGGCACTGAAGCAAGACCACTCCCCGGGGCAGCCCGCTCCTCCCAGACCTCCGGTGTGATGAAAACGGGGGTAGGGGCAGTGAGCCATGCCCCTGACCTGAGAATCCACACCCCATTTAATAAAGCCACACCCCTTTTTGTGCCCACCGCATCGGGGTGTCATGGGGCGGAGCGACGCCTCTACCCTATTAGGCGGAGCGACCACACTTACACTATTTCCCTGCACCATTCTGTCAGCTGCTGTTTGCCCGATATTGGCCCAGATTTATCAAGCCTTGGAGAGTGATAAATTGCATGGTGATAAAGTACCAACCAACCAGCTCCTAACTGTCATTTATCAAACACAGCCTGTAACATGGAAGTTAGGAGCTGATTGGCTGGTTCTTTATCACCGTGAAATGTATCACTCTCCACGGCTTGATAAATCTGGGCCACTATTAATAGAGTCTTGTTGCAACTTTTTAGCCATCTCCTGAGAAAAGGTTCCTATCTTTCCACATGTCTGTTGGCTGGGAAGAGCTTTTCCCTTTCTGTCACCAGCAGCAGGATTTCAGTACCATGTGTTGCTGGATATTACTTGGAGTTGTGTACCTGACAGTGGCTTCCTTCCTACCTGAGACTGCGATAGTGATGCTTCGGATAATTAAATTGTAAGTATACTTAGAATATGGCATCACATGTATAAAAGTGTTTTTAATGCATGTTGAACGTAAATGAGTAATGCATACAATACAATATATGTAAAGAGATTAATATTTTAATAAAGACATTATATGAAACCAATCACTGCCCATATATATCAAACAAGATAAGGCCATCACACACAACTTCAAAAACTGCAAAATCAATATATTTACTGAAAATATAACCATATTTTATATTTAAAATGTCATCAAGACTACTTTATAAATAGCAGAAGTGCTTAGCTCCCCGGTGAGCTATGGGGATAAATATGGAGAAATAAAAAGTATTGATTTCTCCGTCTAAAAACAGAGCAACTGAATCATGACCAAGGAGCAGATGCAGCAAAAGCTGCAGGAGACAGAATCCTGACTGTGGCAGGAGACAAATGATTGTATTACATCCCATAAGTTATTTCATGCTCTATTGATACATACACCAAATGAGTGCACATGAAAAGGAGACATGGCAGCGTGCCATGCACCCATTGGGTGTCATGTGGGGTATGGCTGCCCATCCTGCCCCATCACACTGGGGGCTTGCCCAAAGCTCTCTTTAGTGATAAGATGCCACTTATGCACACAGCATCCAGTCATTGCTGATGTGTAGGAAACTCCTTTTCTTCAATTTACATTACATACACTGGGCGTGGTACAAAATGTTGACTTTTGGGATGCTGACATTCAGAATGTGAAAATGGACAGGAAGCCTACAGGTCAAATGCCGACATTGAGATTGTGAATGTCACCCGTCGCCATGCCAACCATATGGATGTCCATTGGCCAAGGGAATATGGCAATCCCTAAACCTAAATCTAACCCAAACCACAGCTTTATCCTAACCCTAATCACAGCCTAACCCTATCAACATTAGGGCATGTTAATATTGTGCCATTGTCAACACTGTGCCAACTGTGAATGCCAACAGTCTGCCAATGTTAATATTCTGACTATGTCAACATCCAAATTATGTCGACATTATGAATGCCAAAATGATGAATTTTACATAGTTGAAGGGTATTTAGTAAGATCTACCACATTATTGTTGACAAAGTCTAACTCTAAATGTTTTCTAATTTAACACATCTATTGGCACAAATAAATAAAGCTTCTGATTATTTGGCTAATGCAGGGGAATGGGAGAACCTGTTGGCTTAATACTGGTCTGCACTAATATCAGAATGTGGTGGAAAGTTGGAAACTGCTACAGCTGTTCCACAGAGCAGCATGTCATATGCACTCATTTCGCATGGAAAATAAACCCATTATTCATTGTTTTCACCTGGTGGTTATTATTGTGCAGTGGGAGGAGCAGTGGGATGGGCTTATTTTAATGAAAAAAATATTGTCCAAATGACAAACCATTCAGCAGATTCTTTTCATTGGTAATAAATGGTTTATATATTTATTTTAGACTTTTTAGATATAAGTGACAGGGTCCAGTGGGCCCTTTGGCCATTATGCCCAAACATGTCAACTCCAAAATTCCCATCCCTGTCTTCATTCTTAACTGTTACCCATACCATTGCCATCACTGTGGTGAGAGAGTGGCAGTAAAGGTACTGTAGCAATGCTTTCTAAATTGATGGATATGGGCAAAGCACATCTGAGTATTTCATAATGTTACATTATTTTGTGAGCAATACATGTCAGCAATGTCTGCAACGTGTACAGGGATGGACAGAAAAAGATTTTTTATTTGAGAAATATGATGGCGCTCCTGTTCAGATCTCTGCTGCCTTTCCCTTATACCTTGGATCTATCCCAAATGATCCCAAAAATTTTATGGAGAGTGAAAAGAATGGTTAAGGGAATTGGCGCTGAGAAAGTATGTGGAGAAGAATACTTATCTTAGATAACGTGATGATTTGGACCTGTGGGTGTTTTTCTAATTCTTCTTTGATTTTCCTCCTTCAGTATTCTTCCAACGAGTTTTTCAATGCGGAAAGAACATGAAAAAAAATGGCTAGGGGTTAACCACTAATGTGAGGGAATATTCTGAATAAAGATTCTTAGGAGGCGTTGTCTATTTCTTTTCCACACACAGTAGGTATAATGGTAGATATACCTTGCTTACATTAATTAATTTATTCACAATGCTCATCAAGGTTTCTTTCAAATATATCAGCGGGGTATCTCTCTACAGTAAATGCGTACCTTACTTACACATATATAGTGTGTTATCCTCTCATCAAGGTTTCTTTAAAAAACAAGGGTGCGTACCAGTACTCACAGATGTTGTTGATACGCCATGCTCATCAAGGTTTCTTTGTTTTTCTTAGATTCAAATGGAGGCTCTTATGTAGATTTATATTTTTAATAAATACACATGAAAATAAAATGATAAAATAATTGCTGCAAGTAATGGCCACCCGTGTGGGGAATTGATTAGACCCACTTTATCCAGACATGAGGGACCGGTATCCTGACTGACTGAATCGTTAATAAACAAAAGTGGTCGTACCTTTCCCACAACACGGGTGGGGCAGTGTCCAGCAAGCAATGGTCCTCAGCCAACGCGTTTCGAGTAGGTCACTCTTTGTCAAGGCTGATGGAGGACTGGAATGGTGATGTTTTTATGCTAAAAAAACGGAAATTGTGGTTCATTACGTCACTTCCGGTTCCGGATCTTCCCGAAAGTTTGTCCTTTAAAACAGGGCTTTGTAATTACTCCCTTAGGGGTTTACTTCATTGGTGGTGTCAGTGGTGTGCGTGTAAAGGAACAGAGCTGGTTTTTATTGTTAGAAGACAAAATCTTCCTGAATCGCCGCGACCGGAAGTAGTACTACGTGGCTTCTGGGTAACGTAGTTTCTAACAAACCGGAAGTCCCCGTCTGTGTTATAGTTAGCGGCGAGAGTTCTGGGTGATGTAGTTTTCTTGAAGTCATGCTGGACCATCGTGACCGGAAATGACGTTATGTTGCTTCAGGGAAATATGGTTTTGTGAAACCGGAAGTTCTGATCTATATTGCGGTGGGTTTCCTGGGTAATGTAGTTCCATATCCCGGAAGTCTTACGCCATATTATTCACAGGAAGTTATTTAAACCAGATGGATTCTGGGAATTGTAGTGAAAAAACTACTGAATGGAAAAATGTAATTATTCTTTTGTTCATTCAGCGATCCACATCGATATACTATATAGAGAATAGAATTGCATTGTATTAGTGACAGTATTATTACTTATACATAAGATAATTAAAAGTGTTTTGTATTCATGCTATTATGGTTTATGTATATAGAAATGAACAGGATACACTTAATGAGGAAAAATGACAGTTATGAGGGATTGGTGGAGATTGTTAGTTCTATATTTTAAAGAAACCATTTTAACTCAAAATCTTGATTAAGTCCCCTTGGGTTTAGTGTTTTTAAATCAAAAATAGTGCGCATTTCTGTTCTGGCCAATCTACTTTCTACGTTTTTGTCTTTCCAGGTTGCTTTGATGCAAGGTATGAAAGAGGACGGTCTTCTGAAACGAGACATCGAGAAACTTCAAGGAGATACCACCAGGATCGGAGATATGAACAAAGACAACAACACAACAAACCAAAATCTTGATTAAGTCCCCTTGGGTTTAGTGTTTTTAAATCAAAAATAGTGCGCATTTCTGTTCTGGCCAATCTACTTTCTACGTTTTTGTCTTTCCAGGTTGCTTTGATGCAAGGTATGAAAGAGGACGGTCTTCTGAAACGAGACATCGAGAAACTTCAAGGAGATACCACCAGGATCGGAGATATGAACAAAGACAACAACACAACAAACCAGGAAACCAGCTAAAACATCTATCAAGAGAAAAGAATCATTCTAGACGATCTTGCTCAAGAAGAAGATATAGAAGATCAGTCAGAAGGTCGGCAATAAGAAATTCTTGCAAACATTATGGACAGGAAATAAGAACAATTGAAAAAACCTCCCGTGTATCCAGAACCCCTTTTTTAGAAGAAAGGACAATGGACACAAGATCCAATACACATCGGACCAACAGGAAAACACCAACGAACAGTCATCCTTAAATAATCCGAGTAGAAAAGAATCCCCAAAAAATAAGAGCAAAAAGAAAAAAAGAGGATGTCGGGGAGGAGCTGAACGAGGAAAGAAAAAACATAAGATAAACAGAAAAAATAAGAAGAAAACCATGGAGACACCAACATCAATTGAACAACAATCATTAGAAGTGAAAAACCCCATTTATAATTTGAGCAAGAGAACATTAACGAAAGAAGAAGAAAAAATTCTAATAAAAGGCCTAAAATACGCTCCAACATCCAATATGCAAGAATTTGATAAATTTGTAGATATCCAAAAGTTCATACGGAAAATCACGCTAAAGAAGTTTTTTGCATCCAAAGAAAAAGAAGGAATATCAAATACTCCACCAGAAATAGAAAGTAATAATATAGATCACGAAGAAGAACCAAAGAAAAAGAAGAAAAAAAGATCTACTTTCTATCCATCATACATCAAGGGGAATTTTATAGAAACATTTACCAAGGTAGTACTAAACGATGTGGAACATCTCAAAAAAGGGCGTATTAAATCCAATTTAACCAAAAAAGAAAAACAATTGGTCGAAAATCTAGCTAAAGATGAAACTATAGTAATTAAACCTTGCGATAAAGGAGGGGGAGTTGCTATCCTCGATAAGGAAAACTACACGAAGGAAGTCTACAGACAACTAGCTGACACTACAACTTACGGTAAATTAAAGGGGGATCCTAGCCATAGAATAAAAGGAGATTTTGAGAAATTAATGCAAGAACACCTTCAAAAAGGAGGACTAACTAAAGACGAGTATGAGTACATTGATGTATTAGATTCCACCACCCCAAATATATATATATTACCAAAAATTCACAAAGATCCCATTAATCCTCCAGGAAGACCCATCATCGCGGGCACCAATAGCCTGACATCCAATCTATCATCATTAATCGATTCCTTTTTGCAACCTCTTGTGATAAAGAGTAAATCTTACCTAAAAGACATGGGAGACACATTAAATAAATTAAAAGATTTCCAATGGGAAACAAATTGCATCCTAGCCTCAGCGGACATTACATCATTATACACCTGCATTCAGCACAACAAAGGATTAGAAGCAATAACATGGTCCCTGGAGAAGTCAGATTATTCAATCGAAAGAAAGAATTTTATCATTGACGCCATAAGATTCATCTTGGAGAACAACTACTTCTTTTTTAATGGCGATTTCTATATACAGCGTACAGGTACAGCAATGGGAACTAAATTTGCCCCAAGCTACGCAAACCTTTTCATGAATTTTTGGGAAGAGAAAAACATCTATAATAACGTAGCTTGGGGAACCCAACTAATTAAGTGGCAAAGGTACATAGATGATGTACTACTTCTGTGGAGAGGCAGTGAAACCTCCCTACTGGAATTTTTTAATACAATCAACAAGAATGAATTCAACATCAATTTCACCTTATCACACAGTAAAACTCAAATTAATTTTTTGGATTTAACCATCTACATAGAAGAGGATCATATACAAACAAAAATTTACCACAAACCAACAGATGTTAACACCTTTATACCAACGGACAGCCAACATCATAACACCTGGCTAAAAGGTGTACCAAAAAGCCAATTCCTACGCGTTAAACGCAATTGCAGTAAAAAAGAAGTCTGCAAACATCAAATGGAACAGATGAAACATAATTTCATAGAGAAGGGATATAATGAAGAAACACTAAATCAAGTAATTGAAGACACTGAGAAAAAAGAAAGAGAAACCCTACTACAACCAACAGGGAGAGGGGAACATCAAAACAAAAAATTCGAAGACAAGTACAAATGGTCATTCGTTACTCAATACGATGCCCAACACAAACAACTCGAAAAAATATTTCGTAAAAACTGGCACCTTCTCCAACGAGATCCGGTTCTCAATCAAATAATTCCGAGTAAACCATCCTTTATATATCGCAAATCAAGAAACCTTAAGGACCATTTAGTTAAAAGCTCTTTACCAGCACCATCAAGGAATCTAATTAGGACCAAAGGTTTTCACAGGTGCGGAATGTGCATAGGTTGCCGCAATGTCAAGGACTCAAATTCCAAATATTCCGAACTCAAGATTAATAACAAATCCATAAAAATCACAGACTTCATCACATGTAACACTTCAAATGTGGTTTACCTGGTGGAATGCTCCTGCGGACTAGCATACGTGGGAAGAACGACAAGACCTCTAAAAATACGCATTTCTGAACATCTAAGAAATATCAAAAAAGGACTGCAAACACACCATCTTTCAAATCACTTCAAAAATCACCATAATTGCTCAACTAATCACATAGTAAAATTTGTGGGTTTAAAACACATCAAAGCAACCTGGAAAGACAAAAACGTAGAAAGTAGATTGGCCAGAACAGAAATGCGCACTATTTTTGATTTAAAAACACTAAACCCAAGGGGACTTAATCAAGATTTTGAGTTAAAATGGTTTCTTTAAAATATAGAACTAACAATCTCCACCAATCCCTCATAACTGTCATTTTTCCTCATTAAGTGTATCCTGTTCATTTCTATATACATAAACCATAATAGCATGAATACAAAACACTTTTAATTATCTTATGTATAAGTAATAATACTGTCACTAATACAATGCAATTCTATTCTCTATATAGTATATCGATGTGGATCGCTGAATGAACAAAAGAATAATTACATTTTTCCATTCAGTAGTTTTTTCACTACAATTCCCAGAATCCATCTGGTTTAAATAACTTCCTGTGAATAATATGGCGTAAGACTTCCGGGATATGGAACTACATTACCCAGGAAACCCACCGCAATATAGATCAGAACTTCCGGTTTCACAAAACCATATTTCCCTGAAGCAACATAACGTCATTTCCGGTCACGATGGTCCAGCATGACTTCAAGAAAACTACATCACCCAGAACTCTCGCCGCTAACTATAACACAGACGGGGACTTCCGGTTTGTTAGAAACTACATTACCCAGAAGCCACGTAGTACTACTTCCGGTCGCGGCGATTCCGGAAGATTTTGTCTTCTAACAATAAAAACCAGCTCTGTTCCTTTACACGCACACCACTGACACCACCAATGAAGTAAACCCCTAAGGGAGTAATTACAAAGCCCTGTTTTAAAGGACAAACTTTCGGGAAGATCCGGAACCGGAAGTGACGTAATGAACCACAATTTCCGGTTTTTTAGCATAAAAACATCACCATTCCAGTCCTCCATCAGCCTTGACAAAGAGTGACCTACTCGAAACGCGTTGGCTGAGGACCATTGCTTGCTGGACACTGCCCCACCCGTGTTGTGGGAAAGGTACGACCACTTTTGTTTATTAACGATTCAGTCAGTCAGGATACCGGTCCCTCACGTCTGGATAAAGTGGGTCTAATCAATTCCCCACACGGGTGGCCATTACTTGCAGCAATTATTTTATCATTTTATTTTCATGTGTATTTATTAAAAATATAAATCTACATAAGAGCCTCCATTTGAATCTAAGAAAAACAAAGAAACCTTGATGAGCATGGCGTATCAACAACATCTGTGAGTACTGGTACGCACCCTTGTTTTTTAAAGAAACCTTGATGAGAGGATAACACACTATATATGTGTAAGTAAGGTACGCATTTACTGTAGAGAGATACCCCGCTGATATATTTGAAAGAAACCTTGATGAGCATTGTGAATAAATTAATTAATGTAAGCAAGGTATATCTACCATTATACCTACTGTGTGTGGAAAAGAAATAGACAACGCCTCCTAAGAATCTTTATTCAGAATATTCCCTCACATTAGTGGTTAACCCCTAGCCATTTTTTTTCGTGTACAGGGATGCACATATGTGCTGGCAGCTGAAACAGACAAGTCCTTTTAAGTACATAATCAGTACCCCCATTATATAAAAAAAAATCAGAGGAGCTGCTCATTAAATTTAGAATATACTGTATAAAGAAGTTTCTACTTGGTAACATTTAAAAACAAGTTATATGTGTAACCTTTGCCATATACAAAGGTTCTTTTGTCAGAATAAACCATACCTCTACATCATCTGGTCAGTTCCTAAATGCAGATCTCAAGTGGGCTTGTGCTAAAAAGGGCATTTTAAGGAGGATCTGGGTAGGGTTTGGGTGAATTGTGGTGGGATGCTGATTCTGCATGCCCAAATGAAGGCATGTATGCTATAATTTTCCTGCATTAGCGCCTATTTGTCATGGGGCCCTCTGAAAAGTATATTTCAAGGTCATTATTTATCTTTTGCAGACGCAATGGCTTCAATAAGTGCCTGTACCGGCCTAGAGTAAATAGTAAAGCAATACCTTACAATAATCATACAGAAACTACTGTTTCTGCTTAATTTTCAGGGGAGAAAAGTTTCATAAATTAGCCCCTAATTATTCTTACTTTCCACTTGTCTCTTTTCCCTCCTCACATCAGGGCACTGCCCTGTCACATGCAGCCCTGCCCTCACTCACAGGAGACCCCCCTCCCACAAATTCAGCACCCTCCTGCTGCTTTCATCATTCTGATGACCTTGCTGGTTAGTAAACAGAGTGCACATAGAAAAGCAGCAAATGAGGAATAAACACAATAATATGGAATTCTAAAACCTACCTTAAAGATTTCTAGAAACAAACGGGTTCTCAGTAAACCTTTCATAGAAGTGAAGGGGTGCTTGGCACATAATGAGGCACTAGGTTAATATGTTTATAGAAAAAAATTGGGTGAACTTATTTAAACGGGTGTAGTAGGGAATGACGGCGGACGGGCCCCCGGAGTCCAGCATACCGGCGCCGGAATCCCGACCGCCAGCATACCGACAGCTGGGCGAGTGCAAATGAGCCCCTTGCGGGCTCGCTGCGCTCGCCACACTGCGGGCACAGTGGCGTGCTACGCGCGCCACGCTACCTATTCTCCTTCCTGGGGGGTCATGGACTCCCAAGAGGGAGAAAAGGTGTCGGTATGCCAGCTGTCGGGATTCCGGCGCCGGTATACTGTGCGCCGGGATCCCGACAGCCGGCAAACTGAAGACCACCCTATTTAAACATAGAAGATTACATACATTAATGGACAAACCATAGTCAGAATTGACTTATATACTTTAAGTAATTATCATGCCTGATATACAGTATGGTTAGGACATTGTGCCGTTTTAATTTTTCGCAATAGATGCGGCAAACACTACATTAATTGATCTCTAATAACTACAAAACATCAAAGGGTACAAAGTGTTCACAAGTAGAGTGTTATGCAATTAAGAAGACCGCCACAGACATACTGTAGTTAGCTTTATGCTGATATTTTAGCAACACACATTTTTTTAAATTCATTTTAATTAACCACTTAAATGGCAATTGTTTCCTTAAAAAACTTTTATAAAAAAAATTATTTTTACATTGATTTGTTTCTAATATTAAGAAATATAGTTTTCAAAGCAATTTTTAAAAATCAAAACTATTATATTAGACACATCTGTAGAACGGATCACCACGACAAAAACTGGGTGACACAGTGAGGTCACGCAGTCACATGTGATATGATCATGCCAGTTAAGTAAGACTACTGCAATTTAGTTATTATATATATATATATATATATATATATATATATATATACTACACTAGTTGCGATGCCCGGCACTACCGGTCCTCCCTTTCACAATTGCCGGGGTGCCCTCCGTGGTAGATTTGTAATAGTCATAGAAGAAAATGGCGTCACTCCAGGTCTTGTACCAACAACAAAAGTGTATTTTGTAATAAATAAATCACATCAGTGCTCCAACGTTTCGGGGCCCGTAGCCCCTTTGTCAAGGCGTGATAGTGTGTAAATCAAAACCGTCTTACCTATATAGCAAGTGCTGCTCACCCGTGATGGAAGACCTCCCCTCCGCTTCCTGCCGCTCCGGTCGCCGGGTAATTCCGGCGGTTTGCGGAAGTACGTCATCCGCGTCGCCTCTCTGCCTCCGGCGTCATGTTTCTAAGCAGCACGCCGGGTCCGCGTCCTGGTTACCAAGCATTCCAGACGCTCCCCTCGGCATGTCAGCGGTAGGGGCTGAAAAATACAATGGAAGTGACAGTGTGCTAATAGCCTTCACCCTTTACCATATAAGCAGTACTACTAACTTAGATCAATGCTACAGTCTAAGCTAGACTGTAAATTAAAACTATGGTTACTTTATTAATGATAGCGATAGTTAAATTCAAAAGGGAAAGTCCCAACTGTGGAAATATGTTAGGGTCTCCTGCTCTGTGCTGCCACGTCGTCATGGCAACCGGGAGACAAGTACTAGCGGAGTAACCTGAGCGTAGCTGATACTCCGGTTCGGGTCTTTTGCTGTGCAGTGGTTACAGGCTCTGTGCACGGCAGGGGATCCGGTGCTGGTTTTTGTGCTCACAGTCTGTGAGGTCTGAGTGGGGCGTGGACAGCACCTGCTATATAAACCCTCTTCTCAGGTTAGGCAGATGCTGCTGAATCTTTGTTGGTTAGTCAGTTCCTGAAAGCTAGCTAGTACTGTGTAAACTTTGTATATGTTTGTTGCTTACTGCAAATAGGCCTTGGGATTTGATATTACACTCTGCCAATCCAGACCTAGCAGTAAGACTGTAGTCAGTCGTTTAACCTGCTGAGGTTCTTTTGCTACTCTGTGAACCTAGCAGGTTTGCGGCTGTATTCTCAGACTTGCCTGCCAAAATCCTTTCTCACTGTGCTAGGTGTTCAGGTGTCAGTTTAGTGGCAGTAAGCTGAACCAGTGCACTGCAAGTGAGGACTAGGATTGTGGAGACTCTCCTTGTGTCTATTATTCCATCTCTGACCAAGGAGTTTACTGCCACACCCGTTGGTAACCCTTTAGGGTTTTGCTGTTGCCCTTAGCAACAGCATTTCGGGTTCTCTACGTATTAAATCACAACATCTCGCTTCTTTCCATCTGAGCATTCCTAATACTAGGGAGACACCCAGTTTCTTAGCCTTTGGGCTTCTCTGTTCACTTTGTGTTTATTTTGTTACCCTATCACCTTCTATGTATGTAATGTCATATTCCCCAGTCTGTCTGTGAGTTCATTTGTTTTGCATCCCTCTCCGTTCAGACACCAGTACATTCCTGCTGGCACTGGTGTGCATAACATATTCAGCAGCCTAATACTCCTGTTGAAATTTTGTGGGAATATGGAGCATACCCCTCAAAATACTTTGCAACAGGTGGTCGATCAGGTGCAGGTCCTGACTCGACAATTTAATGATTTGTCCATTAAAATGCACACCTCGCAGGCCGCTGGCGGAGCTCCCGCAGCAGCAGTGCCTTCAGGGGTTAAGGAGCCGAAAGTAAATCTCCCGGATCGTTTTTCTGGAGATCGCTCGCAGTTCTTTTGTTTCAAGAAGAGCTGCAAGCTATATTTCCAGCTTAGGCCTCAGTCTTCTGGGTCGGAGATTCAGCGGGTGGGCATAGTGATTTCCTTGCTACAAGGAGACCCACAGGTCTGGGCATATGGGTTGCAGCCTGACTGTCCGTCGCTTAAAAGTGTTGATGCTTTTTTTACAGCACTGGGCATGTTGTATGATGACCCTGACAAGACGGCCTCAGCCGAGGCTCAGATTTCGATCCTTAAGCAAGGGCGAAGGCCAGTTGAGGTTTATTGTACGGAGTTTCGGAGGTTGGCCCATGATACCCAGTGGAATGACCCAGCCCTGAGACACCAGTACCGAAGAGGTCTTTCTAACCAGTTAAAAGACCAACTGGTACAATATCCCTTGCCTGATAGCTTGGATCAGCTCATGCAGTTATCCATTCGGGTGGATAGACGGCTGAGAGAGCGCAGGCTTGAAAGGGAGACCGAGGTTTCCTTCTTTCCCAAGGGAACCTCAGACTCTGAGGAATTTTCCGAGGAGCCTATGCAGATTGGGGCTACCCGTCTCTCCTCGCGTGAGAAGACGCTGAGGAGACAGCAGGGGTTATGTTTGTACTGTGGGAATAAAGGTCATGTGGTAGTATCATGCCCAGAAAAGCCGGAAAACTTCAGGGCCTGAGGGTGAAGGGAAATATCCTGTCAGGCCAGAAGTCAGAATTTCCCAAGAAGACTTTTATCATTCCGGTGACCTTGAAGATCCTCAGTCAAACTGTCAAGACTGAGGCCTTTGTGGACAGTGGGGCCGACGGGGTTTTTATGGACCGCCAATTCGCCCTGAAACACTCTGTTCCCTTAGTACCCTTGGCATCGGAGATTGAGATTTGTGGGTTAAACGGGGAACCATTATCCCAGGGTAAAATTACCTCTTGCACTAGCCAGATTTCTTTGTTTATTGGAGCCACACACTCTGAAAAATTGTCCTTTTATGTGACTGTCTGTACTTTTGCCCCATTGGTGTTGGGGTTACCCTGGTTAAGGGCCCACAATCCTCAATTTGACTGGGTCTCTGGGGAGATTCTTAGTTGGGGTACTGATTGTTTCAGGAGTTGCTTGAGCCTTCCAGTCAGGCTTTCGCAGCTAAGTTTGCCAGGATTGCCAGGATGTTATGCAGATTTTGCGGACGTGTTCTCCAAAAGAGTTGCAGAGGTACTACCTCCCCATCGCCCCTATGACTGTGCCATTGATTTGTTGCCGAATGCTAAGCTTCCCAAGAGCAGGTTGTACTCCCTGTCACGTCCTGAGACTCAGGCTATGGCAGAGTACATTCAGGAGAACTTGGCTAAGGGATTTATCAGGCCTTCACAGTCTCCAGTTGGGTCGGGGTTCTTCTTCGTGGGTAAAAAGGATGGTTCGTTGCGACCCTGCATCGACTTCAGGGAATTGAACCGTATCACGATTAAAAACTCATACCCACTGCCTCTCATTTCGGTTTTGTTTGACCAGCTTCGTACTGCCACCATTTTTTCTAAGATTGACCTACGTGGTGCGTACAATCTAATCCGAATAAGAGAGGGGGATGAATGGAAGACTGCCTTTAATACCCACTCAGGGCATTATGAATATTTGGTGATGCCTTTTGGGCTCTGTAATGCCCCGGCAGTCTTCCAGGACTTCATGAACGATGTGCTCAGGGAATATTTGGATAGATTCTTAGTTGTATACTTAGATGACATCCTAATCTTCTCCCATTCCCTGGAGGAACATCGGAAGCATGTACGCTTAGTCCTCCAGAAACTCAGAGACCACCGGCTTGGGGCGAAGCTGGAGAAGTGCGAATTTGAAGTTCAGCAAATCGCATTTCTAGGATATATTATCTCCCCAGAAGGTTTCCAAATGGAGGGTTCCAAGGTACAGGCAGTCCTGGATTGGGTGCAGCCCACTAGTTTGAAGGCGCTTCAGCGTTTTCTGGGCTTTGCAAATTTTTATAGACGATTTATCGCTGGATTTTCGTCTATAGTGGCGCCCTTGGTGGCACTCACTAAGAAAGGGGCGGATGTTGCTCACTGGTCTTGTGAGGCCAAAGCGGCTTTTGCCCGTCTCAAAAGGGCATTTGTCTCGGCCAAGGTGCTGCGACACCCAGATCCAGAGCGTCCTTTTGTGGTGGAGGTGGATGCCTCTGAGATGGGTATTGGGGCAGTGCTCTCTCAGATGGGGGTGTCTGATAACCGCCTTCATCCCTGTGCTTACTTTTCCCGTAAATTTTTGCCTGCCGAGATGAATTATGACGTGGGTAACCGGGAATTGTTGGCTATTAAGGATGCACTCGAGGAGTGGAGACACTGGCTTGAGGGGGCTAAGTTAGTGGTCTCAATTCTCACCGACCATAAGAATTTTGCATATTTAGAGTCAGCGAAGCGCCTCAATGCCAGGCAGGCACGATGGGCTTTGTTTTTTGCTCTCTTTAATTTTTTGATAACATATCGCCCTGGGTCAAAAACATCAAGGCTGATGCGCTCTCGCTGAGTTTTGCTCCAATCCAGGAGACCACCGAGGAGCCATTGCCCATTGTGTCCCCATCATGTATTAAAGTGGGCATTACCCAGGACCTCTTGTCATTAGTCCTTAGAGCACAGGAGCAGGCTCCTCTAGACCTTCCGGTAGGTCTTTTGTTTGTGCCTCCTAGGTTAAGACAGCGAGTGTTCCTGGAATTCCATGCCAAGAAGTCGGCAGGTCACCCGGGTATTGCCAGAACTCGGGAGTTGCTATCTAGGGCGGTGTGGTGGCCCTCGGTGGCTAGGGATGTGGATCAGTGGGTTCGGGCATGTGACATCTGTGCCCGAAATAAGACTCCTAGAGGGGTTCCTGTTGGCCCATTACATCCACTCTCTATTCCATCTAAGCCATGGACCCACATTTCAATGGATTTTGTGGTGGACTTGCCCAAATCCTCGGGGATGACAGCCATCTGGGTTGTCGTTGACAGGTTTTCGAAGATGGCGCACTTCGTTCCATTGGTTGGGCTGCCATCGGCCAGACGCCTGTCTGAATTATTTATGCTGCATGTTGTGCGCCTCCACGGGTTGCCACTTGATGTGGTCTCTGACCGCGGATCCCAGTTTGTGGCCAAATTCTGGAGGGCATTTTGTTCCGATCTCCAGATTTCTGTCAGCTTGTCGTCAGGCTACCATCCGCAGTCTAATGGGCAGACTGAAAGGGTGAACCAGTCCTTGGAGCAGTTCCTCAGGTGTTATGTCTCCAAGTGTCAGACTGACTGGGTTGCTCATCTGTCCATGGCGGAGTTTGCCTATAACAATGCGGCTCACTCTGCTACAGGGATCTCTCCCTTCCTTTGTGTGTATGGGCATCATCCTAAGGCCAATTCTTTTGACCCCCAGGACTCCACGCCTGGTGGTTCCTCTGTGGTTTCGGTCCTTAGAGGTATTTGGAGGAAAGTGAAGAAAGCCCTTGTGTCTGTGTCATTAGTGACCAAAAGGGTTTTTAATAAGCGGAAAAGACCCTGCAGCTTCAAATTAGGAGACTTCGTCTGGTTGTCTACCAAGAATTTGAAGTTGAGACAGCCATCTCATAAGTTAGGCCCCCGGTTCATCGGTCCTTATAAGATCACTAGGGTTATCAATCCGGTGGCATTTCAGTTAGATCTACCCCGTTCTTTGGGTATCAATAAAACATTTCATTGTTCCCTTTTAAAACGGGCGATTTGTAATCCTTCTTCCAGTGGAAGACCTTCCCCTCTTCTGATACGTGGCCAGAGGGAGTTTGTTGTTGAAAGGATTCTTGACTCCAAGATGGTTCGGGGTCGGCTGTCATTTTTGGTGCACTGGAAGGGGTATGGCCCGGAGGAGCGGTCGTGGGTGCGCAGTTGTGATCTTCATGCCCCCAGACTGTTACGCTCTTTCTTCTCGCAGTTCTCCGATAAACCTAGTAGTAGGGGTTCTTTGACCCCTCGTCAGTGGGGGGGTACTGTTAGGGTCTCCTGCTCTGTGCTGCCACGTCGTCATGGCAACCGGGAGACAAGTGCTAGCGGAGTAACCTGAGCGTAGCTGATACTCCGGTTCGGGTCTTTTGCTGTGCAGTGGTTACAGGCTCTGTGCACGGCAGGTGATCCGGTGCTGGTTTTTGTGCTCACAGTCTGTGAGGTCTGAGTGGGGCGTGGACAGTACCTGCTATATAAACCCTCTTCTCAGGTTAGGCAGATGCTGCTGAATCTTTGTTGGTTAGTCAGTTCCTGAAAGCTAGCTAGTACTGTGTAAACTTTGTATTTGTTTGTTGCTTACTGCAAATAGGCCTTGGGATTTGGTATTACACTCTGCCAATCCAGACCTAGCAGTAAGACTGGAGTCAGTCGTTTAACCTGCTGGGGTTCTTTTGCTACTCTGTGAGCCTAGCAGGTTTGCGGCTGTATTCTCAGACTTGCCTGCCAAAATCCTTTCTCACTGTGCTAGGTGTTAAGGTGTCAGTTTAGTGGCAGTAAGCTGAACCAGTGCACTGCAAGTGAGGACTAGGATTGTGGAGACTCTCCTTGTGTCTATTATTCCATCTCTGACCAAGGAGTTTACTGCCACACCCGTTGGTAACCCTTTAGGGTTTTGCTGTTGCCCTTAGCAACAGCATTTCGGGTTCTCTACGTATTAAATCACAACATCTCGCTTCTTTCCATCTGAGCATTCCTAATACTAGGGAGACACCCAGTTTCTTAGCCTTTGGGCTTCTCTGTTCACTTTGTGTTTATTTTGTTACCCTATCACCTTCTATGTATGTAATGTCATATTCCCCAGTCTGTCTGTGAGTTCATTTGTTTTGCATCCCTCTCCGTTCAGACACCAGTACATTCCTGCTGGCACTGGTGTGCATAACAAAATAAAGTTAAAGTATAGAAGGAACCGTCACCCCTAGGTAACCCAACTTTACACCCAGAGTTAGAGAGAGAAACAATCACCATCCCGGCTGCATAGATTTAAAACTGTCAATCACTGCTTATTTAGCGAGTTCCAAAGGATCTGTTTATTCAGTCATTGAGGTTGTATGGTCTCCAGCTTAAAGATCCACCTTGCTTCCAGCATCAGTAGTCTTCCGTTTCTATCTCCACCTCTCGGACTGTTAGGGACATGGTCGATGATCATGTTTCTTAACTCGCTTAATGAATGTCTCTTACTCACGAAATGTTGTGCCACTGGTTGGTCAGATCTTCCTGCTTTGATTGCTGCAGAGATGGCTGATCTATGTAGTGCCATTCTTTTGCAACCAGCCCGAGCCAAGGCACACGTAAGAGCCCCCGCATTTAATTTGCATACAACTGGATATTTACATACCAAGTCAAGCGATGTGATGTTTACCCACTGGAGCACGGACACTTTATTCAATTAAAGTAATTTGCACAAATTCACGAGTGCACTTTAAGCACATAGCACTTTACCATATCTGTACCTAAGTGACCAGCATCGGCCGTAGGCATGGAGGCGTCCTAGCCCAACGACTCTAGGAGCACCCTAGGGAACCCAGTTACAGCACAATCTAAATTAGGTACATTTAGCTATGACGAGAAGGACGCAGAGAGGCTGTTATTTAATGACAAAATACCTAAGGCAGAATTACAACTCGATGCACAAGATATTTTCCAACAGCTCCTGAAATTAAGGAAGAAGGAAACTGACTTCCTCATGCATGGCATCTCCCTGTCCCTATAACAGTCTGAGAGGTGGCGATAGAAACGGAAGACTACTGATGCTGGAAGCAAGGTGGATCTTTAAGCTGGAGACCATACAACCTCATGGACTGAATGAACAGATCCTTTGGAACTCGCTTAATAAGCAGTGATTGACAGTTTTAAATCTATACAGCCGGGATGGTGATTGGTTCTCTCTCTAACTCTGGGTATAAAGTTGGGTTACCTAGGGGTGACGGTTCCTTCTATACTTTAACTTTATTTCCACAGTTGGGACTTTCCCTTTTGAATTTAACTATCGCTATCATTAATAAAGTAACCATAGTTTTAATTTACAGTCTAGCTTAGACGGTAGCATTGATCTAAGTTAGTAGTACTGCTTATATGGTAAAGGGTGAAGGCTATTAGCACACTGTCACTTCCATTGTATTTTTCAGCCCCTACCGCTGACACGCCGAGGGGAGCGTCTGGAGTTGCTTGGTAACCAGGATGCGGACCCGGCGTGCTGCTTAGCAACGTGACGCCGGAGGCAGAGAGGCGACGCGGATGACGTACTTCCGCGAACCGCCAGAAGTCCCCGGCGACTGGAGCGGCAGGAAGCGGAGGGGAGGTCTTCCATCACGGGTGAGCAGCACTTGCTATATAGGTAAGACGGTTTTGATTTACACACTATCACGCCTTGACAAAGGGGCTACGGGCCCCGAAACGTTGGAGCACTGATGTGATTTATTTATTACAAAATACACTTTTGTTGTTGGTACAAGACCTGGAGTGACACCATTTTCTTCTATGACTATATATATATATATATATATATATATATGTCTAAACATATATATTGTCTTCACACACACACACACACACACACACACACACACACACACACACACACACACACACACACACACACACACACTATATATATATATATATATATATATATATATATATATATTTATATATATATATATTTTTTTTTTTACTGAATTCAACCGTATCAGTTAATTGAGTTTGGCAAACACATTGCATATCTAGCAGAAAACCTGTCCTTAGCCCTCTGTACAGAGATATTCTTGCACATTTTTTCATTTCACTTTAACTCCTGTCATCCACAAAACAACAGAACCCAGTGGTGTCAATTATATTTGATTGACTGAGTAAAGCGCACACACAAATACTTGGAAACAATAGACACAAAAATCTATATCAGACTTCTCTTGTCAGATGAAATACTTGTCTCCTTCATCCTTAAGCAGGATGGTGTCCTGCTGCTACAGACTTAAATGTTTCTTTCAGCCCCCAAACTAGCACCAATTAAGATAGTGGGGTCTTCAAGGGAGTCAAATGACTCCCATGGCAATCGCCTGTAACCTGTTCAATACACAAGACCTAATTCATCAGTTTAACTTCAACTGTACAAAAACTAATATTTTCCTGTACTCTATGATGTGCGCTGTAACTGCAGAGAAAACCAACAACACAACGGCTAAAATATAAGGAAAGGAAGAAATTACAATATTTTTAAAAGCCTAGTTTAGCATTTTTGTTAAAAATACATATACCTAGATCTACAACTGGCCAATGGCTAGATGTAAATTTCTATGACCCGTCTCACATACAGAACATTTTACAATATTTTCAAATATGATGAACTGTGACCAGTGAAGAAGAAACCCCATCCTTATGGCATCATTTTATTACTGGAGTGGTTGCCCCAACATAGATGCCAAACAACAGCAAAAATATTGACATTTGATAACTATGTCATGTCAAACAAAAAACATATAAGAAAATACACATTATTTGACACTGCTAAATAATAAAGAGCATTCACCTCTTGTTGCGCTTAAATATGGCAATTAACACATTTTTAATCACTAGTTACATTTGATCTCTAGTTGATACATTTATTTTCTTATATATATTAAAATGGCCCAAATTAAATTTTAGTAGAAAAAAAATCACTGTAAGTTTTGTTTTCTTATGTCAGTAAAACTTAGAGATGTGCGGCGGGCACTTTTCGTGTTTTGTGTTTATTTTTGTTTTGGTTCTGGTTCCATCCTCGTATTTTGGATCTGGATTGGTTTTGCCAAAACCACCCTTTTGTGTTTTAGTATTGGTTTTGGATCTAGATGATTTTTGAAATAAACATAAAAACAGCTAAAATTACATAATTTTGGGGGTAATTGTGATTCTACGGTATTATTAACCTCAATATCATTCATTTCCACTCATTTCCCAGTCTATTCTGAATACCTCACACTTCACAATGGGTGCAATTCTGAGTTGATCGCAGCAGGAACTTTGGCCCTCATTCCGAGTTGTTCGCTCGGTAAAAATCTTTGCATCGCAGCGATTTTCCGCTTAATGCGCATGCGCAATGTCCGCACTGCGACTGCGCCAAGTAAATTTGCTATGCACTTAGTAATTTTACTCACGGCTTTTTCATCGGTCTGGCGATCGTAATGTGATTGACAGGAAATGGGTGTTACTGGGTGGAAACAGGCCGTTTTATGGGCGTGTGGGAAAAAACGCTACCGTTTCCGGAAAAAACGCAGGAGTGGCCGGAGAAACGGAGGAGTGTCTGGGCGAACGCTGGGTGTGTTTGTGACGTCAAACCAGGAACGACAAGCACTGAACTGATCGCAGATGCCGAGTAAGTCTGAAGCTACTCAGAAACTGCTACGAGGTGTGTAATCGCAATATTGCGATTACTTCGTTCGCAATTTTAAGATGCTAAGATTCACTCCCAGTAGGCGGCGGCTTAGCGTGAGCAACTCTGCTAAAATCGCCTTGCGAGCGAACAACTCGGAATGACCTCCTTTGTTAGCAGTTGGGCAAAACCATGTGCACTGCAGGGGAGGCAGATATAACATGTGCAGAGAGAGTTAGATTTGGGGAAGGTGTCTTCAATCTGCAATCTAAATTGCAGTGTAAAAATAAAGCAGGCAGTATTTACCCTGCACAGAAACAAAATAACCCACCCAAATCTAACTCTCTCTGCACATGTTATATCTGCCCCCCCCTGTAGTGCACATGGTTTTGCCCAACTGCTAACAAACTTGCTGCTGCGATCAACCATTCGCCTCCAAACTACTTGAGCGGCTGGTCTACAGCCATCTCACAAGCTACCTCTCTGACAACTCCATCCTTGATCCACTACAATCTGTCTTTCGCCCACTCCACCAAGACTGCCCTAGTGAAAATCACCAATGACCTGCTTTCGGCCAAATCCAAGGGCCACTTCTCTCTGCTCATCCTTCTGGACCTCTCTGCTGCCTTTGACACCGTGGATCACCTTCTCCTCCTCCGCACACTCCAAAACATTGGCCTCTCTAGCACCGTCCTTGACTGGTTTACTTCTTACCTCACTAACCGCTCCTTCTCTGTGTCTGCCTCTGGAACCACCTCACACCCTTCCATCCTTCCTGTTAGTGTCCCTCAGGGTTCTGTCCTAGGCCCCCTTCTGTTCTCCCTGTACACCTCTTCCCCGGGTGCGCTCATTAACTCCTTTGGCCTTCAGTGCCACCTCTATGCTGATGACACTCAACTCTACCTCTTATCTCCTGATCTGTTCCCCTCTGTCCTCTCTCAGGTCTCCAGCTGACTCTCTGCCATCTCCTCCTGGATGTCTGAGCACTCACTGAAGCTCAACATGGACAAAACTAAACTCATTATCTTTCCCCCAGCCAGAGCAACACCCCCCACAAATATCTCCATCACTGTTGACAACACAATCATCTCCCCTGTTCCCCAACTCCGCTGCCTGGGTGTCACTCCTCCCTCTCCTTTGCACCCCACATCCAAGCTCTGGCGCAATCCTGTTGGTTCCAGCTACGCAACATTGCTCGCATCAGGCCATTTCTCTCCCAGAGTGCAACTAAACTTATCATCCACTCACTGGTCATCTCACTACTCAACTACTGCAATGTTCTCCTCACTGGCCTCGCTTGCTCCCATCTCGCTCCCCTCCAATCTGTCCTCAACTCTGCAGCTAGGCTCATCTTTCTCTCCTGCCGCTCCACATCTGCCACTCCCCTTCGACAAAATCTACACTGGCTCCCATTCCCCTACAGAATTCTCTTCAAACTCCTCACCCTCACATACAAGGCCATCTCTAATTCCACTGCTCCCTACATCTCCAACCTCTTCTCCCTTCATACTCTCTCCCGCCCACTATGGTCAGCTGATTACCATCGCCTCTCCTCTGCCTTAGTCACTGCTTCCCATGCACGAGTTCAAGATTTTGCCTGTGCTGCACCCCTTCAGTGAAACGCGCTCCCCCACTCTATTAGACTCTCCCCGACCTTGCAAAGCTTCAAACGGGCACTGAAAACCCACCTATTTATCAAAGCGTACCCCTCCGATGCATAACCTAGTCCTTAGGCTGCTCCTCCATACCCCTGCCCCATGCCTTGAACATCTCTGCTTTTCTCACATACTGCCATCAGGCTACCTCCCGCTTGCTTGTACCTCATGTCATCTGTCTGTCGCCCCTTCCCACTAGATTGTTAGCTCTTCAGAACAGGGCACTCTTTCCTCTTATTGTCAAAGCCCTCTTCTCGACACATTTCACTCGCAGCTCTCTCCTACTCAGTGGCCATCTTTACCGGCTTTTTCTCCTGCTTGTAAAGGCTCATCTTTATCTATGGCCGCCAGCCCCAAGTAGTACGATGATTACTCCCTCGCTACTTACTGTACATCTAAGCTGTATTATGTTTTGAGAATTGTGGTGCTCTTTGTTACCTGTACTCTATTTTTGTTATTTATTTACTGTAATGCTAAGTTTTATCTCCCTGTGCTGTCCTTTGTATGGCGCTGTGAAACACTTGTGGTGCCCTATAAATAAAATAATAATAACAATAATAATAATATGACTAAGCTAAGCATCACAAGTGTGTGGCACAAACACCTGGCCCATCTAGGAGTGGCACTGCAGTTGCAGTCAGGATGGCACTTAAAAAAATCTAGGCCCCAAACAGCACATCATGCAAAGAAGTAAAAGAGGTGCAATGAGGTAGCTGTGTGACTGAGATAAGTGACACAAGTGTGCGGCACAAACACCTGACCCATCTAGGAGTGGCACTGCAGTTGCAGTCAGGGTGGCACTTAAAAAAACCAGGCCCCAAACAGCACATCATGCAAAGAAGTAAAAGAGGTGCAATGAGGTAGCTGTATGACTGAGCTAAGCGACACAAGTGTGCGGCACAAACACCTGGCCCATTTAGGAGTGGCACTGCAGTTGCAGACAGGATGGCACTTAAAAAAACTAGGCCCCAAACAGCACATTATGCAAAGAAGAAAAAGAGGTGCAATGAAATAGCTGTATGACTAAGCTAAGCAACACAAGTGTGTGGCACAAACACTTGGCCCATCTAGGAGTGGCACTGCAGTTGCAGACAGGATGGCACTTAAAAAAACCAGGCCCCAAACAGCACATCATGCAAAGAAGTAAAAGAGGTGCAATGAGGTAGCTGTATGACTGAGCTAAGCGACACAAGTGTGCGGCACAAACACCTGGCCCATTTAGGAGTGGCACTGCAGTTGCAGACAGGATGGCACTTAAAAAAACTAGGCCCCAAACAGCACATCATGCAAAGAAGAAAAAGAGGTGCAATGAGGTAGCTGTATGACTAAGCAAAGCGACACAAGTGTGCGGCACAAACAACATGGGACATGCTGGAATTTGCACAGATGTAATACACGCACAATATTGGTGGCACAGGAGAGCGTACCCCCTAAACCACACACACACACACACACACACACACACACACACGGCACAGACTTTAAAATTAAGTTAGATAATAATAACCCTTTTATTTGGAGCTATTATAATAATATGCAGCACAGGCGAGCGTACCCCTACACCACACAGGGCAAACCCTGTAAAAATTATTTGGATAATAATATAAGTAATGTATATAAGCCTTTTATTTAGAGTAAATAATATACAGCACAGGACACCACCACTGGACTTATGGCAGCATAAGACATCACCACTGGACTGATGCAGCACAAGACAGCACCACTGGACTGGACTGGACTTACACGGCAGTACCCCTGGAGTTATACGGCAGTACCCCTGGATGGCAGTGTCAGACAGGATTGCACTTTAAAAAACTAGTCCCCAAACAGCACATAATGCAAAGAAGAAAAAGAGGTGCAAGATGGAATTGTCCTTGTGCCTTCCCACCTACCCTTATGTTGTATGGAAGAGGAAGGCTGCCTGTTTACAGGAGCCTTCTTAAAGACAACAAAATCATATAGGAATTGCTTTCTCTGAAGAAAGCTACTGACTGAGCTGAAACATCGCCACACAGTATATGATTTTCAACAGCTGTATAACCTGGTGAGTGCCCTCCATCTTTATCTCTTGGAAATTCAGTCATTGGCAGATTGAGACCTCTTGCTGGTTCAAATTTTGTGAGTGCAAGTTTGAACTTGGCTATCTATATATACTGTTTATATTTGTGTCTTGTTCTGTTAGCATCTCACATGCTCCACTTGAACTGAGTACTTATTATATCCACTCTCTGGCCATTTAGTGTAGGGATATTTTGTCCCCACAGTGAAGCCACATCACATAATATACTTGGCACAGCAACCTGCTTTAATTGCATGTGCACGGATAAGCATTTGCTACCTATGCACGGTTGGTTGTAATTATTGACTGCAGCCAACTCTGAATAGGTAGCAAAATCTAACTTCTTTGGATCACCAAACATATTTATAGAGCTGAATCACCAGCGTGCTTCCTGATACACAATTACACTACTGTACATTTGATGTGAAATTGGATAACTCTATACATTTGTTTTATGCTCTATGCATTTCATGTGCAGGAACTGACTTGCTCAATACATTCGATTGGCTTTTTGCTCTGATAGAAACATCTTAATAAGGCCACAGCATACAGTTTACAACAGTAATTTATCTTCTATTGAATAGAAGAACTACTATTACTATTACATTTGAGCCACTTGTGTTTAATGTTCATTTACAAGTGTATTATAAATTATAGCATGGAAACAAAGGAAAGATACCTCTACTTTTATAATAAGGTATTCTTAGCATGTTTATTGTGTGAGGAATTTATCAGATACTATACTGTAGATGCGTGTTCATCTGCTTATTGTCTGAAGCTCACATATTGCTGATTGGTGCTGTGTATACATGAGTCTTATAGTTTATTGTTATTTGAATATATGTTTTTAGATAAATTTGCATTTTGACAAACATTTTTATGCCATCATTATATCAATTTTGGATTTTTTTTTTGAATAGCACTTGGATTGAATCCATATGGTGCTTGTTGCTTGAAGCCCTGAAGTCATAGAAACATAGAATGTGATGTCAGATAAGAACCACTAGGCCCATCAGTCTGCCCTTTTTCATTTATCCCTTTGGCAACTTCAAGCCTATTGTTCCTTAGGTCTTTGTAAAGATATTATTATGCCAATCCCAAGCATGTCAGCCTCAGCCTTTGCTTTTACTCCAGATGGGTTCATGCCCTAATGCTACACAAAATAAAATGTTGTGGTGATAACACCAGTTTCATCAGTCCTCTGGAACTCTCTTTTTCAGGGGAACATCTTCAATCCAGCCTCCACATTACAGTAGCTAAAATTATGATGATAGACAAGTTGGAAAAGAACCCTACACTCTGTAGAGACTAGCACCCCATTTCCCTTCTCAGTGAGGACCATTACAACTTGCAAACCTTCTGGCCACAAGGCTGAACACATTTATTCCCTTGTTGACCTGCCTGCCAAATGGCAGTTGCCATCAGGTGCAAAATATATTTAATAAATATTAGCAGTCTAAGTCTGCCGCACTAGTTAAAGGCATTGATCATCTAGTTCTTCATGAGGTGCACCTTTTAGCAGCATTGTAAACCGACTCCTTGACATATGTCTCCATTAATGGCTTTATACCCTATTGTGCACCATTGATGGCATCCAACATGGTACCAGAGGTGTACCTGCACCAGTACAGTAATGTTCACTTTTGCTAAGATAAGATGCATTGAAATGCTTATGTGTTCAATAAAGTACCTTAGACACCTCTGTGGTTACTAGTTTTTGTCTACATTAAATCTACCTAAATTTACTCATTGCATGCCAACTGAATAATGAATTAATTAGGCAATGAGAGACTAGTGCATGGGTCATTTTTCCTAACTTTATCATATCTCCAAAAATTGTAACAGTTAACTATGTGCAGAGTCTTTTTTTGTAACAAAATTGCAGGCTGTGGTACAGTAAGTCATTTTCAGCTGGGATTTTTTCCCCCAAAAAAAACTTTATAATGAAAGTAATTCACTGCAGCATGACTTAATAGAGAAATTAAATTAATGACAACAGAGATTTAACTAGTTTAAGAGAATCATTTCTACTCAGTTTGGCTAAATCTCACAAATATTTGGCATGTATAAATACTAACTGTGTGACATTTTTTTTCTCACCAAACCTAAACACAAAGCAGCAGATTCTGAGTTGGGATCTTAGCAAAAACAGCAAGTAACTGTGGACCTGATTCATGTTTGTAAGTAAAGCAAATTATCAAGCAACTGGGCCAAACCATGTTGCACTACAGGTGGGGCAGATGTAACATGTGCAGAGAGAGTTAGATTTGGGTGGGGTGTGTTCAAACTGAAATCTAAATTGTAATATAAAAAAGCATCCAGTATTTACCCTGCACAGAAAAAATATAACCCACCCAAAAACAAAAATGTATTTGCACTCTTTTCATTGCTATATGATTTGTCCAAGTGCACAGTTACTTGCTTTTTTCTTGCTTGTCATCTCACAATCAGCCCAAAGTGTATACAGTAAATTACTTTAACCAGGCAGCATGAAAACATAGTTTATTTATGACCTTATATAGGGCCATTATAAAAGCTTTGTAGGCCCTAGGCAAAGCAATACACTGGGGCCCCTACACACCCATTCCCTGGAACTAATACAACAAAATTCATAACTTTCCCCTCCTGCAATCCTGCGCCTTCTTGCTACATGCTTTCATACAGGCAATGGCCGTCAGTACTCTGATTGGTGGATAGTTCAAGCCATCCACCAATCTGCATTCTGACAGTCAATGACTATCTGGCTGCAGGCTAGGACGCAGGTAGAGAATGCTTGCCACTCTGATTGTGTGAACACCAACCGCCACTGCTCAAAGGCCTCTAGAATTGTGGGGTCCTGGACAGCTGCCCAGTGTGCCAATGTGTCAAAATGGCCCTGATCTTATGCAGATCCATAAACACCTTGAGATGTTTCCAGCTTCACATTGACATAATATGTACCTGGCTAACTCAAGTTATCCTTTTAGGTGTGTATCTGCAACATTTTTCTAGTGGGTATTAAAGATATGCCTCCTAACAAACCCATATGCATGTTTCTGTAGGTCTGCATGAGCCACATTTGTGCAAACACATATTTCCTGCACTTGGCTTATATCAGATTGACCCTTCCACCCTCATTCTGCTTCTCCAGTTATAAAGGAGCCATAACTGTCAGATATGCACGTCCAGTGTCAGACTGGGGTATGAAGGGGCCACCGGGGGAATGCAGTGATAGGGGCCCATACTTAGGGGTGTGACCCGCCTACAAAGGGGGTGTGGCCAGCCTCCACAGAGGCTTGAAATGCATAATAGTCTTGAGCAGTGTAATGCAACATATCTACCATGTATAATACAAGTGCACAGTCTGGAATCTGATCCCTAGAGGAAGGAGTGGGCCCTCAGGCAGTGAGGCCCACCGGTGGTTTCCCCTATACCCCTGTGGGCCAGTCTGACCCTGTGCACGTCTGCATGCATTCATGTGCGCTTGCTTCCTGTGCATGCGCAAAACGATTTCACGCAAGCTGCGCCACACAAAATGCCTTAGCACTTACTCGGCTATAGCATAAAATGTTTACTACTCCACATTGATATTTACAAGTATGCTACAGGATTCCTGCATGCCTGAATGAAAATATGGTTTTGAAGAGATACGGAAACTAATTATTGATCCATTGGAAAAAGAAATAAAGTTCAGCACAGCTTCATCTTTCCCCTGGGTCCTCAGGAAAAAAAATGAATTCTTCTTCTCTCTGACCACAGTGTGATCAAATAAATTAGTATAATGATTTATGCTTACTGTTTTAGTCAATTCTGATAGAGATTATAGAGACAAAATGACAAAGTACTTTAGCAGTAAACTTAAATCATGTCAGACAATCTTTACTTTTTCCTTACTCTAATTGCTGCCCTGGTTCATTTATCTTCCCCAGCAATCTTTGGAAGAAATACTAGTTTAATCAGTGCATGGGCAAAACTGCAGAGATAAAAAGTTTAGTCTAATTTGTCTCACTAAATTGTAATGCCTTTAGTGAGCACATCTTGGTTTTGAAGGACACTTAGGAAGTCAAAGTGATTCAAAGGTTTTAGCCCAGAGGAAACGTATGAAATTTATGATTACAAAATACTATATGGCTTTTTTCGCTGAGATACATCAGACATAACAGAAGTGTAAGTATTGATCAGCAATCACAAGGCATCTGATCACTAATACTAAAGAGTAATGGTGCAATTAGAGTCTTGTTTTTAAAGAAAAATCCAAATTGCTTTGCAACATGAAGTGAATTTTTTTTACTAATATAGACATTGTCAGATAATTGCCTGAGATGCTACACCGCAGAGTATTTGCACTTAGAAAATGATGTCAATGCCAAAGTAAGCTCTATAGCATTTAAACATTAATAGGTTTGCGACATGTGCATTGATACAGAATTAATATTGGCAAATACCCAATTAAATATGATAGGCATGTATTTTACTTGGATAGAGGTAACATTAATACATGTGTTCAGCATTAAAGCAAGATCTTAGGATGGACAGCAATAAAGTCAAGTTAGTACATCCAAGTTGCCAGCAATAGTAGGATTATTATTTTTTTAAATGCTTTAAATAAAGTGGGTCATGTTGTGACATATAGGAACAAGGGTGTAGCTACCATAGGTGCAGGTAGTGCGGCTGCTATGGGGCCTAGAGCTGAGAAGTGCCCACCTTTCCTGTCACAGTTACATGTGTTATATACGAGGGCATAGCTACCATAGGTGCTGGGAGTGCAGCTGCTATGGGGCCTAGAGCTGAGAAAGGCCCACCTTCCCTGTCACAGTTACATGTACCACCAAATGGCCTTATGTACCATTTGGTGGTACACAGGGCCCTTACAAATTTTTGTCTTTGGTACTACACTCTATCTAGTTATGCCCCTGTTCATTGTAATGTGGTATAAAATGAACTGAGGCAATATAATGTGGCACAATATGAAGTGAAGGCATTATAGTTTGGTATAATATGAACTGGGGACACTGTATGTCATAATGTGAATTGGGGGTACTGCATTGTATAATGTGTACTGGTAGCTCTACAATGTGACATAATGTGAATTAGGGCACTACCATGGTTCATAAAATAAACTAGGCCACTACTATGGGGCATAACTATAGCTAGGCACTACTGTGGAATACAAAATGAACTAGGGCACTACTATGTTTCATAAAATAAACAACTGCTGCGAAAGGTAGCTCTCTAGAAGCATTGGGACTGGGGCCCCTTCAAAATGTGGCTATGGGGCTCACAAAGTTCTGTTACACCCCTGCACAGGAATTATTGACGAAGGCAACCTGGAGGAAAGCAGAACCTTTCATAAAATAATAACTGTACTCCAAGGTTTTGTGATGAAACAATCAATAGTCCAATATAATGATATTAATTGAATCAGCCTGCAATATCTATGATCAGTCCTATAAGTTATTACAGTCACCACTGATAAATACTGTAGGATGGCACAAAGTCACTTTAAGAGAGGAGGTGGCCCATGTGCAGGCTCTGATAGAACCCCCTCCTCTCTTGTGGTGCATTGCACCAGAGTCTACTGCGCATGCGCAGGTCTCTGGGAACATGGCCCCCACGCTGTGTTCCTGGGGACATCTCTATTATGCATGAACAAATCATGGGAAAATGGTGGCCATTTTCCCAGTGATTCTGCAGTTCTATAGACTGCAACCGGCCAACGGTGGCCATTTTCCCAGTGATTTCTGCAGGTCTGTAGACTGTGACTGGCTGACAGCAGCCATTTTCCCAGTGATTTCTGCAGTTCTGCAGACAGCGCCTGGCCAACGGAGCAGTAAGTATAATTAAAAGGGTGCAGGGTGTGCGGTGTTTGGGCAGTGGAAGCAGGGCAGTCTTCAGCATAGAATCTGTGCTCTGAGTCCACTCCTAGCCGAGGGCTTGATGGATGTAGCAGGTCTGGTCTTGTACCCCATGGTGCCTGGGTGCTATACACTACACACAAATAGGCCGAGGGCCTGACTAATAACTTCCAGTCCAGGTATTTTCTTTATTACAGTGAGAACCCATTGGCTCCTCCTTTGATGAGCTGTCTGACAAGTGGTTGAATGGGGAGACACTTCAAATAGATTCTATTGGCTGCAGTGTAACAGACAGATCTACCATCTAACTGCTTATTAGACACATTACATCCAGTAGCACATGCTCATTTGGCAAATCTGAGTTCCTCACCAGCTATAGCAAGTACTGTAACCCCAGTCCTGTAAGTGTGACTGGAGCAGACTTGTGTGGAGGCACAGATAAGCCTGCCATGAGCCATATCACATGCAGGTATTTGGGGATGCTGTAAATAAATGCACTGATGGAGGTCACCAGCACAAGCTAGCGGCTTCTAATTCTGGCTAATTTCAGGTTGTCGTCAGAAGCTGATAGATGCATTCCTCATAGCTTGTGATTTTGGGGCCATAGTTTAGAATTCATTCATTTCTGCCATATTATTATACAAAGTATTTTTTCTTAATTAAACAACAGTGAATGTGTTTTTGCTATTAATAACCAAGTTTATTGGAGTTAAAAAACAAACAAACAAACAAACAAACAAACAAACAAACACCTTTTTATACTTATGGCTTGGTTGAGCATAAGTGTATCTTAATCCTGGCACATATGCTAGTGGGTCAGAGCTGGATGCTCATTGATTTGCATCCAAATCAGAATATGGGTATAAATAACCTTATATTTCCTTGTGTCTTTTTGGAGCTTTTTTCTTATTCCTATGTGCCCAATTCTGCACCAGCCCCTGCAAATGATGACACGTAGGCAATTATATTAATAAGGTGAACCTGATCACATTATGTAGCCTATAGGCTAACCTTCTGTCATTACTCCTATATGTGTACCTAGATGCAAGAAGTTTTGGAAGTAGTTTTTTTATTATTTATTATGTTACTTTAGAGGAATAAATTCTAATAAATGCCACAGAAAATGTCACAAAATTTACATATTTACATTAAAAACTATACCAGTCAACCACGTTGCTCGACATCCAGCAATAAAAAATGTATTGTGTGTCTTACAATTAGAGATGAGCGGGTTCGGATTTACTCGGTTCTTAAAGCCAGAATTATCGCAAGATCTTTTTTTCTGGATTTTTCTTATCGGCTAACCAAAACACGTGACGTCCGTGAGCCAATAAGGAGATTCAGGTAAATCCGAGTAAATCCGAGTAAAACCGAACCCGCTCATCTCTACTTACAGTGCGTTCATCTAATGTTTACTGTGTCCGAAAGTTTACTGTAACCTGTCAGTTGACTGTGGACCTAACTCAGACCTGATCACAGCAGCAAAATTGTTCTCTAATGGTCAAAACCATGTGCACTGCAGGGGGGGGGCAGATATAACATGTGCAGAGAGAGTTAGATTTTGGGTGGGGTGTATTCAAACTGAAATCTAAATTGCAGTGTGAAAATAAAGCAGCCAGTATTTACCCTGCACAGAAACAATATAACCCACCAAAATCTAACTCTCTCTGCACGTTATATTTGCCCGACCTGCAGTGCAACATGGTTTTGCCCATTAGAGAACAGTTTTGCTGCTGCGATCAGGTCTGAATTAGGCCTTGTATCCCGAAAGTTTACTGTTTCCAGAAATATAACTGTACACTAAAAGTGTTAGAAATAATTATATAAACTGAATTTAGGGCAGAAAAAAATTGCCAAGGGCTTTGCTGCAATTTACAACCCCAAGGGGAAAAGCGTGCACCCCCCACTCAGTACTTTTTCTATGGAAAAATATCACGACTTTGATGTGTAATTCCTGGCCACTTATCAAAAATCTGTAACCTTATTGCAAATCTACATCACACACCCTATCGAATGACACCTGAACCATCAATATCGGTGTGGTCATTGTGGAGTAGTTGCTCCCACAAAAATATTGGTTAGCCAATTAAATATTTAGATTAAGTATTACCTTTACAACATTTTAATAGGAAATGAAAGATTCTCAATTTAATTTGACAAAGATTTTTCCTAAATCTCAAAATTGTTCTTTGTAACGAACAGCAGAAAATCTCTGTTAGTGAGATAAAATTCTACATTGTTATCTCAGCTTTAATATCAGTTATGTCTATGTAAGGAGCAGTAAAAACTCTGTAGGACCTTAAGTAAAGAAACCTGGTCTAACAGATCAAGGCTATGGCACTACAAACAATATTTAAACTCTACAGGCAATTGTAGGCTTTAACCTTATCCATAATATTTCTTGGCAGTTCAAAAGAATTGTCACAAATTACCCTTATGTTTAACGACGGCAATTAATCTTGACAAGGTTTAATGACAACTTTCTTCCTAAATGCACTGGACATTGTTCTAAATGTGTGGTTGATGTTTGCACACATTTGATTTGTACAGGATTGTTTATTTTGTTATATTTTAAAGGGTCCCACTGCAGCCAATCAAGCAATCAACATCAAATACTCACATCCCCTACTGGAAAATAAGAGGGATAAAAAAAGACAATTTGACCATTTGCAGCATTCTGGAAAGCAGTTTTCCTGGTGATGGATTACACACATTTTTCCTGGAAGAGAAAATTGTTGAAGATTACTTTTTGGGATTTGGCAATGGTTGTATTAATTTGGGCAATAAAAACTCGCAAGGAAAGATCAAGATCTGGGCTGCAATTTATGTCCCATCTAGCTGTCATACTACCTTATTTTATTGTGTCTAATATGGCTACGCATAGAAGAAATGTAGAGCACTCCAATTCTCTGTGGGTGCCTCAAAACCCTTTTCTTAATATTTGTGAAAGTCATTTTTGTGTTTTCATTCCGAATGTGAGAAGGCAAGAAAATAACAATGATGTCACCCTGTTACATATTCTATTTGTAGATTTAGTTACACAAATTGATAATTGTCAGCTGTATAGCCGGGATTTAGTTATGTGACCGGCGGTCAGGAGACCGATCACATTACCGGCACCTACATCCCGCAACCCCCCTAATTACAATTATCAAACACTACAGTTTAAGATCAGTAAAGTATATCAACTCTATCGCTTTTACACTATGTGTTCCGGTATTTAAACAATGGAGGAGAGATAGCATATTGCATAATAGACATAGGGGGTAATTCAGACCTGATCGCTCACTAGCTGATTTTTGCAGTCCTGCGTTTGCATAGTCGCCGCCCACCGGAGAGTGTGTTTTAGCTCTGCAAGTGTGCGATCACATGTACAGCCGAGCGGTACAAAAACACTTTGTGCAGTTTCTGAGTAGCCCAGGACTTACTCAGTTGCTGCAATCACTTCAGCCTGTCCGGGGCCGGAATTGATGTCAGACACCCTCCCTGCAAACGCTTGGACATGCCTGCGTTTTTCCAACCACTCCCTGAAAACGGTCAGTTGCCACCCACAAACGCCCTCTTCCTGTCAATCTCCTTGCGATCGGCTGTGCCAATGGATTCTCCGTAAAACCCATCGCACAGCAACAATCCCCTTTGTACCCGTGCGATGCACCTGTGCATTGCGGTCCATACGCATGCGCAGTTCTGACCTGATCGCAGCACTGCAAAAAATGCTAGCGAGCGATCAGGTCTGAATTACCCCCATAGTGCTATTTATTAATCATAATCTGAAGTGAGTAAATAGGTATAAATTAAGGCAATACATGTAGTGAACTGGTGTGTTGTGGGTAATAGTGACGAGTGATTTCACATACTGCTAGCAGGATAATTTAGCATAATACCTAAATAATAGCCCACATTTTTATTTTAATTGAAAGTCTGATGAATGCAGATTTAAAATAGTTTTAGTTGCAGGATCTTTCCAGCAGCTGTTCAATTGACTCTTTGGATCTCCCTCAGTCATGTCATTGATACGCCAGGGGTTTCCATGCAGGACTGTAAATGACAATCCAACACAGGTTGACAGCCATACTTTCTGCATAAGGGTGTCCTGCAGCAGTTTATTTACAATTACTGTAGGTAGGTGAAGCATGTGCCTACTGGCGCCACTTGCTGCAGGCATTACTGCAAGCCCCCCGCATCAGAGATCCACCACTGGGACTGCTCAGTAATTAGAAGATCCCAGCCAGCAGCTGTGTTTACAATTACATGGGATGGCCGGAAGTGCAAATTTCCCATTAGTTACTTAAGGCATGTGCCTACAGGTGGCACTTGCTTTGGGGCGGCACTTGTTTCCTTGTGTTGGTAACGTCAGCCCAAAAAGTACCAGTAACTGCAAAATATTTCCACTGCACTTATGCCATCTTGAATGGGTAGGCCATACACATACTGCCCCTGTAAGCTGTCCTACTTAGTAAATATGTATACAAAATAAAAAAAACAAAATCATAGTTATGGCTTTTTTTTTTACTACTCTTTCAAATTGCCTATCATCAAATGAGGGCTTATAGCCAATGAATAAAAATAATAAAATTAGGCGGGGGGTAGGGGGCATCCATGACTGTTGCGCCCTCACTACTAAATCCACCCCTGACGGCAGGTGCAGAATCCTAAACATGGCAAAGGAGACCGAGGGCAGTACAGGAGTGGAGAAGGATGGCACTCTCATTCTCCTCCCTGTGTGATGTCACCACACTGAGCCGGCATCTGGTCTGCCTAATGAAGCTTTAGCATCAGGGTTGCCTATGCACAGCCTATGCGTCTGTCACTCACTTTTTCAACCTGCACCAATTTTGCCACTGTGACTATGGAATTACAATCATTGATTCATCAGCAATCTCAACTGCTGTAATGCTTGGAGTGCGGCTCACTTTCCTTTCTTGCTTCTGGATGCGTTTCCAAGATTCATTTGAGGTGCTTATGTACTAGCTGTAGTAATGCTGAACAATGGTTGCAGGGGCACTTCCTGCATAAAAATCACTTCCTGTATAACAAGTGGATGGCAATGATGCACCTTCCACCATCCACATACAGGATACATGTACATCCCCCTTTTTCAACATACATATGTGGCCACCTTCATATTACCCACAATTACGTCATCGGTGTGATTTAGCTGCGATTACGATTACGATTATTCGCAACAAGTTGCACGCATGATTGCTTATTGTATTTTCTATGGATCGCGTGTGTGACTATTGGCTTTCACCCGTACCATGGCAAACCTGTCACAAATGCTCGTGATCGCGGGTAGTCTGAAGAGTGTCAAATCTGTAACGAACAGTAAACATGTGTGTGTGTGTGTGTGTGTGTGCGCAATGGCGTCATGAGGCGGGTGCGGGGGGTGCGGCCCGCACCCTGGTGTCACCCTTCAATGGGGCGACAACAAAAAGAGCTGCACACCTGCACCCTCATCCACATCTGCAGCGGCACCCACACGCACCAAGCCTCCGCACGCCCGCCAACTTCATAAGCGTGCCTGTGCAGGACGACGAGGCCGGGTACGTACTGCGGCTGCCGCAATCTCTGTACAGATGAAGGGTGCTGTACGTCACTACTCGTGACGTCATCGCGCACGCCGGCACCGCAGCCATTCTGGAAGGGAGAAAGGGAGGAGAGGCAGTGTGCAACATTACCAGAGGGGGAGGACCTGGCTGTACTGCTGTGAAGAGACTGCGGACCTCAGTGACTGCTACTTCCTTGGCTGGCTGTGAGCTATTTCAGCTGCCAGAGGGTGTGTTTTTGGTCTAATGTTACAATTTACAGTATACTATTACAGTATAATCCAGTGTTATTTTTGTTTAAAAAATGTTTTTTGACTAAATTAACAAAATATGTATTATATATATATATATATATATATATATATATATATATATAGTCCTCCAAATCAGTCGGCACTCACTTGCAATACACCGTCCCCTGGTGCCTGAGTCCTATGTATATAGATCTCCAAAATCGGTACAAACGGCACTCACAGGGTTTAAAATGAATAAATATGCTGGTCCATTTATTGTGACGTTTCAGAGCTATTAGCTCCTTCTTCCAGACAACACCAAGCTAAAATAACATACAAACACTTACCCTCTGAAATACCCGGTGAATCAGCGCTGCACGCCGCGCCAGGCCGCACCTGAGATTCGGATCCTCTCCAGATGACATACTTCCTGGGGAAAACATTAATCATACATACATAAATGTTATTGTAAGAATAGAGTGTAACCCGTCATGGATTAATTAAACACTCCAGGGCAAATAGTTACACCTGATGCGCCCCTGTTAATAGCTAGAACCTGATGAAAACAATAGCATAATTCCATTTAGCATAATATCATGTGCACAGTGTATAGAATAACAAATGTCTACATTATACTGTTCCAGTTAATTTTTTCATTGAGGCCAAGCGGAGCCATGGTGTTCAACCTGAACATCCACCTGGCCTCACACAATAACAGTGCTTTACTACGATCACCCCCCCCGTAGAGATTCAGGGACGTGATCGATCATGAAGTAACGTAATTCTGATAATAGGTGGCCCTTCTTTTTAAAATGCCTGGCAACCGGTTGATCAATTGATTTGCCTGATAATGATAGATCAATGCTGGAGCGATGGAGAGCCATACGCTCCCTAAAGCTACGGGTAGTCTGTCCCACGTAGTATAAACCACAGGGACAGACAACTATATACACCACATGCGTGCTCTTGCACGTCATTACATGGCGAATGTCAAACGTTTTCTCAGTGTGAGGATGTTTAAAGCTTTTACAGGGTGACATATATTGACAAGTGACGCAATTAAAGCAACTATAACAACCTGGTTTCTTACAGTATACATTTGGGTGTCTAGGGATGCCTCTGCCTGAAATGTCAGTTTTCACCAGCCTGTCTTTTAAATTACGACCGCGTTTAAACGCGGCCATGGGTCTGACATCTTTAAAACATGTCAGGTCACTGTCTGATTTTACAATCGGCCATAGTGCTTTTGTGGCCCGATCAATAATGGGGCTTGCTACCGTAAAGGTGCTCACCCAGGGAATTACTTTCTCATCATCTCTTCTAGTTGATTTAAGTAATTCAGACCTTGACAACCCCAACACCTGTTGTTTTTGTTGCTGCAGCAACTCGTGGTCATAACCACGGGATCTAAATTTGGTGATCAATACATCTAGATCATCTGGATTTTTTGATGCGTCACTGGTAATTCTCGCCACCCTCATCATCTGTGACAGTGGTAGTCCTCGTTTTAAGGACCCCGGGTGGTGGCTCCCTGCCTGGAGGAACGTGTTGCGTTCCACATCCTTGAAATGGACGCTGGTCTCAACACGGCCCCCACTGACCCGGACCATCACATCCAGGAACTGGATCTCTTCAAGACTATGAGAATACGTAAATTTAATTGTTGTATCCATCCTATTAACTTCCTGCATTAATTGTTCAAACGCATCAGTACCCCCGGTCCATAGAATGAAAATATAATCTATGTACCGGGTGTACCTAAGTATGTTACAACTGACCTCCGGCCTGTTCAAGAACATCAAGTCCTCCATGTCAAACATGTACACATTGGCGTACGCCGGGGCCACTGCCGACCCCATTGCGCAGCCGCGCAACTGTACATAATACTGACTGTCATACAAAAAATAGTTATTTTTTAAAGTTAACTCAAGTAATTGTAGGAACAGGCTATGATTAAATATAGACTCATCGAGAAATTGATGTAGAAAACGCCTCATTGATGCCAACCCTCCATCATGAGGGATTGACGTATACAGGCTAGATACATCGAGACAACATAACAACGTCCCCTCTGGGTTCTCACACGGTGGACAATGATTACGAGGAGAACAGAGTTTACAGATGGCTATCTGGTGGGGAGACCTCTCGTCGGGGCAGTGACAGGAGCCGCAGACGCAGGCCATGGCAGAAAGAGGCACCTCGTCCCCAAAATCAAACGGATACATCCTTAAGCCACAGTGACAGTGACTTCGGAATATCAGAGTCGGATGAACCTAGTACCTCGGCGAGGGTCCCTTTAGGGAAACCCCCGGTGGTGGAAAAACCTATAAAAGAGCGGCCACCCGCAGGGGTGGACAAAACAAAAGGAGCAACCACAAGAAAAGCAGCGAAGAAACTGCCATAATTAACTTGTCACAGAGAGTGTTGACGGAGGTAGAAATTGGGGTATTACAGTGGGGCCTTTCCTTTGTCCCTACGAATCTCCATGATGAGTTTGAGTGGAGGAGGGAACACCATAGGTTTGCACGTAAACTACGTCTGAAGGAACACTTTCAAAATAAACCTTTACCATCTGAGGGAACTCCTGTGGAAAGGTTCATGAAAACAGCCGCTAGGTCTACATATGACCCCCCATCAGTTAACCCTTCGCTTAAGACTTTTAATCGTTTACTAGATGACTCCGTTAATAGGTTTAGAACAGCTCCGGGTAAAGTGCAAAAAAATCTGTCCAGAGCAGAAACTGCAGCGTTACAAGATCTTGCTAGATATGAAGACATCATTATCCGGCCCGCCGATAAGGGCGGGGCCATTGTAATCCAGGGAATCCAGGAGTATTGGCTTGAGATTGAAAGGTAACTTGGGGAGTTGGACATATACAAAAGACTTCCTTTTGACCCGACTAAGAGATTCCAAGCGGAACTACGTGAGATTCTGGTCAGGGCAGTTCAGGATGGTGTAATATCTCCAGCTTTACAGAAAATACTATATAAAGAATTCCCCAGGGTACCGGTTCTGTATACGTTGCCTAAGCTGCATAAGAACATGGTCGCCCCCCCAGGCCGACCGATTATTTCTGCCCGTGAATCCCTATTACAAACAGTTGCTCAACTATTGGATTTTATTCTACAGCCATTGTTACTGTTGAAGAAATCTTTTCTTAAGGACACAACTAGCTTCATTAAATTATTAATGGAGGTTGAAGTAGTCCCAGAGGGGACGTTGTTATGTTGTCTCGATGTATCTAGCCTGTATACGTCAATCCCTCATGATGGAGGGTTGGCATCAATGAGGCGTTTTCTACATCAATTTCTCGATGAGTCTATATTTAATCATAGCCTGTTCCTACAATTACTTGAGTTAACTTTAAAAAATAACTATTTTTTGTATGACAGTCAGTATTATGTACAGTTGCGCGGCTGCGCAATGGGGTCGGCAGTGGCCCCGGCGTACGCCAATGTGTACATGTTTGACATGGAGGACTTGATGTTTTTGAACAGGCCGGAGGTCAGTTGTAACATACTTAGGTACACCCGGTACATAGATGATATTTTCATTCTATGGACCGGGGGTACTGATGCGTTTGAACAATTAATGCAGGAAGTTAATAGGATGGATACAACAATTAAATTTACGTATTCTCATAGTCTTGAAGAGATCCAGTTCCTGGATGTGATGGTCCGGGTCAGTGGGGGCCGTGTTGAGACCAGCGTCCATTTCAAGGATGTGGAACGCAACACGTTCCTCCAGGCAGGGAGCCACCACCCGGGGTCCTTAAAATGAGGACTACCACTGTCACAGATGATGAGGGTGGCGAGAATTACCAGTGACGCATCAAAAATTCCAGATGATCTAGATGTATTGATCACCAAATTTAGATCCCGTGGTTATGACCACGAGTTGCTGCAGCAACAAAAACAACAGGTGTTGGGGTTGTCAAGGTCTGAATTACTTAAATCAACTAGAAGAGATGATGAGAAAGTAATTCCCTGGGTGAGCACCTTTACGGTAGCAAGCCCCATTATTGATCGGGCCACAAAAGCACTATGGCCGATTGTAAAATCAGACAGTGACCTGACATGTTTTAAAGATGTCAGACCCATGGCCGCGTTTAAACGCGGTCGTAATTTAAAAGACAGGCTGGTGAAAACTGACATTTCAGGCAGAGGCATCCCTAGACACCCAAATGTATACTGTAAGAAACCAGGTTGTTATAGTTGCTTTAATTGCGTCACTTGTCAATATATGTCACCCTGTAAAAGCTTTAAACATCCTCACACTGAGAAAACGTTTGACATTCGCCATGTAATGACGTGCAAGAGCACGCATGTGGTGTATATAGTTGTCTGTCCCTGTGGTTTATACTACGTGGGACAGACTACCCGTAGCTTTAGGGAGCGTATGGCTCTCCATCGCTCCAGCATTGATCTATCATTATCAGGCAAATCAATTGATCAACCGGTTGCCAGGCATTTTAAAAAGAAGGGCCACCTATTATCAGAATTACGTTACTTCATGATCGATCACGTCCCTGAATCTCTACGGGGGGGGGGGTGATCGTAGTAAAGCACTGTTATTGTGTGAGGCCAGGTGGATGTTCAGGTTGAACACCATGGCTCCGCTTGGCCTCAATGAAAAAATTAACTGGAACAGTATAATGTAGACATTTGTTATTCTATACACTGTGCACATGATATTATGCTAAATGGAATTATGCTATTGTTTTCATCAGGTTCTAGCTATTAACAGGGGTGCATCAGGTGTAACTATTTGCCCTGGAGTGTTTAATTAATCCATGACGGGTTACACTCTATTCTTACAATAACATTTATGTATGTATGATTAATGTTTTCCCCAGGTTGGTGTTTTTGTTTTAACATTGTTGCTAGTGGGCTAACGGTGGTGTTTTAAATGTATTTCAGCTGCTGTTACATCGCGCTGATGGATGCTGGAGACCGGGTTTCCATGGCAACTCCTGGGTTGGAACGCAAGCCGTGTTGTCTCTATGACAACGACCGGAAGTATCCGCCCGGAAGTATGTCATCTGGAGAGGATCCGAATCTCAGGTGCGGCCTGGCGCGGCGTGCGGCGCTGATTCACCGGGTATCTCAGAGGGTAAGTGTTTGTATGTTATTTTAGCTTGGTGTTGTCTGGAAGAAGGAGCTAATAGCTCCGAAACGTCACAATAAATGGACCAGCATATTTATTCATTTCAAACCCTGTGAGTGCCGTTTGTACCGATTTTGGAGATCTATATATATATATAATACATATTTTATTAAATTAGTAAAAAAAAGTTTTAAACAAAAATAACACTGGATTATACTGTAATAGTATACTGTAAATTGTAACATTAGACCAAAAACACACCCTCTGGCAGCTGAAACTGCTTTTATATATATATATATATATATATATATACACACACACACACACACACACACACACACACAGTGCTTGAAGTGGGTCAGTACACACCGGTGTTGCATACCGCCACTTCAAGCCCTGACTGAGACCATCGCCGCTGCAGTATTTCAAATTCAGCGCTACTGAACCGGTAGCCAATCAGGGGCGGCTGATTGGCTGCTGATTGGCTGCCGGTCCGTGCGCAGATTTGATATAGTGGCGGTAAATAGGCAGACCAGAACCGCGCCAAAGGACACCATCATTGCCCGCTGTCTCCTTTGCACCCATGCCCACAGCCTCCTGCTCAGCACCGCCGTCTTCCACAGCACAGCCTCCTCCGCACCTTGTTCACTGTGACTTAACCTGTGCGTTTTTGGGAGAAAATGTACTTTTTGTACTTCAGGTGACCTAATTGGATAGCCCCCCCAAAAAATACAGTATCAAAGAAGCCGTGTTGATAACCCCACAACGTTGCGTCGCAGCCCCGTGAACTCCTCTGCCTATCAAATCAGGCAGAGGCGTCCACATAAGTTGGATGCGATTGCATCTTACTTTGTGAGCACGCACGGTATGGTCCGTGTGGGGGGGGGTGACACCATCAGTTATCACACCGGGTGACACCAACCCTAGTGACGCCTCTCTGTGTGTGTGTGTGTGTGTGTGTGTGTTACAGGTGTTGGATATGGCTATACATAAGGAAAACCGGCACTTCCATTATGTCACAGAAACAACTGCTCCGGTGCCATCCCTGGATACATAATTCCGTGCATAGAAAGTATTGTAGGTAGCACTCAGGAGTCTTGCAAATTAAATTTTTTAATGGATAAAGTGCGTCCATCCAACAATTGTTTTGGGCAGCAGCCCGTCGTCAGGGAAACATGGAGAGACTGGACAGAGAGTCAGAAATACGTAAGCGTATTTCGTCTCCTAACTCCAGGGAGACTTTTTTAAGACAGGTGGTCTCCCCTAGGTAATCCCTATTCATCCATATGAATTGATCTACCTCTATGCCAATTAGAAAAAAACTTTGTGATTTTGCATTTCATTTGAGTGTTTGCAGCTGAAATCCATTACTTGTTAATAATTACATCAGTATCTATATTTATGCCTCATGTGCAGTTAATTCTTATACCCATACATATATAGATATAATATTTTTTTAATACAGTTATAATATAATTCTATATGCCATAATTTCCCATCTTAATTGGTTGGAGTTTTACAACCCACATGCAAGTGCATAAATTATTAAGTTACTTACTATTCATTTGTTATTGTTTCTAAGATATAGCTAGGTATTCAGATGTTCTTATGATTTTATTATACAGACAGAAAACTCAAAATGTCCAAAAATAAACTTTTTATAAGAGGTACCAATATTGTGGCGCTCTTTATATATATACAGTTCTAATTATAATCATTCTGACTCATTTTCCCAGTTATTTTGGCATGATTGCTGATGAAATTTCAAATAATGTGAGATCATCCCAATGAGGTGACAGATGTCCCTCTCAATTGTGTAAAACTCACTCACCCCTGGTGAACATCCCAAATAATACCTTAAAATTATAATATTATAAGATCTTAAATCTGATAGATTGCATGAATTCGCAAGGATGCCTTGATAGGGAATAGACACAGAATACTATGGTTAATCCCTTCACTCAACACATGTATAGTCTAGTGCTTCGTTAAGACCATTAGGATATAAAGTATCCAGTTTAAAGATCCAGGCTGATTCTCCTATACAGAGTTGGTGGAACGGGATTTAGTTGGAATCCCGGCGGTCGGAATTCCGACAATCAAAATACCAACACCGGAATCCCGACCGCCAGAATGCTGGCAGCACTGCCACAGCTATTTCCACTCCTGGGTGTCCACGATACCCAAGGAGTAGGAATTGAATTCTAGCATCGGTATTTTGACCGCCAGAATTCCGACCACCGGGATCCCGTACCCAACCCGGTGGAACCTATCCCCACCTCTCCTAGTATTTTAAATTTCTCGACTCCTATAATGGAAAGATATCTTGGATCACCATTATGTACATGGGAAAAATGACGTGATACACAATTGGGAGAATTCAAATGTTTGAAAAGTCGGTTGGGTGTCTGTTTTTTCCTGTCTAGTAGATAGGAAAAACAGACACCCAACTGACTTTTCAAACAATTGAATATCCCCCTATGTGTCTGTAGTTGTTTTATAATATTAATATGCCTGTGTACTCTGAACCTAGATTTAATGGTTCTAGTAGTTCTCCCTACATACTGCAGGGAGCACGGCATTCCAATACATATACACAGAAATCAGAATCACAGTTTATAAATTGCTTTATTTGATGTTTACTACAATTTGTAGTTAATGAAATGCTTAGCATTCTATTTTAAATAAATGTACAGGTTAGACACCCTGATTTGTTACAACAGTAATTCCCTTGCTGTCTACTGAGTAACCAGGTTTTTTGTGTTTCTTTGGTTTCAGATCTAAGATTGCTTGGTGCTATCATATCTCTGAGACTCATATTCCTTTTAAAGATTACAGATGTTTTTTCCTCTATGCATTTGTTTAGTATTTTGTTCTGTTTTAAGAGTTCAAAATTAAATTTAGAAATAAATCTAATTAGATCTCTGGTGTCATTGTTCTTATTGAAATCATTACCTGCATTTATTTTGTTGTCTTTCATATCCTTTCTTAATCTTTTAGGATTTTCTTTCAAGAGACCTGCCCTATTTCGAGCTTCATCAAGCAAATATCTGGATAGCCTCTTTTTCTAAAATGTCCAAGCATCTTCTCCAATTGGCAAAAAAAGTCAACATCTTCAGTACAATTTCTCCTCAGACTTAGAATTTGATTTTTAGGGATGTTTCTAATCCATGGTCACTCTATAATGTCCACTTGAAAAGTGTAAATAGTTATTCACTTCCACAGGTTTTGTATAATTTGAACAAACCACCATATTATTCTGTACTGAGAATGTGATATTGAAAGAGTAGTGCAAAAATCAAAATTATGAGTAAACGTTAAATTTAAAATCGTTCAAATAATTAACAAATCCAGTGCTTTCTGTTCTCCTCCTTCCCAAATAATAAAAATGTCTATGAAACAGCCATAGAGGATCATGTTCTCTCTATATCGGCTGTTCCAGATGTGATGTTTTTCGAAGCAAACCATATAGGGGTTTGCAAAACTTTGCGCAAACCTAGTCCCCATGGCAGTTCCAAGACGCTGTAAAAAGTAGTGGTCATCAAACAAGAAATAATTGAGTGTTAAAATAAATAGAATCGCTTCCTGAACAAAATCACGTCGCCGCTGTGAGAAATTGGGGTCACTATCAAGATAATATTTCACTGCATCTAGCCCCTTTTGGTGAGGTATATTTGTATATAGGACTTGGTTGTAAAGAGTGAGGAAACCCCACTCTCTTGTTCATTGCATCTCATAGGTTTTTTTTGTAATATGTGTCTCGTATCTTTAATAAAGGATTCCAAATTGGTGATGTGATTCTGTAAATAATAGCTTTTTCACTTGCAGTTGGTGTTTTGTTTGTGAAATTATTTATTAATAATAGCGCCGGAAATTAAACAGAGTGTCACCAACCTGTCTCTCTCTGCTTGTTTTCTCTAAGTTACTGTAATAACTCTCTGGGGGCTCTCTTTTAAATAAATTGCCATTCTGCATATAGTACTGTAGCTGTAATAAGTGGCAATGCAGGTTGTCTCTTAGTGCAGAGATAGGTAACATATTAAGAATGCCCCCCATAGAGTGTAAGCATCATTGTAAATTAAATGTATGCCATTTAACTTTGTTTTTCCTAATGATGGAACGATGGAACTATTTTAAATCACCTCTTTAACTATGATTTATTGTTAAAACTATAGTGCTACTTTTTAAAAATAATTAAATAATTAAAACTAACCATACTGAGTCAGATTTTTTAATTATGTTTCACTTGTTTTGTTGTACGAGTGAAACATCCTTTTGTGCGTTATCGTGATTGAAACTTATTTAGAATGTTTGACAATAATGGCTAGAATGCTATCACCTGATACAGAGATGGAAATAAATTGGGAATATTTTGCTCAAAAGAAGCGTTTGCGGAAAAATAAGTATATCTCCCTAGAGCTGTGCCACCTTGAGATCTGTATCTGCATGAGCGCTTGGTGTGCTACTATTCATTATTATCACTGTGTACATAAGCCTGCGTACATCTAGGTTTGCTACTAGTCATCATTATCACTGTGTACATGAACCTGCCTAATACTAGTTGTGCTACTAGTCATCATTATCACTATGTACATAAACCTGCAAATACTAGGTGTGCTACTAGCCATCATTGTCAGTGTTTACATGCCTAATACTAGGTGCCTTAAAATGCATGCTTGCTTACATCCAGCTTTGGTGTTACAAGCCTCCGGCATGGGTCGTCCTGGCAACAGGTACCAGCGGTTCCCAAGCAACCAGGACACAGCGCCAGGACCAGGGCTGTCTTAACAGCAATGTAGGCCCCTAGACAATGCAATGCACTGGGGCCCCTACCCAAGGTGGGGGTGCTATCAGCGGCAGCTTTGATGTCCTACGGGCGGTAGGGGGTGTTCTATCTTCCTCTCAGCATCTAGGACCTGGAGCAGTAATTTCTGCTAATTACTCCTTTACTGCACATATGGAGAGAGAACACTAAACAGTAGAAGGGGGCATTGTGCCTCGGTACATGACTTCCAGGGTGGTAGAGGGTGTTTGATATGCAGGGGAGGGTGGATAGTAGGGTGGGATTAATATTCATCATTTTCCAGTGGGAGGGCAGCTTGCTTGACTACAGATATCTCCAGTTTCTGGAAATAGAATTCTTAGCTTTCAATTGGATAAAAACTTAGAAAGTCCCACCTTTCAGGAGGTACTGGGGATCAGCGTTCAGGGGCCAGAGCAATCGACAAACGAAAATATATAACTGCATACCAGGCGTGTGGAGCTGGAGCAGGGACCAGCTGCTGGAAGGCTGATACAGTATCTCTGGTTCTGGGCATATTAGAGACAGGCTGCCAGTGTCCTCCAAAAGAGGAGAGTCCCAGCTTTTGTATTATACCCTCAGAAAAACTCGACAGAACCCAAGATATATTAGAATTGATAGGGGCCCAAACAAGTTTGTTGCCAGAGGCCCCTACATACCTTAATCTGGCCCTGTTGAGAACACACTGTAACAGTTTAGTTTTGCCTCTTCAGTGGTATGTGTAGATGCAATGGAAACATGTATGACTATGCATTGCCCGCCCCACTTCCGGTCATGCGCAGTGCAAATTCATGCTAGATATGTATAACAAATTGGCGTACGGTCGTCTCTGCATCAGTACCAATGTATGCAACAAATAAGATTAGACAAGTCATTTTGTGGCCACTGGGCTGTTTTTGTTAAATAAACACTGATGTATATTGCATAATGTGGTCATTCTGCTTAATTTCTGTTGTTGTTGTTGTTGTTGTTGTTATTAATATTATTATTAATAATAATAATAATAATAATTATTATTATTATTATTATTATTATTATCATCATCATCTTTTATTTATAAGGCACCAAAATAGTTTCCTAGCTCTGTTCAAGGGGATACAACTGATCACAAATTACAAGTACTCAGTAATACAGGTAATATAAATTCACATACAGTGGTATCTCTTTAATGAGTGCAGGGTGAACAGGACCCACAGCACACACCCTACGCCCATGTTCTTCAATACTTACCTCTCCATAGTCCCACAGTAGCAGCACTGCACAAATCACCAGGATAATGGCGTGGCACCATTTTCCCAGTGATCTGCGTATGTGCGGTAAACTCTGGCACAGCACCAGAGTCTACTTGCTCGCTCTACCAGTTAGAGAGGAGGTAGCCCCTCCTTGCTAAAGATGCCTATGTTCACATAGTTACATACTATAGGGGCAGATGTACTAAGCCTTAGGGGGACATTTACTAAGCAGTGATAAGAGCAGAGAAGTGAGCCAGTGGAGAAGTTGTCCATGGCGACCAATCAGCACTGAAGTAACGTCTATAATTTGCATGCTATAAAATGATACCGTAAATTATACAGAAATGCTGATTGGTTGATGGGGAACCTTCTCTACTGGCTCACTTCTCCGCTCTTATCACTGCTTAGTAAATGTCCCCCTTAGAGAGGGATAAAGTGGAGATAGATAAACTACCAGTAATTAGCTCCTAACTGTCATGTTTCAAACAATGTAAAGTGAAGCCTCTCCAAGGTTTAGCACATCTCCTCCATAATTAGTGTGCAGTTCGCATAATGGGGGTAATTCAGACCTGATCTCTCGCTAGCAATTTTTGTAGTGCTGCGATCAGGTCAGAACTGCGCATGCGTATGCACCACAATGCGCAGGCGCATCGCACGGGTACAAAGTGGATCGTTGCTGTGCGATGGGTTTTACGAAGAATCCATTGGCAAAGCCGATCGCAAGGAGATTGACAGGAAGAAGGCTTTTGTGGGTGGCAACTGACCGTTTTCAGGGAGTGGTTGGAAAAACGCAGGTGTTTCCAAGCTTTTGCAGGGTGGGTGTCTGACATCAATTCCGGCCCCGGACAGGCTGAAGTGATCGCAGCAGCTGATTAAGTCCTAGGCATGTGATCGCACACTTGCACAGCTAAAATACACTCCCCGGTGGGCGGCGACTATGCAAACACAGGACTGCAAAAAACAGCTATTGAGCTGAATTACCCCCAACATCATTAATGTTTAGAGTCAGTCATCATAATATATATTCACTTATGAATATTCTTTTTTAAATTACTTAATTACGAGTATAACTTGATATTATATGGTATCATGAGTAATATTTGAATTTGAAAATGATGATTGTCTCTGACAAATAATTGTGTTCTGACATGTTTATAAAATACAGTTTTTCTTTGACAAATGATTATGGTCCAAGTTAATCTCTACACACCCTGCGCTCCTCATTCTACATGAGTTCAAACATCACTGATAGTTCATTTGTTATATTTGACTCAAAGTAAAGATGAGTCAGCCCAAGTCTTCTGATAGGACATACTATAATTCATGATTAACTCTGTAATTGCAGAAACATTGTGTAACTGAGGACACAAAGATGAAATCTCTCCTTATCAATGCCCAAGTCTTCATGTCTGATTGATAATTAAAATAAATACCTTCTGTATTTTCCATTTATATCTGTCTGCACACAAATATGTATAGTGTTGTATGCCTGTTAGGTGTCCAAAATGTCAACATATTTTAGTTATCTCAAGCTCAATTGAGATTTAAGTAGGAAAAACAAGCATCACTTAAAAATGCAGTGATGGGATGCAGACCATGGCACTACTAACCTGTAATATCGTACGGTATCTTTCCTCTTGTAACCTTGCATGCCATCTCATTTCACTCAAATGGGATTTTGTTCATCTGTAAATAATGAAGAGTATTCTTATTAAAATATACTATCTATCGTGTACACAAAGACATACCGGTAGACTGATAGAGTCATAACACAAAGCATTATCTATTATACAGCTACCTATACTACAGACTTATGTGACTTTATGAACAGATTTTTAGAAATACATTTTGACAGATTGTTTAGTACAAGGCAACAAATACCATAGCTGAAAATCCAATGGATTACAATAATGATAATACAAAGAGACCCACAAACACTTGTACGGAGCAGCATATTTGAAAAAGTTTTATGCTTTAGCTGCTGTACGCTACTTAAATGCCTCTTTATTTACTTGAATGGGATTTTAAAAAATGCCTGGGAACACTACTTGTTTACAGAAAATGCCATTTCCAATGAGCACTGACTACAGTGTTTGAGAAATAATAAAAATATGTATTTTAAAATTAAATTCAAGATTTTACTGGCAAAAGGACAATTTATTTATTTATTTATTTATTTATTGGTTTTGTATTTTTGCCAGGTCAACACTTTGTGCAATAAGAAATATAAATATACAATAAATATACACACCTCAGACATCATGCCAAATTTAAGAAACACATTGGGCCCGATTCAATTTGGATCGCTAATCGCGATCCAACCGCAAGAATTATGATAAGGATGTGAGCGCATGCGCAGTGCCCGTCGTCTGCAAGGGCCCACAGAAAATGTATATGCCACTGCCTGTCAATTAGCCAGAGGCGTTCGTGGGGCGGGGCGGCAACACTCTGTTTCCTAGATGGAGATGGATCGCTGCAGGGGCGTGGCAAGAAAACTGGGGGGCATGAATGGGGGTGTGACGGGGCATGATCGGGGCGGCTGCGTTTCGTCGCACACAGCCATCGCGATAAGAGAAATGGAGGTGGGCCTCCTGCGGGCGCAGCCAAGCTGTGCTGGCAAGAGGCATCCCTGGTTTCTACGGTCATGCAGAAATAGCGATGCAATTGCAATTTCTGCTTGATCAAGGGGGGAAAGCGGCAGTCAGCATGCTGGGTGACCTTTTCCTGCGATGGGCGGCCCCCAGCATGCATTCTGCTAACCTGCATTCTGCCCATTGTCCTATAAAAATAAGACTTGATGTGTGAAAAATCACAGACAAAAAATACAGAGCAAACAAATAACAATAATCGTCTTTTATTTTTCTATACATTTGTATTTCTTATTTTTAAAGATAATAGGATTCATATTCAATATTGTTGTTCTCAGTAGTATTTTTCTCATAGGTCTCTTTGTTGTCATGATTTACTGCGTAATAGTATGAATGTCCGGAAGCACACAACTACATATAATATTTGGCTTGGTTCAGCTTGTCTCGTACATTGATGTGGAAAGAGTTCTATGCCCCATTGTAAATCATTTAGCAGTCTCATTTGGTACAATTGCACTGTCCTGCTGGTTTCAGGAAAAGGCATGCCGTAACTGTCTGTTTCCAATTCGCTGCCTTTATCAGAATACATGTCTGTTGATTAGTGGGGAGCAGGCTGTTTTTTGTTCCTGACAAACTCCAGTGATTAAAATGTAGTGGTTTGCTCTTATTCCCTTGATAAAGGTGACAGCTGCAGAGTACCCAGTGTTAGTGGATATGGTCCATGCAGATTGCTTTTTAATGAAAGCAATATATTATCTTACCTAGAGAGACCCTTGCCGTACTACCTTGTTAATGCATTCTAACTTGGCACCACATTCATCTATAAATTAGTTTTACACTTCTCACTATTTATGTCATTAAAGAGTTGTTCTGCTGTTCACCCTAATGTATATTAAGCACAATACAAACAGTGAACTTTATAAATGCAAATGTAAAATTGTAGTGCATAAGTTTGCATTGGATTTATATGTCAACTTTACCTAAACTATAAGTGGAACCCGTATGAACAGATTTACAAAAAGCATATACTGTATAAAAATGTAAAACAATCAAAGAATATCAATAGAAATCTGTACTAAAATGATATTATGCTATATGGGGCAGATGTACATCTTTGTACTACATGATAACCTCCATTGCCGCTTATCGCAGTAATGCAGGGTCTTTTAGTGCAGCAATATATCTAGATGAATAGATAGATAGATAGATAGATAGATAGATAGATAGATAGATAGATAGATAGATAGATAGATAGATAGATAGATAGATAGAGGTATAGATATATATGAGTCCCCGGAGAGGCGTACAGTAAGTCACATCCACTGCATAATGGCTACTAGGTGGCCGAGTGTGCATGAAAGCAATCTGTGATATCTCTATGTAAAAAAGCATTAAGAGGTGGCGCTGGGGCTTGTAAGTCAGCACAAAGTCATGATTTATACAGAATATAAAAGGCTGATAAAGTAAGCTTTGCAAAGGAAATAAAGTAACCAAATGGCGAAAAATATTATTTATTTCCAAGGCATGAAGAACAGCACACCACATGGGTTCGGTATGTGTGACCGGCTGTCAGGAGATCGCCATTCATAATACCGATAGCCTGGTAGGGGGAAGGAGGGGGGGGAGCGCAATGCCTTGGGGGCTCGGTGGCGAGCTGCGCTAGCCACAAGTTCTATTCCCATTATGTGGGTGTCGTGGATACCCATGAGTGGCAATAGTCCCTGTTGGTCGGTATGCCGACCATCGGGATAGTGAGGGTGCGGGATGTAGGTGTTGGTATTGTGATCGGCGGTCTGCTGACTGCCAGTCACATAACTGCATTCACACCGTACATGTTAGTGTATTAGAAATTCTACATTTTGAATAATGTAGATCCTTTATCAAGCAGCACAAAAAAGCAGAAGCCAAACAATGCCTCTTATGAAATGAAAAGAAACACTTTTTGGCCCATTCTTGTTTGTACTTCATGATAAAGGATCTACATGATCTGTAATGTATCTTGCTAACAAACTTTTCTTCATGCTTTGAATATCATTGGTAAATGCAGGATTTCTGGAGGGGGGGGGGGGGGGGTTCCAAATACAGTGGAAACAGTAGAAGAACCAGCACCGGTCCTGGACATATACAATGTATATACACTGTACACAGTACATATATACATTGCATAGCATATGTAATAGAAACAGAGAATTTGATTTTGATGGCAGGTAACAACCACTTGGCCCATCTAGTCTGCGTCTAATACAGAATTAATCATAATACTTTTGATGGTCTATAGCAGGCATGTCCAAACTGCGGCCCTCCAGCTGTTGTGAAACTACATATCCCAGCATGCCCTAACACAGTTTTGCTGTCAGAGAATGCTAAAGCTGTGTCAGGGCATGCTGGGATGTGTAGTTTCACAACAGCTGGAGGGCCGCAGTTTGGACATGCCTGGTCTATAGTATAGGCCGTTGGGGAGAGTTTTTAAAAATAAACTTTCTGTATCAAACATAACAAAAAGTTTTCAGGAAAATGGTAAAAAATATACTATACATACATAATATAACTACTTTAGTAGGAGACAGAACTGACAACTGTTACTGTCCAGGGCCAGATTAACAATACGGCAGATGGAGCTCCAGGCCTCCACATAATAATAGGCCCATCATCATGGCAGCATGATGATCACTAGCCACCAGCTGGCCACATGGTTGCCCATAAGTCATAATATTAAGATTGCATTTCTATTTTTCTCACAAAATTATGTAATTTTTTAATATTTTTACATATTTAGGGAGACATTGGAGCTAATAGTGTGGCGATATACATGCCCACATGGCTTTCCCCACACCCACACAGCACTGGTCACACCTCCTTTGTTTATCACAATAGGCCCTTGAATATTTTCAGCTCCAAGCCCATGGGGCCCTTAATCCAGCCCTGTTACTGTCTCCCACTTTCTCCCACAGATGCCCAATCTTCAACATTATTCATCAGTGAAGGTTCTGGAAGCCTTGTAGAATTTCAATGCTTCCATTAATTCCTAAATTCTCTCTTGCCTGTTTTATTTTCTTTGGGGCTAGAACAATGCAACAGTAATGAGCAGAGCCATAACTAATAGTGTGCAATTGGTGCCAGTTCCCAGCGAGCAAGGCCAAGGAGGTTACCCAGTGGCACCTGTATTCGGATTTCAGGATGAGCCACCTTATGATGCACTGGTAGGTTAGCTTTCAGGTCCTGGCAGTGGCCTCGCTCAACTCTTTGTGCCATCATGATGTCACATGTGCGGTGGACAGTGCTGGCACAGGGTGCATGATCGCTCTACTACAGCTCTTTAAATAAGCAACAACCATCTACAGTATGTGGCAATACTCCTACAGTACGTGATATAAACAACTTCTTGCAGCTATAGGCAATTTTTTTTTTGCATCTGATTAAAATCGGAAAAAGGAAGTAAATTAGCTCCGTGGCTCCAAAACTTCCTCTGATCAGAGCGCAATAAAGACTCTCCAATTTATTCATGGCACCATTAGGCAAAAAGTTTCCTATTATGATGCTAAGCCAAAAACATCAAAATAAGAAAATTGTGCTTACCTGCCACCTTTAGGGGTCAAGCAAGAACTGTAGATTACACAAGAGATTATTGGGGCCTTAATCAAATAAGAAGTTGATGGTGCACCCAGAAGTCATACGTAGTCAACATTTATGTCAGAGATAGAGAAAAAAGATGACCTCTTTGTTAATTTTCTAATTGTGTTATTATAAATATATGAAATCAGTGGCAGAAGTAACAGAGACAAAGGAGTCAACTGTCGACGGACTCCAGCCATGAAGGGGCACCTCTTCCTATGCTCCGGTATTAGAGCTGACAGTAGAAGATTACATCTGGGGACAGCAGTGGAGAGGGGGGCGAGTCATGAGGAGTCCGGACACAGCAGCGTAGCCATCAGAGGTGGGTGTGTCCTGGGAGGGAGCAGCATGAGCTCAGCCTTCCTATTAATGAGCAGAGTAGTGAGAGGGTGGGGTTTTGCGACATCCAAGTGCTAATGTCTTGTTCTGCACATGAGCTCATGTGGTGCACTGCAGGAGAACCTGCTGTGGTAAGCTCAGACCACATGCCCGTGCCTGTACAGTGCACGATGCGCTGATTGGAGAGAGCATTTTCTGTGTGTTTGTGTGAATCTGTGTGAGGGGGGAGTCAGTGGGTGTTTGAGAAGAGGGGAGCTGGGTGAGTGGGGGGAGATGTGTATGCCTGTATGGATCTGTGTGATGGATGTGTCAAAGTCGAAATGACCTATGATGCCTTGTACTAACCCCATGCGCTTGCCTGCTGCACGTGCACATTCTCTCCCGTGCGTGCGCATATTCGCAGTTGCGTGACGGAGTCTCCACGGTCGTGCGCTCAGGCGCGTGGTATGTGCATTTACGGTAGAGTTTGTGTGCGTCTGGCGGGCGACTCGATCGTTACATAGTTAATCCAAATAGTATATTTTATAGGTTATGGTCCCTTTAATAATATCTGTAAGTATGTTTAGTGTAACTGGTTCATGAACAAAGGAATTCCTCTTTGCATGATACGAAGGGTCAGACAGGGTCTGAACAGTGGTGTTTAGTACCTAACCGAAGAGTATTTTATTAGAAACATTCCGGTGTTGGTTAGGAAGAGATCGGTCGCTCCAGCGTATAGTTATGTTTAAAAGAAGTTTATGGACTTTAAAAGTATTTGCTGTTTTATTACACATGTGGTGTGAGTCCTGAGAATCCCTCCCAGCTGAGCATTTTGGAATAGTCACAACCCACCTGTTCAAACTAACCTATGACCTTTGGTTATAATGCGAAGACAGATTCCTGTGTCCAATGAACAATAAGATTGTGGGGCCCTTTGTAGTGTACTGTATGTTGTGTATATAAGAACAAGCCAGGCTGGGCCAGCTCAGTCTACTCTCCACAAAAGGTTTTCATCATTGACTAACTAGAGAGCTGGTTCCAGGACTGCGCAGCGATCATTCCCCAGTGTGTAAGTTTTTCTCTGTGACCAACTTAATCTCTGTCTGTATTTGCCATACTCTCTCTCTCTCACTGTTATTGTTTAGGATTCAGACGCTATTGTATATTTATGTCTAGTATTCTGTGTAGGTGTTTTATGTTAGTGCTGTAGTGTATAAGCTGTTAACTGTATTTTCCCTTTTACATAGCTAAACCTCGTTAGTAAAGGTGTTGGAACCTCAGCAAGGTGTCTGTGTTTCTCTAGCTAGTACAAAGGGTTTCTGAGTATCTCAATCACTGAAACAGCTTGCTTAAATATCCAGGTTAACCAGTGGTATATCATTACAGTATCTCAATACTAAGACTTACAGTATAATCATACTCTGTGTTTAAGGTTTAAAAGGTTATTATCTGTGTGTACGCTCGCTGTGTGTATTCCGTACACTCAGCGCAGCGTTTGTACGTGACTTGCATTCCACGTGCGAGGTCTTTGTACGCAAATAGCATACGGAGTGCGTAGCACGTGCATGTGGTTTAGCGGCCATTACGGCTTGAAGGTATTAGTAAATAGCTTGTGTTAAAAGGTAGAAAACTGACTCTATCAGATGTTAGGATCAGTGTGTGTTTGAGAAGACAAGAGCTAAGTGTGTGGGTATTCTGTGTGAGAAATGGACAGATATGTGAGGGGTGAAATCTGATGGGGGAGCTGTGTTGGGGGATCTGAGTGAGTGAAGAGAGCTGTGTGAGGAGGTGACAGCTATATAGTGAGGTAGAGCTATGTAAGGGTGGCTGTGCGTGTCTGGGAGAACTATGTGAGCTGGGGATAGCTACTGTATATTGGGGAAGAGCTGTGTGTATATGTTTTTATATGTAAACTTTAATATGGGGCCCCGGGGTGGTAAATTTCCTAGGATCCTGTGGGTTCTTTATCCGGCTCTATACAATCTCCACAATATTCTCCCCACTTACGGCTATAACAATGGCCCCAGAGGGCACCTCCAGGGCCACCCACCATATGTCAACTCTACTCAGCACTGGACCACCGGGGCGGGGTGGTGGTGGGTACTAATATGTATCTTGCCTCTGGGCAAGTAGGATGAACTTATACCAGTGTAAGAAATCTGTATCATATTATGAAAGTACTGTAACACATACTGAAGTAAAAACTAAAAGTTGCAAAACTTTGCAAATGAAGTTCATACTGTATATTATGTTGTCTACAGGGAACTGTCCTAACCATAATACAGGTATGAACTAATGTCCAGAAATGGCATTCCTCACTTCCATATTGCCCTGTCGGGTCTATGGTGTAGTGTTATGCAAAGTTTATATAGAGGTCTGCTGATTATGTGAGTATAAATAGGGGTATTATTATTATTATATTATTATAACAGTTAAATATTATGATTGCGAGGGGAGCTCTTAGTAGTTCCAATATATAGAGGTGTAAAATATAGTAATAACTACAGAGCAGAATTTGCTAAATATCGTTAACTTCTAATAGTTGTTAGTTTTGCCTCTTGAGAAAAAAAAAAGAATATATATATATATATATATATATACATATAGCACAGAAGGTTTAGGCGGCACTCAAAGGACTTTAGATGCTGAGAATAAACCCGCACTATAGCCTACATGTCATCAACGTTTCAGTTTTATTACAAAAATTTTCGTCAGGATACAAAACAGTATAAACCACATTCCTTTATAAACAATACACCCACAGTGTTAAGGTGGGTACACACTATTAGATATATCTGCAGATCAATTGATCTGCAGATATATCTATGTACGGATCGGGCAGTGTGCTGTGCATACACACAGCCCGATCCGTCGGGGGACTGCCGTCATGAACTGGGCGGGCGCGAGCGCCCGCCCAGTTCACCTGTCAATCACCGCTGCCCGCCGCAGCATGTGTACGGGCGGTCGGACGACCGCCCCGTACACACACAGCGACGGGCCAATATATCGTTAGATATATTGGCTGTCGGCTGTGCTGCGCGGCCGACGCGATACGTCTGTGAACGACGGAGTTCACAGACGTATCGCCCGTACACACTGGCCGGCGGTCCCGCGATGTATCAGCCGTTCAAGAGAACGGCCGATACATCGACCAGTGTGTACGGGCCTTTAGGCTCGTGGTCCCGGGGCCGTGGCCGAGGTAGATGACGTCACACAAGGTGCTACGTTTACACCGGGTCCCGTCAGCCGTAGCCTGGAAACCAACAAACAAATAAAAACGACTAATTAACCCTCTAACCCGCAAGGATGCACAGTGAGCAATATTCCATGACTGAGCTTAATAATAACAATCTGGTGTGACCAGTACGTACTGGTTTACCATGAATATAAGAAACAAGCATTTATTTGAAATAAAAAAACTGCTAAGGAGCAGACTGTAAAATAGTGTCCCAATAACCCGATTTAAGTGGAGGTTTCTTCCTACAACACTGGGGTTATGTAGCACAATGATAACTAATAAAGAATAAACAAACAATGAATGTAGCAATGTGCACTAGAAACATGCAATTCTATGGATAAATGGCTACACACACTGCAATTGTAAACCACACTGCATCAATCACATTAAGTCACCATCTGAATAAATGAAAATAAACCTTAAGGCGTGTTAAGGTATGGGCAGCGCCAGATTATAGCACAAGTCCCAAATCCATAATCCATGCTTCTTTTTACTCCAAATGAGAGTAAAATGCCACAGCTGGTTAGATACATAAAGCATTATAAGAAACAGTTCCAAGAAATATATTCATTAAGTCCTGCTGGCGCCACAGTATTGAGTTTGTGGATCCAGCGAGTTTCCAGACGTAAAAGTTGCTTATTTCTATCTCCCCCTCTGATACTGGCAGGAACATGATCAATAATCTTGTACTTAAGTGTAGAAAGATTGTGCTGGAAGGTTTTAAAATGTCTTGCTACTGGTTAGTCCTGATTGCCTCCATCTAGTGCTTGTCTGATGGCCATCTTATGTGTGGCCATTCTTTCTTTGAACATGCAGCTGGTCTTGCCCACATAGAGTAGACCACAGGGGCATCTAATGTAGTAAACTACAAATCTAGTGCTGCAGGTTACAATATGTTTAATGGGAATACGGACCCCAGTGTGTGGATGACAAAAGTCTTTTCCAGATTCCATATAGCTGCAAGTTATGCAGCCTGTACATTTGTAGCAGCCTGGCTTGCGTGTTAAGAAATGGGTCTGTCCAGTCGGGGTAATACCAGTAATATCGTTTCTGACTAGAAAGTCCTTCAAATTCTTGTTCCTAGTAAAGCTAGGAAGGATACGAGATTTCTTGGCAAATTTAAGGTCTGGATCTAATGCTACAATCGGCCAAAGTTCTTTTGCTCTGTTAGAAATAATAGTGCTGGATGGATGGTACTCTTGCACAAATACATGTTTATTGTGTAGTGTATGCTTTGATTCTGTGGGCATGAGAAGCTTGGCTCTGGGCATGGCTAATGCTTTCTTTTTGGCGTGCTGTAAGTCATCGTAATTATACCCGCGTTGTAAGAATTGTGTAATCATGATATCAATGTCTGTCACAGTTTTTTCACGGGAGTCTGAAACTCTACAGACTCGAAGAAACTAAAGGTATGTGGTTTATACTAGAGATGAGCGGGTTCGGTTCCTCGGAATCCGAACCCGCCCGAACTTCAGCTTTTTTTACACGGATCCGAGCGACTCGGATCTTCCCGCCTTGCTCGGTTAACCCGAGCGCGCCCGAACGTCATCATGACGCTGTCGGATTCTCGCGAGGCTCGGATTCTATCGCGAGACTCGGATTCTATATAAGGAGCCGCGCGTCGCCGCCATTTTCACACGTGCATTGAGATTGATAGGGAGAGGACGTGGCTGGCGTCCTCTCCATTTAGATTAGAAGAGAGAGAGTGAGATTGAGACATAGACACTTGATTTACTGGAGCTTAGGAGTACTAGAGAGTGCAGAGTTTACTAGTGACTGACCACTGACCAGTGACCACCAGTGCAGTTTTATTTAATATAATCCGTTCTCTGCCTGAAAAAAACGATACACAGTGACTCAGTCACATACCATATCTGTGCTCAGCCCAGTGTGCTGCATCATCTATGTATAATATCTGACTGTGCTCACACAGCTTAATTGTGGGGGAGACTGGGGAGCAGTTATAGGTTATAGCAGGAGCCAGGAGTACATATTATTAAAATTAAACAGTGCACACTTTTGCTGCAGGAGTGCCACTGCCAGTGTGACTGACCAGTGACCTGACCACACTGACCACCAGTATAGTATACTATATTGTGATTGCCTGAAAAAGTTAAACACTCGTCGTGTGACTTGTGTGGTGTTTTTTTATTCTATAAAAAACTCATTCTGCTGACAGACAGTGTCCAGCAGGTCCGTCATTATATAATATATACCTGTCCGGCTGCAGTAGTGATATATATATATTTTTTATATCATTATTTATCATCCAGTCGCAGCAGACACAGTACGGTAGTTCACGGCTGTAGCTACCTCTGTGTCGGCACTCGGCAGTCCATCCATAATTGTATACCACCTACCCGTGGTTTTTTTTTCTTTCTTCTTTATACATACTACATCTCATTATCATCCAGTCTATATTAGCAGCAGACACAGTACAGTACGGTAGTCCACGGCTGTAGCTACCTCTGTGTCGGCACTCGGCAGTCCATCCATAATTGTATACCACCTACCCGTGTTTTTTCTTTCTTCTTTATACATACTACATCTCATTATCATCCAGTCTATATTAGCAGCAGACACAGTACAGTACGGTAGTCCACGGCTGTAGCTACCTCTGTGTCGGCACTCGGCAGTCCATCCATAATTGTATACCACCTACCCGTGGTTTTTCTTTCTTTCTTCTTTATACATACTACATCTCATTATCATCCAGTCTATATTAGCAGCAGACACAGTACAGTACGGTAGTCCACGGCTGTAGCTACCTCTGTGTTGGCACTCGGCAGTCCGTCCATAATTGTATACCACCTACCCGTGGTTTTTTTTTCTTTCTTCTTTATACATACTACATCTCATTATCATCCAGTCTATATTAGCAGCAGACACAGTACAGTACGGTAGTCCACGGCTGTAGCTACCTCTGTGTCGGCACTCGGCAGTCCGTCCATAATTGTATACCACCTACCCGTGGTTTTTTTTTTCTTTCTTCTTTATACATACATACTACATCTCATTATCAACCAGTCTATATTAGCAGCAGACACAGTACAGTACGGTAGTCCACGGCTGTAGCTACCTCTGTGTCGGCACTCGGCAGTCCATCCATAATTGTATACCACCTACCCGTGGTTTTTTTTTTCTTCTTTATACATACTACATCTCATTATCATCCAGTCTATATTAGCAGCAGACACAGTACAGTACGGTAGTCCACGGCTGTAGATACCTCTGTGTCGGCACTCGGCAGTCCGTCCATAATTGTATACCACCTACCTGTGGTTTTTTTTTTCTTTCTTCTTTATACATACATACTACATCTCATTATCAACCAGTCTATATTAGCAGCAGACACAGTACAGTACGGTAGTCCACGGCTGTAGCTACCTCTGTGTCGGCACTCGGCAGTCCATCCATAATTGTATACTAGTATCCATCCATCTCCATTGTTTACCTGAGGTGCCTTTTAGTTGTGCCTATTAAAATATGGAGAACAAAAATGTTGAGGTTCCAAAATTAGGGAAAGATCAAGATCCACTTCCACCTCGTGCTGAAGCTGCTGCCACTAGTCATGGCCGAGACGATGAAATGCCAGCAACGTCGTCTGCCAAGGCCGATGCCCAATGTCATAGTACAGAGCATGTCAAATCCAAAACACCAAATATCAGTAAAAAAAGGACTCCAAAACCTAAAATAAAATTGTCGGAGGAGAAGCGTAAACTTGCCAATATGCCATTTACCACACGGAGTGGCAAGGAACGGCTGAGGCCCTGGCCTATGTTCATGGCTAGTGGTTCAGCTTCACATGAGGATGGAAGCACTCAGCCTCTCGCTAGAAAAATGAAAAGACTCAAGCTGGAAAAAGAGCACAGCAAAGAACTGTGCGTTCTTTGAAATCCCAAATCCACAAGGAGAGTCCAATTGTGTCGGTTGCGATGCCTGACCTTCCCAACACTGGACGTGAAGAGCATGCGCCTTCCACCATTTGCACGCCCCCTGCAAGTGCTGGAAGGAGCACCCGCAGTCCATTTCCTGATAGTCAGATTGAAGATGTCAGTGTTGAAGTACACCAGGATGAGGAGGATATGGGTGTTGCTGGCGCTGGGGAGGAAATTGACCAGGAGGATTCTGATGGTGAGGTGGTTTGTTTAAGTCAGGCACCCGGGGAGACACCTGTTGTCCGTGGGAGGAATATGGCCGTTGACATGCCTGGTGAAAATACCAAAAAAATCAGCTCTTCGGTGTGGAAGTATTTCACCAGAAATGCGGACAACATTTGTCAAGCCGTGTGTTCCCTTTGTCAAGCTGTAATAAGTAGGGGTAAGGACGTTAACCACCTCGGAACATCCTCCCTTATACGTCACCTGCAGCGCATTCATAATAAGTCAGTGACAAGTTCAAAAACTTTGGCCGACAGCGGAAGCAGTCCACTGACCAGTAAATCCCTTCCTCTTGTAACCAAGCTCACGCAAACCACCCCACCAACTCCCTCAGTGTCAATTTCCTCCTTCCCCATGAATGCCAATAGTCCTGCAGGCCATGTCACTGGCAATTCTGATGATTCCTCTCCTGCCTGGGATTCCTCCGATGCATCCTTGCGTGTAACGCCTACTGCTGCTGGCGCTGCTGTTGTTGCTGCTGGGAGTCGATGGTCATCCCAGAGGGGAAGTCGTAAGCCCACTTGTACTACTTCCAGTAAGCAATTGACTGTTCAACAGTCCTTTGCGAGGAAGATGAAATATCACAGCAGTCATCCTGCTGCAAAGCGGATAACTGAGGCCTTGACAACTATGTTGGTGTTAGACGTGCGTCCGGTATCCGCCGTTAGTTCACAGGGAACTAGACAATTTATTGAGGCAGTGTGCCCCCGTTACCAAATACCATCTAGGTTCCACTTCTCTAGGCAGGCGATACCGAGAATGTACACGGACGTCAGAAAAAGACTCACCAGTGTCCTAAAAAATGCAGTTGTACCCAATGTCCACTTAACCACGGACATGTGGACAAGTGGAGCAGGGCAGGGTCAGGACTATATGACTGTGACAGCCCACTGGGTAGATGTATGGACTCCCGCCGCAAGAACAGCAGCGGCGGCACCAGTAGCAGCATCTCGCAAACGCCAACTCTTTCCTAGGCAGGCTACGCTTTGTATCACCGGCTTCCAGAATACGCACACAGCTGAAAACCTCTTACGGCAACTGAGGAAGATCATCGCGGAATGGCTTACCCCAATTGGACTCTCCTGTGGATTTGTGGCATCGGACAACGCCAGCAATATTGTGTGTGCATTAAATATGGGCAAATTCCAGCACGTCCCATGTTTTGCACATACCTTGAATTTGGTGGTGCAGAATTTTTTAAAAAACGACAGGGGCGTGCAAGAGATGCTGTCGGTGGCCAGAAGAATTGCGGGACACTTTCGGCGTACAGGCACCACGTACAGAAGACTGGAGCACCACCAAAAACTACTGAACCTGCCCTGCCATCATCTGAAGCAAGAAGTGGTAACGAGGTGGAATTCAACCCTCTATATGCTTCAGAGGTTGGAGGAGCAGCAAAAGGCCATTCAAGCCTATACAATTGAGCACGATATAGGAGGTGGAATGCACCTGTCTCAAGCGCAGTGGAGAATGATTTCAACGTTGTGCAAGGTTCTGATGCCCTTTGAACTTGCCACATGTGAAGTCAGTTCAGACACTGCCAGCCTGAGTCAGGTCATTCCCCTCATCAGGCTTTTGCAGAAGAAGCTGGAGACATTGAAGGAGGAGCTAACACGGAGCGATTCCGCTAGGCATGTGGGACTTGTGGATGGAGCCCTTAATTCGCTTAACAAGGATTCACGGGTGGTCAATCTGTTGAAATCAGAGCACTACATTTTGGCCACCGTGCTCGATCCTAGATTTAAAGCCTACCTTGGATCTCTCTTTCCGGCAGACACAAGTCTGCTGGGGTTGAAAGACCTGCTGGTGAGAAAATTGTCAAGTCAAGCGGAACGCGACCTGTCAACATCTCCTCCTTCACATTCTCCCGCAACTGGGGGTGCGAGGAAAAGGCTCAGAATTCCGAGCCCACCCGCTGGCGGTGATGCAGGGCAGTCTGGAGCGACTGCTGATGCTGACATCTGGTCCGGACTGAAGGACCTGACAACGATTACGGATACGGACATGTCGTCTACTGGCACTGCATATGATTCTCTCCCCATTGAAAGAATGGTGGAGGATTATATGAGTGACCGCATCCAAGTAGGCACGTCACACAGTCCGTACTTATACTGGCAGGAAAAAGAGGCAATTTGGAGGCCCTTGCACAAACTGGCTTTATTCTACCTAAGTTGCCCTCCCACAAGTGTGCACTCCGAAAGAGTGTTTAGTGCCGCCGCTCACCTTGTCAGCAATCGGCGTACGAGGTTACATCCAGAAAATGTGGAGAAGATGATGTTCATTAAAATGAATTATAATCAATTCCTCCGCGGAGACATTGACCAGCAGCAATTGCCTCCACAAAGTACACAGGGAGCTGAGATGGTGGATTCCAGTGGGGACGAATTGATAATCTGTGAGGAGGGGGATGTACACGGTGATATATCGGAGGATGATGATGAGGTGGACATCTTGCCTCTGTAGAGCCAGTTTGTGCAAGGAGAGATTAATTGCTTCTTTTTTGGGGGGGGTCCAAACCAACCCGTCATATCAGTCACAGTCGTGTGGCAGACCCTGTCACTGAAATGATGGGTTGGTTAAAGAGTGCATGTCCTGTTTTGTTTATACAACATAAGGGTGGGTGGGAGGGCCCAAGGACAATTCCATCTTGCACCTCTTTTTTCTTTGATTTTTCTTTGCGTCATGTGCTGTTTGGGGAGGGTTTTTTGGAAGGGCCATCCTGCGTGACACTGCAGTGCCACTCCTAGATGGGCCCGGTGTTAGTGTCGGCCACTAGGGTCGCTTATCTTACTCACACAGTCAGCTACCTCATTGCGCCTCTTTTTTTCTTTGCGTCATGTGCTGTTTGGGGAGGGTTTTTTGGAAGGGACATCCTGCGTGACACTGCAGTGCCACTCCTAGATGGGCCCGGTGTTTGTGTCGGCCACTAGGGTCGCTTATCTTACTCACACAGTCAGCTACCTCATTGCGCCTCTTTTTTTCTTTGCGTCATGTGCTGTTTGGGGAGGGTTTTTTGGAAGGGACATCCTGCGTGACACTGCAGTGCCACTCCTAGATGGGCCCGGTGTTTGTGTCGGCCACTAGGGTCGCTTATCTTACTCACACAGTCAGCTACCTCATTGCGCCTCTTTTTTTCTTTGCGTCATGTGCTGTTTGGGCAGGGTTTTTTGGAAGGGACATCCTGCGTGACACTGCAGTGCCACTCCTAGATGGGCCCGGTGTTTGTGTCGGCCACTAGGGTCGCTTATCTTACTCACACAGTCAGCTACCTCATTGCGCCTCTTTTTTTCTTTGCGTCATGTGCTGTTTGGGGAGGGTTTTTTGGAAGGGACATCCTGCGTGACACTGCAGTGCCACTCCTAGATGGGCCCGGTGTTTGTGTCGGCCACTAGGGTCGCTTATCTTACTCACACAGCGACCTCGGTGCAAATTTTAGGACTAAAAATAATATTGTGAGGTGTGAGGTATTCAGAATAGACTGAAAATGAGTGGAAATTATGGTTTTTGAGGTTAATAATACTTTGGGATCAAAATGACCCCCAAATTCTATGATTTAAGCTGTTTTTTAGGGTTTTTTGAAAAAAACACCCGAATCCAAAACACACCCGAATCCGACAAAAAAAATTCGGTGAGGTTTTGCCAAAACGCGGTCGAACCCAAAACACGGCCGCGGAACCGAACCCAAAACCAAAACACAAAACACGAAAAATTTCCGGCGCTCATCTCTAGTTTATACTGTTTTGTATCCTGACGAAAGTTTTTGTAATAAAACTGAAACGTTGATGACATGTAGGCTATAGTGCCGGTTTATTCTCAGCATCTAAAGTCCTTTGAGTGCCGCCTAAACCTTCTGTGCTATACATTCCACTTTTAGTGGTAAGGAAGGCACCAAGGCGATTTCTAACTTGTCAGACGGAGTGCCAGCCAACGCAACAATTCTATATATATACATATATATAAATGGATGTTTGTGTGTGTGTTCCAGCATACCTCCGGAATGCTTGGAGCAATTTACACCAAACTTGGTACACATATGAGTTTCAATCTGGAAAAAAATACTGTGAGGGTAAGACACCCCTAGAACCCCTAGTGGTGGGGGTGGGAAGGGGGTGACATGTAAAAATCTGTAGTTTTCGGGGTCACGGAGATAAACGGCAAATAACTCTGACTGTAAACATTGACGAACCTCACAGAGAGCAATAGGAGGAAAGGAGAGGTATTTTTACTCTTACATGCATTAAAGAAAAGCTTGATTGTCAGAAACTGCTTATCTGCTGTGTAAAGGGTACCAATAGCTCTCCCAGTGACCTTAAGTGTTGTGCAAAAAGCTTTACCTTTTTACCTCAAAAGGAGGAGCCCTAAGGAGATCGAGAAGCTAAGCAAGGAGACCTAGGGCCTTTGGAAAAGTCAGCCTATCCCTGCAAACCTTACATATGTAACATACAGCGGGTGGAACTTGGACTGTCATCTCAGCATTTACAGCACTGAGTACGGCAGCATAGGGATGGCCATTGGTGGGTTATCAATCGATGGTCACCATCGATGGTACCATCAATTTATAACCTCGATGGTGCAAAACCATCTGTAAGCGAACCAACAATGGTTTTACCCATCAATGGTCACCACAACATTTCTGTATAAGGGAGAGCGGGCCAATCAGAGCCAGGTCATGGCTTCATGGGAGTCAGGGGGCGGGGCTAAGCTCTGTGTCCTGACCCTTTGAGGGAAGAAAAAAAAACAATTCAATAGCACTGAACCATCGCTGGAGGGAAACAATCGGGTTCTCCCCTATCGATGGTAGAAGTATTTGACATTGGTCATAAACCATCTATGCTTTCAAACCATCGATGGTTGATGGCCATCGCTAGGGCAGCATCAGAAGCAGGATGGGGCAGAGAAGGAGGTGGATCATTCTCCTCTTTTCATCTCTTTGTGATTATACTTGACATTCTGTAGCGAAGCACGGTATTCAGCTAGTTGTATATAAATCTCAATTCAGAACAGAGTATACAAATCTACAACTGGAATATGTTTAAGTTAATTTATCTTGCAGATAGTAAATTCAAATGACTTAAACCTGTAATCATTGAAAAGCAATATGTACAAATCATGCTTATGGCACAACATTTAAATTGGCCTTTAAAATGTTATTTCATACATATGCAGGTCAAAAATATATAGATCCTAAAGTAAATGGCATCTTAATCATCAGCAATAAACATGTCTGTTGAATTATATATTCCCATATATGGTCAGAGAACTGTATGGAAGTGTACCACCATGTTAGAGCGATCATAATAAACAAAAGCATTCAGGATTGTAGTGATTTTGTCCTCTGTTTGTACTGCTACTCCCTATACCTTTGGCAGTGAAGAGTAGTGAGAGTAGAGCTGAGGGTTGTCTAAGCATGAGGCTACTGTATGTAAGAGTCCTAAACTTTTTGTGATTGGCTAGTATTCGTAATGGATTCTAGATAGTTTAGCTGTAGTTTGGCTTTTTGATTGGTTTAAGTTTAACCTATAGGAATATTGGAGGGGGTGAAGAATCTGTTTGAATTTGGTTCAGCCTCTTTTCAGTTTGAAAATTTCTCCTCCCACCCAAAGCCTTGCTATGTTCTTATTTGTCATTACTAACAATTTATAAATCAAGGAGGCGCAGCTAGGTGGGAAGATGCTATGAACCAGCAGCTACATGTGGCGTATGGTGGTTGTTTTGGAGATTTTGATAAATGGCAGTGAAGGGTGGTGAGTCCTACACAGCACAGGTTGCGCCTATATAAAGGAAGGGCGTGGGGGGAGTTTTAGTCTACCCCATTGTTGTTAGAATTCTTTGGCTAGAGCTGAGTGTTTGGTAGCATCTCCTTTTACAAATTAAGATCTGGTCATCTAATTATTAGAGCTGTAACCTTAATCCACTGGTGTCAGTGTCTTTGTTTTAAAGTGTTATAACTTCATACTTACCTACTTTTGATTTCTCAACTTCGGGAGAAGCTGCAGGGAACTTCAGGGGAAGGGCCAGGCTCTTACATTACTAAGCTCCACCTAGGGAAAAGTCAGCGATACGCGGGTCTGCATCAAGGGGGCAGGGCTAAAATGACTTGATTGGCATAATTTCAGACCCTCATCCACCCCATGGACCCACAATTAGCAGAGATGATCTCTACATCCTGCCCACTTTACTAGGGTGCGGCAGGATGCGAGAGATCTGCCTGCTCTTCTGGAGCCGTGAACAATTTCCAGGAGAGTAGGCAAGTATGTATTAGTTAGCTTAAGGTGTGTTGTTATCATTAAATGACAATAAATGAAAGGATGCCTTATGGGGATCTAACCCTGATGGAGTAAAATGTAGTGGGTGAATCTGTTGGTGGGAGGGTCTGAGTGGCACTTCTGTTTAGCGCAGGAGAGATAAAATCAGAATCTCAATGAGAGTGCAACCAAAAATTACAGATGTAATGTATTTTATTATATTATTATGTTATTACATGTAACAAAAAATCTCATTGGCTCTTAAAGGAATAAATACTGCTGTCTAAGCAATGTCACAGGCCCAACCTTAGCTCCAAATTAAGATACATTTTACATTTACAGTCTGTTATACATTTATTTCTTATCTTTGTTCCAGTGCACAGTATCAGCCTGAACACATGCTAATGTACATGAAACCAAGTGCTGGTATACAGACACGCAAGCCAACTATGTAAAGTCAACCTTCTAATTTTTGCCGGCTATCTGCTGTATACTAGGAAAATGTAGCTTTAGCTTATGCGTTTTTATCTAAATATATAATAACCCTGAAAAAGAGAAAGCAAATATCTAACTGTATATATAATGTGCTAAGTTAGCTCTTAGTGTCTGTATTTTTATCTGAATATATAAAACAATCCTTTTAGTCAGCTCTTTCATTTCTATTACCCTCCTATGCCTTACCCATTTCCATTATCTTGCAGGTCAATAGTCTCTCATTATTTCCTCTCTTTCTTGTAAAAGTTCTCTCTCAAAGGAGTCATGGAGCCCCAGCGTCTCTCACCAACATTCCACATCAGTCAGTCACATGATCTATATTCACTCACCTTAGGGCTCTACATTGGCACTGTGTACCCCCACACCATTCATTTCTCAATTACTTGTAGACCTGTTTTCCATCTCCTGTATTCTACCCATTAAGCACTAATTACTTATGTTAACCAGGGAAGGGCGTATAGCTCGATATAGTCTTGCTCGTCTAGTTACAATTATCATGTGACATAAGTAGAGAACTGTATTCTTTAGCACAGACCGTCACATTGAAATACATACAGTAGTTGAGAGATATTGGGGAGTACATCAGGTATAAAATATACAGTATGATATACTAGCAAAACCAAAACTCACCTACTGTGTATCATCATCCAAATCATTCCCTAAGCCATGTTTACAGATTTACTGATAATCCTTATAAGGGACATGCTAATATGCAAATATAGTGGGTACCTTGGTATCGACCATAAACTCATATTAAAAAAAATTGTAAAGGCTTATGAATTCGATTATTTAGTTTTAAAAGTTCAGATTGCAAGTGCAAATGCTGTTTTGTGACATCTCCCATCTACAGGACATTTGATACATGCACCTAATTTTATAGACTTCCAAAGTTTGTATAAATAGCAGCATCGGTGAGGATGAGAAAGTTTGCACTTGACAAAGGAAGGAGTTGGGTGGCTTGAGCTATGACTTAAGCACCAATTAGCCACATCAACATTGAAAATTGTTTCATTTTGTAGGAAGGAATAGTTTAAATGAGCTGCCAGAGATGGAAAAGGCACAATTAGGAATACTTTTGCTGTTATGGGTCAGTACTCAGCATTATTCTCTATAAAACATTATCACATTTTTTTTAACCAGCACAGAGGTGCTAAACAGTCCTCATCCTATACATTTATTGGGATATCATTAACACCATCTTTTTACAAAAATACTCATACAGTACAGTATAGGCATTGGTGAGTTCTCAGCCAGTCTGCCTGATGTTTTCAAGGGGCAATCATTTAAATGGCAAAACCAGGTTGGTGAATATTGCACCATAATTGTAAATATGACTTCAGTTCATATCAAGTATAGTTTGTTTAGGAAAGGGATAACAAAGTACACTGTAAGTAATGACAGTGGCACATACTGAATATTGACAGCACCATAAGTGGTATCTAATGTGGGCTTAGTCCTGTGTAGCAGAGATTCTTCTTATGACATTCCTGATAAAGCAGTGGCTCTGCTTCGCTGGTACCTCATTTTAGTGAGTACACTGTTCCCAATGGGGCAAGTTAAAAAAATGACTTCATGGTACTCCTCACATGTGAAAAAAAATGGCCACGCCACATGTCACGAGAGGTTTGGCCACATATCATGTGGGGCATGACCGCTTGAAATGGGTATGGGTTGTATGTCAGCTTGACATGTGACCCATTTCTCATCACTCTGGGAGCATTCCTCTCCATTCCATTTTAAGCACACCTTACCTTTATGTTGGTTTCTCACAACGGGGACCCTCTGAAGAACCAGATACTCCCTGGCCAGATAATGTCTTCAGTTGGTATTCACTATTCATGTAAGAAATCCCATGGTATGTAAGATGCCTGTTTATGTAGGAATATAACCAATGTCATCATCATCAAACAACAGAGATTCAACCAGACTTGTGCCACCTGTATTACCTCCTGCCCCCTGTATACCATCTAGCCTTCTGTGCCTTTCTAGCCTCCTGCCCCATCACTCCAGAATCTTGTCTTTTCAGCCAGTATCTATCAGCCACACCATCATCTCCCTCCTGCATCTCTCATCCACACCAATTATGTCCCTCTGCTTCTCCCAGCTGCACCATCATCTCAACCCTGCCTCTCTAGGCCGCACCATCATCTCCCCCCTCCTGCATCTCTCAGCCACACCGTCACCCCACTGCATCTCTCAGCCCCACCATCTTCCCCCTGCATCTCTCAGTTGCACCATCATCTTCCCTGTGCATCTTTCAGCCAATCCATCATTTCCCCCTGCATCTCTCATCATCCTCTTGACTTTGCATCTCCCAGCCACCCCTCACTCCGCATCTCTCAGCCTCCTCCTCACTCTGCGTCAGGGTCACTGGAGCTAAGTGGAAAATGTCCTCAACCCACTTTGGCACTCTAACACAGTAACAAGATGGCCCTGTGCATGCACAGAAGACCAAATGGTGACCATCTTGGTAAAGGTGAATGCCTTCATTATGAAGTATTAGTAGAGATTTGTATTTCCATATTACAACACCCCCCCCCCCCCCCCTTCCCACCTTGCTGCAAACTGTTTCCATGCTACACAAACTTTTGATGTATAGCTTTTGTTACATTAACTTATAAAATAGACTTGAGGGTTAAACAAGCAAGAACATATTAACATTTCAGGTAAATTCTGGTCCACATTTCTTCAGAAACATGACCAACTTCTGTGACATATTTCGTTTGGTAAGTATGTCAGCAGAATTATTCTCACTAGCTATGTGAATCACAGCAACAGAACCTTTTTCCATAAACTCACAAATAAAGTGATGCCTGATTTCAGTGTGCTTGAATCTCCTATGATGTTTGGTGGTGAACAATAGACCAATTACACTGCTATTGTGATACTCAATATTGATGGTGTCTTACTTATTTTTAAGACTCAATTCACTCAAAGTCTCTTTAAGATGTGGAGTTTCCTTGGCTATTTTGGATTTCCATTCACAACAGCAATTTCTTCACTTTGTTTCTTGAATATTTCAGGGTTCACAGAATGTGATATTTGCAAACTCCTCATAAAATCTTTTAGGTGGTTTAGGTTATTTTCTGTGGTTGTATGGCCACGCTGATAGTTTCTTGTTCAGTATATGTCTTCAGCTACAGTAGTAGCATAACCAATAACACATTATTGTACTGCAAATCCAAATCCAGCATAATTTTAAGTTGTGCTATCTCTTGGAATATAACATCTGTTAATTTGATAAGCTTTTTACTCTATATCCTTTATACTCTTGACAATATCCAAGCATAAGACATTTCATGGATTTGGGATCCAGCTTATATCTTCTTTCTTTGGAAATATATACATATGTAACAAACCCAAAAACTCTGAGATGTTTGATACTTGGTTTTCTTCTAGACCATGCCTCTATAGGTGTCTTGTTCTTCAAAGCAGCTGTGGGAACATGATTCAGCAGTAGAGACTGCTTCCACCCAAAAATACTTGTTTAGATAAGTATCTATTAACATAGACTGGGGTTTTTCCACTGTGGTACAGTTTGCACACTCATTTACACCATTTTCTTCTTGCATGTATGCAATGGTCAGTTGATGTTCAATGCCATACTTCTTTAGGAAAATTTCCACATCTTTGTTTAGATATTCTCCTTCATTGTTAGATGTCAAGACCTTCAATTTGTTCATCAGAAGTCATCAGCACATAACACTCTTCAGTGTTAAAGACATATACTGTAGCTGTCAAATGCAGGTACCTGTTGCTACCACAGTCCTTTTCCAGTTCTGAACAATGCACTTTCCATTTGTAAATTGGACTCTGTAGCCTCTTTGCTCTAGGATAATTATGGCTGGAAAGTTTGTCTCCATTTCTGGTACATATAACACATCTTGGATTTCTTTGACTTTGGTTTTAGTTCCTATTCTTAGGTAGGTAGTGATTATCCCAACTTTTATTGCTGTAAGTACTTCATCTCCTATTCCTCTGACTGTTATAGGATTGCACACATCAATGTAGTGTACCACTCTTGATTACAACTGAAATGTCAATATACCAATAATCTATTCTGTGACTGTATCTGACACTCAAAGCTGACTTATCTTTGCTGTTGCACTTACTTTGCTTAGCACTCATCTTCCAGTTTGCATTCATTTCTTTGTGTCCTGCCTTATGACAAAACACTTGAATTTTCAGGGATTTTCACTTTTAGTGTGTAATGCAGTATTCTCAGCACTTAATTAAATTGGCACATGTTATTGGAACTGTAACAGTTTTGTACTGACAATTTCTGTAGATAGCTTAGCTTCATACACTATCCTAGGAAATCTAATTCAGGTGTCAATTTCTGTAGCATTGCCATGGTGATCTCCTCATCATCAACCTGGACTCCTCAATTTGGTATTATACAATTATTTCTTCTCATCAGACCCTTATCCTCATATGCTGCCTGCAGGGCTGCCCACATGTCTTTGACATTTCCAATGTATGATAAAATAAGTGCTGTTCAACAATTAAGCCTATTGTTCCCATGGCTCTTTCTACATGACCTGGGTTTGAACAGTCACCTGGATTATCTGTAACTTTCCACAACCTCTGACACTTAAATTGCATTTCCATTGCAAATTTCCAGGTGGCATAATTCTCTGAACATTTTAACTTCATAATCTCATCATGGATTCAGCTCCTGTGCACATGCTGTACACTAAAACACTTATGCAGTCTTACTGAATTTCTTTGCTGACACGTATCATTTCTTTCAGCACCATGTGTATCCAGGGCATTAAGGTGCCTTCATTTAAGTGCCTGGGCCAATAATTTGTGTATACTATTTGTTGTGGAACACAGGTTATAAATAGTAGACACGAGCAGAATAAACATAAAGCTCAAGACTTAAACAGGAGTTTGGCTTATTGTAGTGTAGCATGTACATACATACATACATACATACATACTGTATATACATACATACATACACACACACACACACACACACACACACACACACACACACACACACACACACACACACACAGTATCCTGGGGGACCAGCCAGTCATGTAAGAGGGTAGTGGTGTGGCCAGGAGCGGAACTAGAAGGTAACAGTCCTATCAGCAAAATTGTCAAAGCTATCTCCCTTTGGTTCCAAATGATCAAAGCCACCACCAATCTGCTCATCTAACTCCCCTTACGCCCAAGTCCTGAATTTTCAAGCCCTCCCCCACCTGAATCATGGTGCTCATCTTGTATGGGACTTCAAGGCAGTGCTCTCTTCCTGTCACATTTGGCCACTGAGGTTGACTCTGTTGCATGATTGGGTGAGGGGGAGTCAGGAGGACCTCCTTCCTTTCTCCAAGCTGCAGAATGCATTGGTAGAGGGTGGGAAGTGGGGGCCACCATGTAATGCATAAGTGGATGCAAGATGAAGGCAGGCCCCATAGCCACCGTATCTCCTGCACCCACAGTACTACACTCTTGGGTGCACCAGTACAACGGTATGTGCAGGATACAAAAGAATAGCTCTCATGGGTGCAGAAGGTGCTGTTGTTATGGGTCCTGTACTGCCGCACCTATCCCTGCATCCAGTAAAAAAAAGAACTAATTTGCTTGCTGGGACTGTGTGTGATGATCAATGGCGGGCTGTTGGCTTTAGGGTAAGGGGAGAGATTAGGGGGCTCAGAGTCTTCACCTCACTGTGATCCTGACTTAGCAGGTATTGGAGAAGTAATCCTAATGTAAGTACATCACTTTTGACGCGCTGCGTGCCACTGGACTCCGGTCAGAGTGAACAAGAGCCCTATCTGCTGTCTTAGTTCCCATTAGTTTATCAAGTCCAAAGGCAGGAGATGAGCTTTACATCCGTGAACAGGACAGTGTACTCTAACACAGTAACAAGATGGCATTGTACATGAGCAGAGGATCAAATGATGGATATCTTGGTTAAAATCTTGGTAGAATGCCGGCAGCGGGGCGATTGCAAAGAGTCCCCTTGTGGGCTCGCTGTGCTTGCCACATTGTGGGTTCGGTGGCTTGCCGTGCTTTCCAGAAGATCTATTCCCACTCTATGGGTGTCGTGGACACCCACAAGTTGGAATAGTCCTATTTGGCCGGGATGCCAGCAGGTGGGATTCCAGCCTCCAGGATCCCGGCAGCCGGCAAAATTGAACGGATCCCTCTATGGCTTATCTTACACTGTATAACCTTTGCAGTGCGCCCAACATGGCTATCTCACCTGGTGCTCTCGTGGATGGGATGAAAAATACATGGATCTGACGGCTATGTTGAGACCCTACTCCAAGCATCAGATCACTAACCATGCATTATGCCTACTCTTTAGGTTTTCCTTTTTAAATTTTGTGTGTGTTTGTAAAGCGCCTTATGTCCTATGGGAGTAAGAGTGCTATATAAATAAAATAATAATAATAATTATAATAATAATAATAATAATAATAATTATTATTATTATTATTATTATTAATAATGCAATATGCCTGATAAAGTCTGGAATCTGCCAGCTGATGAATCAACTACAAGTCATGGTGACAGTCTGGTTACCTGCAGGAGGCATCTCTTAAGCATATTAGTTAGGGAAGCTACACAAACAAAATAAATCAAAGCTAGAATTTACAATTTTTCATGAGTACAAATTTTTTTATTACTAATTTTGTCTGTCGGAGATAACTTCCAGTGTGTATGATTTAATACACCGGCAGCGGTAATGTGGAACAACACTAAAATATATTCTATTTTAGAAAGGCTGGCCTTATTCAAATGAAAAATTATTTCTATGATGGTGGGAAACGATAAGCCAAATACAAAAATAGTTAAATAAATGACGAAAAGATGCTTTATTAAATTCTACAATGCTTCGAGACGGATACAGAAGAAAAAGTTATAGGAAGAACGTTATTATTTGGATCTGTCGCTGTAGCATTTTGAGGTGTTGTGGCACAGTTTCTGTATATTACAGCAGAGTAAACCATAAAAAAAATAAATTAAGGCTGTAAATGAACCTCCCAAATAATCTGATATACACAATACAGTACACAAAAGCAGCTGCAGATGTGAAAGTCTGCGAGTCACCGCCCAGCCAGAGTGAAAATCCACCCTGTGCAAGTCTGCGTACGCAGTGTGCAAACGCAGGTCAGCTGCAAATCCGTTCGCAGCTCACACACCATCAAATGATTTTTCCAGTCTGTGTGAAGTTTTTTCCAGTCTGTTTTTATTCCTACAGTCTGAAAAAAACAGGCTGATCAGGCCGGTGCTGACGTCACACACCGTCCCGGAAACGCTTGGGAATGCCTGTGTTTATCCTGACACTACCAGAAAACGGCCAGTTACCACCCACAAACGTCCACTTCCTGTCAATCAGCATGCAAAGGATTTTTTTGCAGTTTGGCCTCGCACCTGCGCATTATGATCCATACGCACGTATAGTCGTTCGATAATCGGCTTTGCGATTTCACACAACAGTGATCAGGTCTGAATTAGGCTCTCAGAATCAATCCATAAATGCCCACGCAGAAATCTACACTGTAATGGTTATGCTAATACAGCACACAAGCGTGCACCCCATATTTAATGCAAGTTTATACCCACTGATTGCTAATTATGGTTTGTAATCTTGCATAGCATTCAGTACCGTATGATTTCTCTGTATATTTTTCTAAGTGATTCAACATCAATTTCTGAGACTGGGTTATCTATTTGTCTATTCTATACCCATGTCACTTTGTTTAAAGTAAATATATTTCTATTTAGCATCCACAAGAAGTTGTTCACGTTTGTACTGTCCGCACACCACTGTGCCATAGTTGGTGCATGCTGTAAGGCTGGCCGCCTAAGACTGCACCACCAGACCTAATTACTAGTACCTTGAGGCCAGATCATTTGTATTACACACAAACATTGGGGGTAATTCAGAGTTGATCACAGCAGGAAATTTGTTAACAGTTGGGCAAAACCATGTGCACTGCAGGGGGGGCAGATATAACATGTGCAGAGAGAGTTAGATTTAGGTGGGTTATTTTGTTTCTCTGCAGGGTATATACTGGCTGCTTTATTTTTACACTGCAATTTAGATTTCAGTTTGAACACACCCCACCCAAATCTAACTCTCTCTGCACATTGGCGTTTCTGTAATGGGTGCAGTGTGTGCAGTGCACACGGGACCCTGAGTCCGGGGGGGGGGGGTCCACACTGCACACACTGCACCCATTTCTCCTATATTTACCTTTCTGGAGTCCATCGCTGACCGTGTTTGGGCCCCCTCCTCTCCCGTAGCTGACGCGCCGCTGCTAGCGCACTGACCACTAGAGACTCTGGCACAGTGCCAGAGTCTACAGCGCATGTGCAGGTCTCTGAAAAAATGGCATGGTGTCCAATTTTTCGGAGTCCTGCACATGCGCTGTAGACTCTGGCACTGTGTCAGAGTCTACAGCACTCAGAGTGCTAGCAGCAGTGCAATGGCTATGGGAGAGGAGGGGGCCCATACACAGAGTCTGCACACGGGTCCCCTCCTCTCTAGAGATGTCCCTGTCTCTGCACATGTTATAGTATATCTGCCTCCCCTGCAATGCACCAACTGCTAACAAATCTGCTGCTGCATTCAGGTCTGAATTAGGCCCATTAAGTCTACAATAGCTTGATTATTTTTACCATTGCACACCCTAACAGTGAATAAGTGATTCAAACTGGTGAATGTGGATTTGCATTTGCTACGTTGGTGTAAACAGTACTAGCATTGCCTGGTTCAGCCATTTTACTGTTTTGTATTTGTGTGTTTTATACAATAACATGTTAGACCTAGTGTCACAATCTATTGATGTAGATTCATAGATATGTTTTTCCATTTTACAAGTTGCCCTAATCTTCAGTCTTATCCTTTAATAAATATTTTCTGAATTATTTATAATAACAATTCTGACATTTTTACATTTGTCTTATTTCTATTGGCAGCAGAGTCCTGTAAGTCCAATATAAACACCTAAATTGATAGTTTTACTTGTACACTGCACAGATTTTGACAGTAGTTGGTGTCTCTATTAACACTGTGTTGCCTTTCAAAATCACTCTTTTTATTCATTACCATCATAACTGTCAAAACAGATATCCAGTGGTCCATTGTTTAAATCACCCTGGAGTTAATGAATGTACACTATACAGGACTGACAAGGTGCAGTGCAAGCCAGCAGTTAAAAAAAGATGATATTTCATACTTGCCTACTCTCCCGGAAGCTGTGGGGGGCTCCCATTTTTTGGGGTAGCCTCCCGCACCCCCGGAAGAGTAGGCAGGTCTCCCGCATCCTGCTCGCACCCTAGTGATGCGGGCAGGATGGAGAGATAATCGCCCATATTCACGGGTCCATGGGGTGGGAAAAGGGTTAAAATGACGCAAATTGCGTCATTTTATCCCCGCATCCTTCCCGCACACCCGCAAATCGCGGCTTTTTCTGATGTGGGGACGGGGCTTGATGATGTCACAGCCCAACCATGCAGCCAGTAAAGGGGATGGCCTAAACCAGCAAACAATGAATGAATCGGATATACAGGTTTGTATCATGCTACCTAAAAACCAGTAAGGACAAAAGAAGGCAAAGGGTTGTATCTTGTACGCGCACAAACTAATTATTAAAACTTCACTTTTATTATTATGTTCATAAAATATTCCATTTACATTGAGTACAAAACAGTGAAATATATAGGTTAAATTCAATGACAAACATAAGGATTGTGCTAACAAAATACAGTGTGTCATAAAACAACAAACCGTTTCCACTTAGTAGGTTTCATATTTAAATGATGATAATATGGCTGCTATAACAATATAAATTAAATATCCAGCTACAACTTGTATATAATGTTTAAATATAAGGTTCGAGAGGAGTACAGAAATTATATCTTGTTCAAATATAATTTATATAATATACAGTATAATATTCATGTACTGTGCTCCTTAAAAAAAAAAATATATATATTCAGTGTGACTAATAATTACAGTCACACCATATGAGCATGGGTTATTATTGATATTTGTATATTGTTTTAGAATGTCAGTATGTGTGTGTGAGAGATTGTGAGGCTAATTCAGACCTGATCGCTGCTGCGCATTTTCGCACAGGGGGGCGATCAGGTCTGAACTGAGCATGCGCAGGTGCCGCAGTACGCCGGCGCATACCAGAGATGCTATCAGCATCTCAGCCCAGCGATTGCTTCTGCCTGATTGACAGGCAGAGGCATTCGCTGGGCCAGAGGGGCCGGGCCGGCGGCGTTGGGCCTCCATTTTGGGGGCTCAGTCCGGGCAACGCAGGCATACCTGGACAGTGTGGAGGCGGGCTGCGACGGCTGCGTGACATCACATGCAGCCGCTGCGACCAGGAGAGCGACGGGTAGCTTCCTGCCTGCGCGCAGGAGCTGCGATGGTAGGGAGCTAATCCTCAGGTACAAAAGCATCGCCGCCGTGCTATGCTTTTGTACCTGTGTGGCGGGGGAAGGGCCAGACATGCGGGGCAGACTATCCCCGTGCTGGCATCCCCCCGCATGTCAGGGTGGCTGTTCGTAGCTGGCTGATCGTAGTCGTGCAAAATTTTGCACAGCTACGATCAGGTCTGAATTAGGCCCCGAGTCCCATCAAGGGCCATTCGAGCCTTGAAAACCGTTTACACAGTGAAATGTATGTGTCGACAGCATGTCCATCTCAGGTCTTCTAAGTAATATGTAATAGATAATATTACACAGACAGCGAGAGTTCTTATTAAGGATAGATCTGGACTGAATATAGCCACACTCAAGAAGTAATGTGGAAATAGAAACATTGTGTCTAGCTCTCGTTATGGTACATGTTCAAGATACCGACACCAGAATCCCGACACCCATCAAAACACAGGGGGTTGGGTTAGGTTTAGGCACTAAGGGGAAGGTTAGGGTTAGGCTGTGATAAGGGAGTTTTAGGGTTAGGACATAGGGGGAGTTAGAATACTTTTCTTTACCCCTGTCAAGATTGTGACCATCAGGATGCTGGCATTGATATTATGACCTCTGGCATCCCATCCGCCGGTCATGCATACCGATCCCATTTGAGGTCTTTTAATTAATATGCACTGAATTATACTGTACATGCTGCTGATGGATCTTTACTATTACTATTGGCTAGTTAGTGCAAGTTCCTATTAAAGACAGAGCTTGATGGAATATGGCTATGCTCAGCAAGTTCTGTGGGACACAGTAACAGTGTATCTGTTTCTCACCACAATTAAGTATTACATTGTATCTAACTGCTACATCTAGTGATATTATCAACTACTGCCACAGTACAGACAGTAGATCAGTTGTATTCACAGCTGATGGGACACAATCTGTCTCGCATATACTGATATTCTGAAACAATATACAAATATCAATAATAACCCACGCTGGGTCCACTGGGCTGACTGTTGTTTGGTCTCAGGGTTGAAACTGAAGATCAAGGATTCTGCTCTTGAATCAGCTGATGGGGCACCCAGCATGCAGGAACCTTGCTCAGGCAAAGCTTTTATTTGAATGTCAAGAGAGTGGATCCCTATGAGATGCCTATCTCCTTCTATAACTGGGCACGGTAACCCTAGCGTCCACCTCAACTATGGCGTGCACGGCAGCAATGTTGTCTGCGGTGATGGTGGACACAGGTCGGCCGCAGTGCTCTTTGTCTTCTGCACAACACTCAAACACAGTGGTTTGGGATGGTGCTTCCTCCCCAAAAGCAGCTCACAGTCAGTCAGAATTCTTGGAGCCATAGCAGATCATGGCTCTCCAGTGGCCTCTGATGAGCTCCATAATGAGGTTGTGAAGGAAGTGAATATGCTGACTTCTTTGGTTTGCAGTGCTGCTTACAGTATATACAGTTGTATGCTTTGCTATTTCACAAGAACTATAGAGATTAGAGTTTGCAATAATATAGTCAGATGTGTCTCCTCTACCTATACACTGCACATACAATATTTTAAAAAGAAAACTGTAACTTCTACATACTGTATGCATACCTCCCAACTGTCCCAATTTCAGCGGGACAGTCCTGCTATTTGGAGACTGTCCCGCTGTCCCTCCCGCGGGTCGCAGTGTCCTGCGGGCGGGGGAGCGGTTGGGGAAACCAGTAATCACCGCTGCTCTGCTTTGCAAAGCAGCCGCTGATCACTGAAAAGATGCCATGTGCATGCGCACGGCATCTGAACAGTGCAGGGAGGAGAGGATGGGGCTGTCCAGCTGCTCAAGGAGCACAGGGCATGCCCCCAAAACTAAAAAAACGGGGATCGTAGCGTGATGCCCCACCCCCATCACTCGATGCCCTGCCCCCTCACATGAGGTCCCACCCCTTTTCTGGTCGAGCGCGGCATGTCCCACATTAGATATTACAAAAACTAAAAAAACGGGGATCGTAGCGTGATGCCCCGCCCCCATCACTCGAGGCCCCGCCCCTCACATGAGGTCCCACCCCTTTTCCGGTCGAGCGCGGCATGTCCCGCATTAGATATTACAGAAGTTGAGAGGTATGCTGTATGTATGCCTGGGTCAGTCAAAGTATAAAGTGCAATGATATAGGCATTCCCTGTTAAAGTGATTAAAGAGAAAGAACACTTCAACACTAGTGGAAAAAGAACTATTGAAATTCACAACAGTTGCTATAGACTCTAAACTGATTGTTATTGTTTATGTGCCCATCTTCAAGCTATCGGCCCAGTTTATCTACTCAAGACTCTTCCTGTAGTTCATATGATCTCCATTGTAGTACAGTCTAATGAAAGTAACATGTGCAGTGGGCTAAAGACATTATTCAGCAGATTTCAGGAAAGGCAGAACAGGTATTACTCAGTTATAAAAAACCAAACCATGAAGCCATGAAAAATGCTCCAACTATGGCCACATTAGACTTAAACTAGAGCAAGCGACTATGAATTGTACTTCATTTTGTGTAAAAAGCTTTCAAACAAAATACCAAAATGTATAGAGATAGTGACTGTTTAATATATTGCAGAGGCATTGTGCATGTATATAGGCCCTCATTCCGAGTTGATCGCTCGCAAGGCGAATTTAGCAGAGTTGCTCACGCTAAGCCTACGCCTACTGGGAGTGTATCTTAGCTTCTTAAAATTGCGACCGATGTATTCGCAATATTGCGATTACAAACTACTTAGCAGTTTCAGAGTAGCTTCAGACTTACTCGGCATCTGCGTTCAGTTCAGTGCTTGTCGTTCCTGGTTTGACGTCATAAACACACCCAGCGTTCGCCCAGACACTCCCCCGTTTCTCCGGCCACTCCTGCGTTTTTTCCGGAAACGGTAGCGTTTTTATCCACACGCCCCGAAAACGCTGTGTTTCCGCCCAGTAACACCCATTTCCTGTCAATCACACTACGTTCGCCAGAGCGAAGAAAAAGCCGTGAGTAAAAATACTATCTTCATTGTAAAATTACTTGGCGCAGTCGCAGTGCGAATATTGCGCATGCGTACTAAGCGGAATTTCACTGCGATGCGAAGAAAATTACCGAGCGATCAACTCGGAATGAGGGCCATAATGTATTGACTCGGGCCTAATTCAGGGCTGTACGCGAATGCATTTGCAATTGCGATTTTCTAGGCTACAGAACTGCTAATGTTATCAAGTGAAGCTTGAAGTCTATACGCAACAACAGGGAACATCGACTGCTTGAGTAAGTCAATGGCTACGCAGACTGGCCACAGCAGGAGCTACGCAAATGGCACATTTATTTGCATACAGTACATCAAATACATACCCTGAAAACGGCCATGACACTGTACACAGTGTGATCGTAGAACATGCGCAGTCTGACGATAATCGCTCAATTTAAAAAATATCCGCATAGCATACAACTCTGAATTAGGCCCTTGGATCATTAAAGTGAGATGTATTAGATCATATTTTAAGCTATGTATAACATAGTCATCTATACCAAAGGTTCCCAAACGCGGTTCTCAAGACACCCCAAAAGTCCAGGATTTAGGTATATCCATGGCTCAGCACAGATCATTAAATCAAATTGACTGAGGTGCTAATTAAGTCACCTGTGGCCAAGCATGGATACATTTAATACCTGGACCGTTGGGGTGGCTTGAGGACCGCGTTTGGGAACCTCTCATCTATACAGTTAGTAATAACTTTTACATTTTTGATAAAGTTTTATGTTGTGATATATTGTTCTCATTGTGAAGATTCTGTTGGATATATTTAAGAAAAGGGAAAAGATCCAGTAAAATAAAACAGCGAGCATGATTCAGGATTGTTAGCAAAGCAAAAAAGCACACAACTGGGCAAAACCAAGGTTTCACTGCATGTGGGGCAGGTGTAACATGTGCAGAGAGAGTTAGATTTGAGTTCAAATTGAAATATAAATTTCAGTGTAAAAATAAAGCTGTCTAACATTTGTGGGCTACATGCTAAAGCAGTGAGTATTTACCCTGCACAGAAACAATATAACCTGGCCAAATCTATATCACTCTGCACATGTTATGTCTGCCCCACCTGCAGTGCAACATGATTTTACCTAGTTGTGTGCTTTTTTGCTTTGCTAACAAACCTGAATCAGGTCCTGTATTTACAAATTGTGTTTTCAATGTGTGTAAGGGACAAAGGGTATAAGACCTATTCTGAATTCATCAGAGTATACATCGAGTTGTTACATATGTACAAGACAGCTATCAGGAGCAAAGTTTGGAATTAGATCCAACATTCAGATCATAGCGGGTAAATGTAATAGGCAGGGGTGTTTTAACATGGGAGACAGGGCCGGTTCTAGCCCTTTTTGCGCCCCGGGCGGGAAATAGGGGTGTGGCTTCATACAGGGAACGTGGTCAGTTACGCCCCCTGTACAGTAGAGTAGCGCCGCTGAAATGCTGTGCTGTGCGCGATGACGTCATCGCGCACCGCACCGCAAAGGTCCTCTCCACGAAAGGAAACTTTCCCTTCACAGCGGGGCCAGCGGGGGACACAGCGGGCAGCGGGGGGCACAGCATCAGAGCCGGATTAACAATGGGGTGGATGGAGCTGCAGCTCCAGGCCCCCCATTGAAAATAGGCCCAAGGAGACTGACAGTGGTGACAGGAAAAAATATTTTCCTGTCACAAGCTGCCAGCGACCGCCATGCTAACCTCCGTCCCAGGGTAGGGGGGACACCCAGGCACGTGTCGTCGCTCGTCCGCCCACTACCCCCCCCCCCCCCCCTGCTGTCGTTTATGAGATTTAAAATTTGCAGCAGTAGGCTCCTCCCCCGCACCAGCAGTAGTATCCTCCCCCATGCATCCGGAGTTGAGGGTGTCCAAGTCCCGCCTCCAGCTTTCTGCTCCGGGCTGGAGCCGGGCTCGGCATCGTAGTGGTTGGATGGACGAGGGGCAGGGGGCCAGGAGGTCGGGCTGCAAATATGTCACAGATGGCCATCCGCGGCCACATGTGCATGGCTGGCTGCGGACGGCACTCGTACCCGGCCGCTTTGTGTTGCGGCCAAGCAGCTCCGCCTCCCTTTTCTCCCCTCTTCCTCTGCAGCGTCACTTCAGGCCAGGCTGCCGGGGGAGCTACTGCAGGCGCAGCCTCAGGGGCTTTTATTAGGTAATGTTATTGTTTTCTGTGGGGAGATCACAGTGTGAAGTATACAGTGAAGTACTACGGTGATGTGGTTGAGAGTATTGATGGGGGGGTTAACAATGGGATGTGAATATTAGGGGGTGGGGGTTGCTATAAGAAGACAACATGGGAGGGGGGGGGGGGGGTGCTGTGCCCAAACCTGCCTGCACAGACTCTCTCACTCTGAGCCCCTACCAGATCTGTCCCCGCACCCTCTCCCTGTCCTCGGCCTGGCCAGACCTGTCCCAGCACCCTCACCCTGTCCCCTAGCACTACCACACCTGTCCCCGCACCCTGTCCCTGACCATACCTGTCCCAGCACCCTCACCCTGTCCCTGGCCAGACCTGTCCCAGCACCCTCACCCTGTCCCCTACCAGACCTGTCCCCGCACCATCTCCCTGTCGCTAACCAGCCCTGTCCCCGCACCCAGTCCTCTACCAGACCTGTCCCCGCACCCTGTCCCTGACCAGACCTGTCCCCGCACCCTGTCCCTGACCAGACCTGTCCCAGCACCCTTACCCTGTCCCTGACCAGACCTGTCCCAGCACCCTCACCCTGTCCCCTACCAGACCTGTCCTCGCACCCTCACCCTATCCCCTACCAGACCTGTCCTCTCACCCTGTCCCCTACCGGACCTGTCCCCGCACCTTCACCCTGTCCCTGACCAGCCCTGTCCCAGCACCCTCACCCTGCCCCCTACCAGACCTGTCCCCGCACCCTCACCCTGTCCCTGACCAGCCCTGTCCCAGCACTCTCACCCTATCTCCTACCAGACCTGTCCCCGCACCCTTCCCTGACCAGACCTGTCCCAGCACTCTCACCCTATCCCCTACCAGACCTGTCCCCGCACCCTGTCCCTGACCAGACCTGTCCCAGCACCCTCACCCTATCCCCTACCAGACCTGTCCTCTCACCCTATTCCCTACCAGACCTGTCCGCTCACCCTGTCCCCTACCAGACCTGTCCGCTCACCCTGTCCCCTACCATACCTGTCCATGCATCTCAGAGTAACATTATGAGATAACCATAGACCATCATCAGGGGCACATATTAGGCCCCTCATGAATTTCAGCTCCAGGCCCATGTGTACCTTAATCTGGCACTGCACAGCAGTAGCGGATCTCGCCATGGTGCGGCGCCCTCCGGAAGGCTGCGCCCCGGGCAAAAGTCCTGCTTGCCCGTGGCAAGATCTGCTACTGATGGGAGAGGGCCCATGTGCAGACTCTGGATGGGTCCCCTCCTCTTCACAGCACAGTAGACTCTGGCATTGTGCCAGAGTCTACCGTGCATGCACCGGTGTCTGAGAAATATGGTGCTCGCCATGTTCCAGAGACTAAGGGGGTCATTCCGAGTTAATCGCTCCCTAGCAGTTTTTAGCAGCCGTGCAAAGGCATTGCCGCCGCCCACTGGGCAGTGTATTTTAGCTTTGCAGAAGTGCGAACGCCTGCACAGCAGAGCGCCTGCAAAATCATTTTGTGCAAAACAAGACCAACCCTGTAGTTACTCTTCGTGTGCGTTGAAGGACACCTTTTGACGTCACACAGCCGCCCAGCGAACGCCCAGCCACGCCTGCGTTTTTTCTGCTACACCTGCGTTTTTCTAAGCACTCCCTGAAAATGGTCAGTTGCCACTCAGAAACGCCCTCTTCATGTTAATCTCCTTGCGATCGGCTGTGCGTTTGGAATAGTCACTAGAACCAGTGCAAAACCACACAGGACTTTGTACACGTACGTCACGCGTGCGCATTGCGGTACATACGCATGCACAGAAATGCAGTTTTTTAGCCTGATCGCTGCACTGCAAACAACGGCAGCTGGCGATCAACTCAGAATGACCCCCTAAAACCCTACTGCGCATGTCCGGCAGCCATTTTGCTGCATTTTTTTACAGCAGCTGCAGTTCTGACGCAGGACTCCAGAAAGGTGAGTAATATAAATGGGTACAGTGTGTGTGGTGTGGACTCCCTGGACCCAGTGACCGTGTGCACAGCACACATGGCACCCATTATTGAAACACTAATGATAATAGGGTTGAGTTTGCCAGAGGTCCAGGATTTCGGACGAGAATGCACGTATTTTCAAATCTGCTATCATTTTCAAAGCAAAGCCAGATTGGATTTTGCTTTGTAAATGATTGCAGCTTTAAAAATACATGCATTCTTGGCCTAAATCCCTGACCTCAGGCAGACTCTGACCCTATTACATTTCCCCACTTCTTTAGGACCAAACTTAGTAGACATCACAATCCCTTTCAGTTCAAGCAATAAAAGTGTATGTATGTATGAGTATTGGTTGAGAACTGTTGCAGACAAACCTTTGAAAATCGACTCTGATCCAATATACAGAATCCTGCTCTATTTTATAACAAATATTACCAGACCTCCCAATCCAGATGGCAATCCAGGTCTATTGTACATCTGGCTGTCCCCACTAGTGGTGGTTATAGATGTACTGTACTGTAGATTGTTCTATGTAGGAATACGTACCTGATGACAATTCTGAAGTGCACATACTGACATCAAAATCTGGCTTGTACTGTAGTATGTACTGTACAGGTATGTGGTTGACTGACTTTGGCAGCATTCAACATGTGACTTTCAGAACTCTTTAGGTAACACTGGAGCACAGGCGTCACTATGGGAGTGTGCGGAGTGTGGATCGCACCTTGGAGGGGGTGCCACAAAATGCTGTCGCCTTCGCAGTGACAGATAGCCAGGTACTGCACTGTAACATTATCTGCAGTGCTTGGCTCCTGTCACTGAGAACGAGCCAGCAGTGAGGGCAGACAAGTCTCCAGGGAACAGCCCAGTGTCTCTAGAAATGCTGGGCACGCCCCCTGAGTGATGAAAATGGGGGTGTTCTGTGAGGCCATGCTCGCTTTCCACAAGGCAAATGGCCCTTTTGGCATGCAGGGAGCTCTCTTTTGCCCAACCAGTGTCACCACCCATGTTGGAGTGTCCAAAAAGGTAAATTCATTGGTTCTTCACCATCACCAACACCAACACCATCCATCATCATTTCCACTGTCTTCCAATAAAGAGAAATTAAACATTTGGAATGTTACACTATGATTTTTGAAATGTGACATCTGACAATGGGGGTCATTCCGAGTTGTTTGCTCGTTGCCGATTTTCGCAACAGAGCGATTAAGGCAAAAATGCGCATGCGCATGGTACCCAGTGCGTATGCGGTAAGTATTTTAGCACAAAACTTAGTAGATTTACTCACGTCCGAACGAAGAATTTTCATCGTTGAAGTGATCGGAGTGTGATTGACAGGAAGTGGGTGTTTCTGGGCGGAAACTGGCCGTTTTCTGGGAGTGTGCGGAAAAACGCAGGCGTGCCAGGAAAAAACGCGGGAGTGTCTGGAGAAACGGGGGAGTGGCTGGCCGAACGCAGGGCATGTTTGTGACGTCAAACCAGGAACGAAACGGCCTGAGCTGATAGCAATCTCTGAGTAGGTCTGGAGCTACTCAGAAACTGCTAAGAATTTTTTATTCGCAATTCTGCTAATCTTTCGTTCACTATTCTGCTAAGCTAAGATACACTCCCAGACGGCGGCGGCCTAGCGTGTGCAATGCTGCTAAAATCTGCTAGCGGGCGAACGAACAACTCAGAATGACCCCCAATGCCTTGAATCAGGGGAGTAAGTTCATGCCAGGTGCCCAGAGGCGAAATAGAAGGTAGTGCCTCACCTAGTGGTTCCAGGTTGCACATGTGCTGACGTCCCAGTGACATGACAGTGGTACATCTGGGAGAAAAAAGATCCCTTACTGCAGCTAATTGGGGCGATAAGGAATCTTTATTTTCATGTGCTGGCTGCAAATGATAATAAATAGAGCTCTGATGAGGGGTTTTATCAAAACTCAGAGAAAGATAAAATTGTGAGCGATAAAGTACCAGGCAGTCAGCTTCTGCCCTACATTTTACAGGCTGTGTTTAAAAAATGACAGGAGCGGATTGGTTGGTACTTTACCTCTCACAATTTTATCTCTCTCCCCCCTTAAAAGTTTTATCATAATAATTAGTCCATTTTCTTAAAACCAACTTCTGCTTTCCTTTCTTTCCTCATATACTGCACAGCAGCAGAGCTGTAGTTTATTATACACACTTTTATCTGTTATCAGACACATTCCAGACTCTTCAGCTGTAGCAACTAGCAAGTCACTATGAATTGAGTGGAGAAAGATCTTTTCTAGTTCAGAAGCCCCCTCTGTCTTTCTTAGGGCCCCTCTGAAACCTGGAGCCCAGCAGCAAATGTCTCTGTTGTCTCTGGCAGTTACGCCACTGCCTTGAATATATTGTTACTTTGTAGTCTGGGCAAGTACCACATATCCACTGTTTGCACGTGTACTTAACCGAATAATACAGAGATTCATATGCAGTTACCAGGACATTGAAAACACATTAGCTATTTCCAGTGCTGAAAGTAGGGTGTTACCGGGTGGTACGGATTACCATTAAGAAATATGGTGGTGGTACACAGTACCACCAGCCCACCGCCAGCGCCACAGGGCGTAGGGTCTTTGTCCACAATGAGCATTGAACCCCTTGCAATGAGCAAGAAACCCCTGACAATGAGTATATAACACTTGTCAATGAGCAAGAAACCCCTGGCAACGAGCATGTAGGGCGGTAAGTCCTACTAGAGGCATTATGTGTGTAAGCGGCACTGCATGGGGCATTATGTGTGTAAGCAACACTAGTAGGGCATTATGCATGTAAGCAGCACAGCAGGGAGAATTGTGTGTATAAGCATCACTACAGGGGGCATTATGCATGTAAGTGGCACTAAAATGCCATGGGGGGTGCAAAATGTGTAATTACGCCACTGCAGGTATAGCATCACCCAGAAGTGCCGGGACCGGTGGCGCCGCTTGAGGAAGAAGATGTAGGAAGCTGCATCTTTTGACATTAAACCCCTGGCAGCAATTAAATAGAAGCTTTACTGTGGGGCATAATTTGTAAGAGGCATTTTTGTGTGGGGGACATAAAATGGTGTCAGTGGCATAACTGTGTGTGGTATAATATGTAATAGGTGTGTGTTATAAAATGTAATGGGCATTACGATGTGGCATAATATGTTATAGGCATTACGTTATCTCCCAGAATAGGTAATAGGCATTACGGTGTGTGGTATAATGTGTAATGGGCATTACGGTGTCTGGCATAATGTGTAATTGGCATTACGGTGTGTGGCACATATGTAATAAGCATTACGGTGTTAAGCACAATGGGGTAATTCAGAGTTGATCGCAGCAGCAAATTTGTTAGCAGTTGGGCAAAACCATGTGCACTGCAGGTGTGGCAGATATAACATAGAGATATAACAGGGAGTTAGATTTGGGTGGGTTATTTTGTTTCTGTGCACGGTAAATACTGGCTGCTTTATTTTTATACTGCAATTTAGATTTCAGTTTTAACACACCCCACCCAAATCTAACTCTCTCTGCACATGTTATATCTGACCCCCCCCCCCCCCCTGCAGTGCACATGGTTTTGCCCAACTGCTAACAAATTTGCTGCTGCGATCAACTCTGAATTAGGCCCAATGTGTAATTGGCATTATGGTGTTTGGCATAATGTGTAAGGGGCATTACGGTGTTTGGCATAATGTGGCATGCCCCTATTGTCATGTAGCCACTTTCCTAGTTTTGTGTGACCATACCCCCTCATGACCCGTGACCATGCCCATTTTTACTATCAATACCACTAAGAAAAAATTTCTACTTCCACCAATGGCAATGTCACCAAAGATACAACAATAAGCAGTAGCAATGCCTGTGGTTCCAGACAGTCCACCATCGGTGCACCATTGTGTCCACCATCAACATTTGTACCTGTCTATGGGGGTCATTCAGATCTGATTGCTGCTGTGCATTTTTGCTATGATTTTGTTATGATCGGGTCATAACAGCGCATGCATATGTACCACAATGCGCATGCGCGTTGGACAACAACAACGGGTATCGCCGGTCAATAACGGGATGGTGCAAAAAATCTGTTCGCATGGACGCACGCAAGGTGATTGACAGGAGGAAGCCATGGCCCTCATTCCGAGTTGTTTGCTCGTTATTTTTCTTTGCATCGGTGCGATTTTCCGCTAACTGCGCATGCGCAATGTTCGCACTGCGGCTGCGCCAAGTAAATTTGCTAAGAAGTTAGGTATTTTACTCACGGCATTACAAGGTTTTTTCATCGTTCTGGTGATCGTAGTGTGATTGACAGGAACTGGGTGTTTCTGGGCGGAAACTGGACGTTTTATGGGTGTGTGTGAAAAACGTTGCCGTTTCTGGGAAAAACGCGGGAGTGGCTGGAGAAACGGGGGAGTGTCTGGGCGAACGCTGGGTGTGTTTGTGACGTCAAACCAGGAACGACAAGCACTGAACTGATCGCACTGGAAGAGTAAGTCTCGAGCTACTCAGAAACTGCAAAGAAAAATCTTTTCGCAATATTGCGAATACTTCGTTTGCAATTCAGCTAAGCTAAGATTCACTCCCAGAGGGCGGCGGCTTAGCGTGTGCACTGCTGCGAAAAGCGGCTAGCGAGCGATCAACTCGGAATGAGGGCCCATGTGTGGGTGGTAACTGACCGTTCACTGGAAGTGTTCGGGAAAACGCAGACATGCCCAAGCATTTTCAGGTGTCTGACGTCAGCTCCGATCCTGATCAGCCTGATTCAATAGCACTGGAGGAGTAAGTCCTGGGCTGCGCAGAGACTGCACACACAGAATTTTAGCAGCTCAGTGTACACATAGCATCACACACTTGCACGGCCAAAATACACTCCCACTGTAGGCAGTGACTATCTGAACGCAGGACAGCTAAAAACACAGTACAGCGATCAGATCTGAATGACCTCCTATGTACAGTAGCAAATGATCGCTCAACTGCACAAACATCGGTATTGCATTCAGTTAACATCCATCTCTGAATCAGGTCCCAGGTCTACTACCAGGAATGACTATTTTACTTATCATTTCCCTAGGTTACCTTCAGGTAGATTATGAAGGTGATTAGAACAATTTATTATCATGTAGGATGTAAGTCTCTTTATGCTGACCCATTGCAGTGTGCTGGGGGAATTTGTTTTGTTTTTCCTGATCAGTGCAATGAACAGGCAAGCAATGATTCTATCATATAAGAATTGATGATGGAAGTCAATTACTGTTTTTTAAAGAGGATAAACATAGCTGGCTCTTGTGCATGCAAAATGAGCAGAATAGTGAAAGAATCAAGAAAGGAGATGGCAAATGAAGATCAGCAAGTAAAACGCAATGAAACAGAGAATTAGTTAATTACAGCCCTGCTGGATGCATTCCGCAATGTTTGGGCAAAGAAATGTTTACAAACACTCAGTAAGGAATTCAACAGCTTTGCAAATGCAAATGCAGGAGGATGTTTGTGATAGAGATGAGCGGGTTCGGTTTCTCTGAATCCGAACCCGCCAGAACTTCATGTTTTTTTTCACGGGTCCGAGCGACTCGGATCTTCCCGCCTTGCTCGGTTAACCCGAGCGCGCCCGAACGTCATCATGACGCTGTCGGATTCTCGCGAGGCTCGGATTCTATCGCGAGACTCGGATTCTATATAAGGAGCCGCGCGTCGCCGCCATTTTCACACGTGCATTGAGATTGATAGGGAGAGGACGTGGCTGGCGTCCTCTCCGTTTAGAATTAGAATAGATTAGAGAGACACTTGATTTACTAATTTTGGGGAGCATTAGGAGTACTCAGTAGTGTACAGTGCAGAGTTTTGCTGATAGTGACCAGTGACCACCACTTTTATTTATAATCCGTTCTCTGCCTGAAAAAAGCGATACACAGCACACAGTGACTCAGTCACATACCATATCTGTGTGCACTGCTCAGGCTCAGGCCAGTGTGCTGCATCATCTATTATCTATATATAATATTATATATATCTGTCTGACTGCTCAGCTCACACAGCTTATAATTGTGGGGGAGACTGGGGAGCACTACTGCAGTGCCAGTTATAGGTTATAGCAGGAGCCAGGAGTACATAATATAATCCGTTCTCTGCCTGAAAAAAGCGATACACAGCACACAGTGACTCAGTCACATACCATATCTGTGTGCACTGCTCAGGCTCAGGCCAGTGTGCTGCATCATCTATTATCTATATATAATATTATATATATCTGTCTGACTGCTCAGCTCACACAGCTTATAATTGTGGGGGAGACTGGGGAGCACTACTGCAGTGCCAGTTATAGGTTATAGCAGGAGCCAGGAGTACATAATATATTATATAGTGAGTGACCACCAGACACACAGTGCAGTTTATTTAATATATCCGTTCTCTGCCTGAAAAAAGCGATACACACAGTGACTCAGTCAGTCACATACCATATCTGTGTGCACTGCTCAGGCTCAGGCCAGTGTGCTGCATCATCTATATATATTATATATCTGTCTGACTGCTCAGCTCACACAGCTTATAATTGTGGGGGAGACTGGGGAGCACTACTGCAGTGCCAGTTATAGGTTATAGCAGGAGCCAGGAGTACATAATATTATATTAAAATTAAACAGTGCACACTTTTGCTGCAGGAGTGCCACTGCCAGTGTGACTAGTGACCAGTGACCTGACCACCAGTATATAATATTAGTAGTATACTATCTCTTTATCAACCAGTCTATATTAGCAGCAGACACAGTACAGTGCGGTAGTTCACGGCTGTGGCTACCTCTGTGTCGGCACTCGGCAGCCCGTCCATAATTGTATATACCAGTGACCTAACCGTGGTTTTTTTTTCTTTCTTTATACATACATACTAGTTACGAGTATACTATCTCTTTATCAACCAGTCTATATATTAGCAGCAGACACAGTACAGTGCGGTAGTTCACGGCTGTGGCTACCTCTGTGTCGGCACTCGGCAGCCCGTCCATAATTGTATATACCACCTAACCGTGGTTTTTTTTTCTTTCTTTATACATACATACTAGTTACGAGTATACTATCTCTTTATCAACCAGTCTATATATTAGCAGCAGACACAGTACAGTGCGGTAGTTCACGGCTGTGGCTACCTCTGTGTCGGCACTCGGCAGCCCGTCCATAATTGTATATACCACCTAACCGTGGTTTTTTTTTCTTTCTTTATACATACATACTAGTTACGAGTATACTATCTCTTTATCAACCAGTCTATATATTAGCAGCAGACACAGTACAGTGCGGTAGTTCACGGCTGTGGCTACCTCTGTGTCGGCACTCGGCAGCCCGTCCATAATTGTATATACCACCTAACCGTGTTTTTTTTTTCTTTCTTTATACATACATACTAGTTACGAGTATACTATCTCTTTATCAACCAGTCTATATATTAGCAGCAGACACAGTACAGTGCGGTAGTTCACGGCTGTGGCTACCTCTGTGTCGGCACTCGGCAGCCCGTCCATAATTGTATATACCACCTAACCGTGGTTTTTTTTTCTTTCTTTATACATACATACTAGTTACGAGTATACTATCTCTTTATCAACCAGTCTATATATTAGCAGCAGACACAGTACAGTGCGGTAGTTCACGGCTGTGGCTACCTCTGTGTCGGCACTCGGCAGCCCGTCCATAATTGTATACTAGTATCCAATCCATCCATCTCCATTGTTTACCTGAGGTGCCTTTTAGTTGTGCCTATTAAAATATGGAGAACAAAAATGTTGAGGTTCCAAAATTAGGGAAAGATCAAGATCCACTTCCACCTCGTGCTGAAGCTGCTGCCACTAGTCATGGCCGAGACGATGAAATGCCAGCAACGTCGTCTGCCAAGGCCGATGCCCAATGGCATAGTACAGAGCATGTCAAAACCAAAACACCAAATATCAGTAAAAAAAGGACTCCAAAACCTAAAATAAAATTGTCGGAGGAGAAGCGTAAACTTGCCAATATGCCATTTACCACACGGAGTGGCAAGGAACGGCTGAGGCCCTGGCCTATGTTCATGGCTAGTGGTTCAGCTTCACATGAGGATGGAAGCACTCAGCCTCTCGCTAGAAAACTGAAAAGACTCAAGCTGGCAAAAGCACCGCAAAGAACTGTGCGTTCTTTGAAATCCCAAATCCACAAGGAGAGTCCAATTGTGTCGGTTGCGATGCCTGACCTTCCCAACACTGGACGTGAAGAGCATGCGCCTTCCACCATTTGCATGCCCCCTGCAAGTGCTGGAAGGAGCACCCGCAGTCCAGTTCCTGATAGTCAGATTGAAGATGTCAGTGTTGAAGTACACCAGGATGAGGAGGATATGGGTGTTGCTGGCGCTGGGGAGGAAATTGACCAGGAGGATTCTGATGGTGAGGTGGTTTGTTTAAGTCAGGCACCCGGGGAGACACCTGTTGTCCGTGGGAGGAATATGGCCGTTGACATGCCAGGTGAAAATACCAAAAAAATCAGCTCTTCGGTGTGGAGGTATTTCACCAGAAATGCGGACAACATGTGTCAAGCCGTGTGTTCCCTTTGTCAAGCTGTAATAAGTAGGGGTAAGGACGTTAACCACCTCGGAACATCCTCCCTTATACGTCACCTGCAGCGCATTCATAATAAGTCAGTGACAAGTTCAAAAACTTTGGGTGACAGCGGAAGCAGTCCACTGACCAGTAAATCCCTTCCTCTTGTAACCAAGCTCACGCAAACCACCCCACCAACTCCCTCAGTGTCAATTTCCTCCTTCCCCAGGAATGCCAATAGTCCTGCAGGCCATGTCACTGGCAATTCTGACGAGTCCTCTCCTGCCTGGGATTCCTCCGATGCATCCTTGCGTGTAACGCCTACTGCTGCTGGCGCTGCTGTTGTTGCCGCTGGGAGTCGATGGTCATCCCAGAGGGGAAGTCGTAAGCCCACTTGTACTACTTCCAGTAAGCAATTGACTGTTCAACAGTCCTTTGCGAGGAAGATGAAATATCACAGCAGTCATCCTACTGCAAAGCGGATAACTGAGTCCTTGACAACTATGTTGGTGTTAGACGTGCGTCCGGTATCCGCCGTTAGTTCACAGGGAACTAGACAATTTATTGAGGCAGTGTGCCCCCGTTACCAAATACCATCTAGGTTCCACTTCTCTAGGCAGGCGATACCGAGAATGTACACGGACGTCAGAAAAAGACTCACCAGTGTCCTAAAAAATGCAGTTGTACCCAATGTCCACTTAACCACGGACATGTGGACAAGTGGAGCAGGGCAGGGTCAGGACTATATGACTGTGACAGCCCACTGGGTAGATGTATGGACTCCCGCCGCAAGAACAGCAGCGGCGGCACCAGTAGCAGCATCTCGCAAACGCCAACTCTTTCCTAGGCAGGCTACGCTTTGTATCACCGCTTTCCAGAATACGCACACAGCTGAAAACCTCTTACGGCAACTGAGGAAGATCATCGCGGAATGGCTTACCCCAATTGGACTCTCCTGTGGATTTGTGGCATCGGACAACGCCAGCAATATTGTGTGTGCATTAAATATGGGCAAATTCCAGCACGTCCCATGTTTTGCACATACCTTGAATTTGGTGGTGCAGAATTTTTTTAAAAACGACAGGGGCGTGCAAGAGATGCTGTCGGTGGCCAGAAAAATTGCGGGACACTTTCGGCGTACAGGCACCACGTACAGAAGACTGGAGCACCACCAAAAACTACTGAACCTGCCCTGCCATCATCTGAAGCAAGAAGTGGTAACGAGGTGGAATTCAACCCTCTATATGCTTCAGAGGTTGGAGGAGCAGCAAAAGGCCATTCAAGCCTATACAATTGAGCACGATATAGTAGGTGGAATGCACCTGTCTCAAGTGCAGTGGAGAATGATTTCAACGTTGTGCAAGGTTCTGATGCCCTTTGAACTTGCCACACGTGAAGTCAGTTCAGACACTGCCAGCCTGAGTCAGGTCATTCCCCTCATCAGGCTTTTGCAGAAGAAGCTGGAGGCATTGAAGAAGGAGCTAAAAGGGAGCGATTCCGCTAGGCATGTGGGACTTGTGGATGCAGCCCTTAATTCGCTTAACAAGGATTCACGGGTGGTCAATCTGTTGAAATCAGAGCACTACATTTTGGCCACCGTGCTCGATCCTAGATTTAAAGCCTACCTTGGATCTCTCTTTCCGGCAGACACAGGTCTGCTGGGGTTGAAAGACCTGCTGGTGACAAAATTGTCAAGTCAAGCGGAACGCGACCTGTCAACATCTCCTCCTTCACATTCTCCCGCAACTGGGGGTGCGAGGAAAAGGCTCAGAATTCCGAGCCCACCCGCTGGCGGTGATGCAGGGCAGTCTGGAGCGACTGCTGATGCTGACATCTGGTCCGGACTGAAGGACCTGACAACGATTACGGACATGTCGTCTACTGTCACTGCATATGATTCTCTCAACATTGATAGAATGGTGGAGGATTATATGAGTGACCGCATCCAAGTAGGCACGTCACACAGTCCGTACTTATACTGGCAGGAAAAAGAGGCAATTTGGAGGCCCTTGCACAAACTGGCTTTATTCTACCTAAGTTGCCCTCCCACAAGTGTGTACTCCGAAAGAGTGTTTAGTGCCGCCGCTCACCTTGTCAGCAATCGGCGTACGAGGTTACATCCAGAAAATGTGGAGAAGATGATGTTCATTAAAATGAATTATAATCAATTCCTCCGCGGAGACATTGACCAGCAGCAATTGCCTCCACAAAGTACACAGGGAGCTGAGATGGTGGATTCCAGTGGGGACGAATTGATAATCTGTGAGGAGGGGGATGTACACGGTGATATATCGGAGGGTGAAGATGAGGTGGACATCTTGCCTCTGTAGAGCCAGTTTGTGCAAGGAGAGATTAATTGCTTCTTTTTTGGGGGGGGTCCAAACCAACCCGTCATATCAGTCACAGTCGTGTGGCAGATCCTGTCACTGAAATGATGGGTTGGTTAAAGTGTGCATGTCCTGTTTTGTTTATACAACATAAGGGTGGGTGGGAGGGCCCAAGGACAATTCCAACTTGCACCTCTTTTTTCTTTTCTTTTTCTTTGCATCATGTGCTGATTGGGGAGGGTTTTTTGGAAGGGACATCCTGCGTGACACTGCAGTGCCACTCCTAGATGGGCCCGGTGTTTGTGTCGGCCACTAGGGTCGCTAATCTTACTCACACAGTCAGCTACCTCATTGCGCCTCTTTTTTTCTTTGCGTCATGTGCTGTTTGGGGAGGGTTTTTTGGAAGGGACATCCTGCGTGACACTGCAGTGCCACTCCTAGATGGGCCCGGTGTTTGTGTCGGCCACTAGGGTCGCTAATCTTACTCACACAGTCAGCTACCTCATTGCGCCTCTTTTTTTCTTTGCGTCATGTGCTGTTTGGGGAGGGTTTTTTGGAAGGGACATCCTGCGTGACACTGCAGTGCCACTCCTAGATGGGCCCGGTGTTTGTGTCGGCCACTAGGGTCGCTAATCTTACTCACACAGTCAGCTACCTCATTGCGCCTCTTTTTTTCTTTGCGTCATGTGCTGTTTGGGGAGGGTTTTTTGGAAGGGACATCCTGCGTGACACTGCAGTGCCACTCCTAGATGTGCCCGGTGTTTGTGTCGGCCACTAGGGTCGCTAATCTTACTCACACAGCTACCTCATTGCGCCTCTTTTTTTCTTTGCGTCATGTGCTGTTTGGGGAGGGTTTTTTGGAAGGGCCATCCTGCGTGACACTGCAGTGCCACTCCTAGATGGGCCCGGTGTTTGTGTCGGCCACTAGGGTCGCTAATCTTACTCACACAGCTACCTCATTGCGCCTCTTTTTTTCTTTGCGTCATGTGCTGTTTGGGGAGGGTTTTTTGGAAGGGACATCCTGCGTGACACTGCAGTGCCACTCCTAGATGGGCCCGGTGTTTGTGTCGGCCACTAGGGTCGCTAATCTTACTCACACAGTCAGCTACCTCATTGCGCCTCTTTTTTTCTTTGCGTCATGTGCTGTTTGGGGAGGGTTTTTTGGAAGGGCCATCCTGCGTGACACTGCAGTGCCACTCCTAGATGGGCCCGGTGTTTGTGTCGGCCACTAGGGTCGCTAATCTTACTCACACAGCTACCTCATTGCGCCTCTTTTTTTCTTTGCGTCATGTGCTGTTTGGGGAGGGTTTTTTGGAAGGGCCATCCTGCGTGACACTGCAGTGCCACTCCTAGATGGGCCCGGTGTTTGTGTCGGCCACTAGGGTCGCTAATCTTACTCACACAGCTACCTCATTGCGCCTCTTTTTTTCTTTGCGTCATGTGCTGTTTGGGGAGGGTTTTTTGGAAGGGACATCCTGCGTGACACTGCAGTGCCACTCCTAGATGGGCCCGGTGTTTGTGTCGGCCACTAGGGTCGCTTATCTTACTCACACAGCGACCTCGGTGCAAATTTTAGGACTAAAAATAATATTGTGAGGTGTGAGGTATTCAGAATAGACTGAAAATGAGTGTAAATTATGGTTTTTGAGGTTAATAATACAAAATGACCCCCAAATTCTATGATTTAAGCTGTTTTTTAGTGTTTTTGGAAAAAAACACCCGAATCCAAAACACACCCGAATCCGACAAAAAAAATTCGGTGAGGTTTTGCCAAAACGCGTTCGAACCCAAAACACGGCCGCGGAACCGAACCCAAAACCAAAACACAAAACCCGAAAAATTTCAGGCGCTCATCTCTAGTTTGTGAGGAACATCATGACCATCAGTGATTTTGAGTCACAGGAAGCTGCAGTGGAGATCTTCATCCAGCATGTAAAAGACATACATTACCTGCTGAGGAGCATTAAATCTGTCCTAAGAACATGTGTGACACTCTGTAATGGCCCCCTGTTATTTGGACGTTTGGGGTCATATATACATGCAGACACCATCACCCAGATACTGGAGACAACCTGGGTGAGACACCTAAACTTTCCCTAAAAGGAACCCTCACTTCTCACTAGATGGCACAGTGCAGATGAAAGGGTTAATAGCTTCCCCTTGGTTAGGTTGCTAGGCAATGCCAGCAACTGTCGAAGTAAAAAATATTACATACACAGAACATACAAACTCCAAACAGAGAGGTCTCTGTTCGTACGCATTCACACAGACAAGCCACAAAGATATATTCAACACATATTTCATACAACACATAAATTACACATAGACAAAACATGTCAAGCACCAGACATTATAATGTATTTATATAATAGAGTGTAACATCAGATATATATGTATTATTGGAATGGAACAAGTTAAATATATCATGCTTAGTGTCAAATGATCAGGAGAATGTGTGTATTCATTTGATAGCTATGGGTAGATTGCAGCACATTGCAACGATTAGTTATAACCAAATGTATGAATACAAAGGACATACTGAGACTTGAAACTAGCTTCACAGTATGGCCCTGGGGGCAGACACATGTGCCAGCAACAAAGGACAAAAGCCCTCACACTGACCTATGAGCAGTTGAGTTCTTGAGAGGTCTGGCCTCTGGACCAATGGAAGGAGACTGAAACCAACAAACTGTTAACTCCCACTGTTTGGATATAGGCAGATATGGTTGCTTGGTTAGTTAGTTGCTTGCTGAGTGGGAGAGAGCTGGAGACGACTGATCATTGAGCAATAGGGTGAAGTATGCTGGCTGTAACTGATTCTTTTGTAACTGTAACTGCTTCTTGTGTAATTGTAATTCTGTAACCATATATATACATGTTGTACCTAATGATATACTGTACCTATGTTATATTGTATGCATACCCTTTTAATATCAAATATATATATCTCTGAGTGTTGGACCTCAGCTTACAATGTGTGCGACTGATTGCTTTCTCTTAAGGGATATAGTGCTGTGACGTTCAGCGCACTTTTATCATATATGCTAATAAGATGCGCCTTGCGTCCGCAGTATATATTAATGCTGGAATTTTAAATATTTATTATAAATAATTTAAAATTCACACAACCAAAGGACAGTAATTTGTGGAGCGCTAAAACCCATGTGCAGACCTGCAGAACAGAAGGATTCGAAGCTGCTGATTGGGTGGTGCAGAGCAGGAAGTGTAGGAGGCGGGATTTACCTCCTGATGTGATTGCTGTGAGAACTCCTGAGGGAGTAGGCAAGCAAAGGAGAGTCTCCTGAGGTGATGGAGGCTGGGTAAAGCAGAGACTGGGACTTTACCTCCTCTAGGGAAACCAAGGCAAGTCAATGCAGCTGAGTCACCCCTCTAGCTTAAGTGACAGATAAGCATGGAAGAGAGGAGGGAGCGCTGTTTTAGCAGCAGGTGCTGTTGTAGTGCCAGGATCAGGTCTGTGAACTAGCTTGTCTGCAACATAGCATCATATTTATCACTGATATAGTCAGTCTGCAACAGAGGAAAGCAAACCCTGGTTATTCAGTATAAATCTGTGGCAACCTAAACATTTAGTCATATTCCCTAAAGACCTATCCAGCAAAAGCTATCCTTCATTAACTATTGTCATATAGCTTCTCTGGATCTGCCTTGTAGGAGTAAGAGACAGACACACTGCTCTTTCAGTTGTTAAATTCATCATTCTGAGAACTGAGAGAGTACAGTGATAGACTTACAGCTCACTCAGTGCCGTAACTAGGCAATTTAGCGCTGTGTGCAAAAAACGACATTGGCGCCCCCCAGGTAAGATAGGGGCAGTGCGCGCCGTAGGCGCGCAAAAAATATATAGGGGCGTGGCTTTATGGGGAAGGGGCGTGGCCACAAAATAATAGCAATTCATACTACGGTGCACAGTAGTCTCCATTATTCAAATTAAGCTGCACAGTAGCGCCACTACACCAGGTAGAGACCCTTTTATACATTACAGCAGACAGCGTCCCCCTTTTTACACACTACAGCAGACAGTCCCCCTTTTTACACATTACGGCAGACAGCGTCCCCCTTTTTACACATTACGGCAGATGGTGTCCCCCTTTATACACATTGCAGCAGCCAGCGTCCCCCTTTTTACACATTGAGGCAGCCAGTCCCCCTTTTTACACATTGCAGCAGCCAGTCCCCCTTTTTACACATTGCAGCAGCCAGTCCCCCTTTTTACACTTTGCGGCAAACAAAAATTGTATCTGCACACACACTGTATTTGACTTAATCTATATTTGAAACATAAGTTCCATCATAAACCCCTGTTTAGATTCGTGGTAATTACCATCTATTATGGGGGTGCTACCAACTACAGTTGTCATAGATACACAAAAAAGAAGAAGGAAAGGACTGTATTGTCGGTGCACAAAAGGAAGACTAGACCTGGTTATCACATCTGCCTATATTTGATTAAAATTTTACTTTTATTAGTATTTATTTAAAAATCGTGTACATTACTTACACATAATCGTGAGTATAAGCGAAACATAGAGGTTAAAATTATGACACAAACAAAACATATATAGTGCAAATGAAAATAAAGGTGATTTGAAGATTTAAAATGTGTGTCCACGTGTCTTATTCCAATGTCCAAAGATATATACTCTATTATTCCATAATAGGATTGGAATTTATTTGTATGTTTCAGTCGTTATTAGGCTCTTAGATGAGGCATTAAGGGGATAAAGATGTTAATTGTAGTAATATCCTAGATATTTGTAACAATATAAGCTGTTAGTACCAACTTATTTGTAACACAGCAGCTGTCGCACTATCTAATTGAATCAGATGTGTAATAAAGTGTGAAATACACACTTTATTTTCATTTGCACTATATATGTTTTGTTTGTGTCATAATTTTAACCTCTATGTTTCGCTTATACTCACGATTATGTGTAAGTAATGTACACGATTTTTAAATAGATACTAATAAAAGTTAAATTTTAATCAAATATAGGCAGATGTGATAACCAGGTCTAGTCTTCCTTTTGTGCACCGACAATACAGTCCTTTCCTTCTTCTTTTTTGTGTACACTTTGCGGCAGCCAGACCCCCTTTTTACACATTGCGGCAGCCAGTCCCCCTTTTTACACATTGCGGCACCAGGCCCCCTTTTTACACATTGCGGCAGCCAGTCCCCCTTTTTACACATTGCGGCAGCCAGGCCCCCTTTTTACACATTATGGCAGACTGTGTCCGAGAGAGAGAGAGAGAGAGAGAGAGAGATAGATACTTACCATCTCCCTGCTGACAGGCTCCTCGTGCAGCTTCCTCGGTGCAGGCAGGTGAGAAGGAGGAGGAGGGAGGGGGACTGGAGCCGCAGCAGCGCTATGTAATTGGTAGTAAGCGCCGCTGCAGCAGTCCCCTCTTCTTCCGTATTGGCTGCCTGGCGCTGCTGTGGATGCTGGGATGGAGGAACCACATCCCAGCATCCACAGCAGCACCGGGCAGCCAATACGGAAGGAGAGGGTGCTGCTGCAGCGGTGCTTACTACCAATGAAATAGCGCTGCTGCGGCTCCAGTCCCCCTCCCTCCTCCTCCTTCTCACCTGCCCGGCGCTGCTCTCTTCTCCCTCCACAGCGCGGCGGCGCACAGCACAGAACAGGCGGCATGTAATGAGTCAATTTGACTCATTACATGCCGCTGGCCGTGCGCCCTCAGGGCAACTGCGCTGTGTGCCAAGCCCACTTGGCACACACGTAGTTACGGCCCTGAGCTCACTCACCTGGCTTTATAACTTATAGTTAATAACCTACCTAGGAGTGAATTCTAAACTCTACGCCAATCTTATGTTTGTGCAGTTTAACCACAGATAGACCATGTTAATGCTATTGTAGCTACTTTGATGAGTATAGTATGCAATATATATGCGAGCAGTGGACCATATTCGGAAATAGAAAAGGTGCAAAGTGTAGCGTCACATTTCACCTACAGTAGATGTCAGAATTAAATTCAACCAGGGCTGGGCTTGCAACATACAAATTTGACGGATTATCTTGTACATACTCATTTATCCAGGATTCAATGGGAGAGTGATAGCTACAGAGTAGGAGCAGTAGCTTTGTCCTCATTAGTGTATTGGAGGATCACATTCACTATAACTTGTGTACACTAGCACTTAGTGCCTGGCCAGCACATGTTAACTTTGGTTTGAAACTGAGTTTAGAACATTTAATCTAAGCATAGTTCTGATAAGTGAAGTGTTTGGTAAAGTTGTTTGTTCATTAAATGTTTCTATTGTGAATTGCTAATTAGATTTCATCCATAGCACGAAGATAGAAGTTCCAGTACAATAAATATTACACATGTATCAGTAGTGTGCATAACATAATTGTAACAGTAAATAATTGGTATTCTTTGGTGTACATTGTTACTGTGCTACAGCTGTGTTGTCATTCTTTACACATGTGTTACCTTGTTGTACTAAAAACTAATTAATCCTTGTAATTAAAGACTGTATTTAGTAAATTTTAACTTTCTGTGTCTGGAAGAAATGCCTTACCTTCTCCTCTCTGCCTGAAGAAGAGAACCTGTACAAAACGGTACTTAATATTGACTTCCGTAGTGTAAGATTTTGTGAGTGTTACACATGGATAAACAAAGCAGATCACAGCTTTCCGTTCTCAGTAAACAAAAGCACTGTGCAATAAACAGTTTAGATCATACAGTAGCAAAATGTCTAAACAAAGGGCCTCATTCGGGTTGGATCGTAACATTTGTGATTCGCAATCTGGCCGATTATCAAATGATTGCGCATGTGCTAGCAAAAACAGCGACAGAAAATGGATACACATTGTGATCACAATGCAGCCGCTCTTTGAGTGACAGGAAGCCGGCGTTTCTGGGTGGAAACCCGCCATTTTCTGGTTGTGTCTAAAAAAACGCAGGCGTGCCCAGGCGTTTTCAAGGAGGGCCTCTGACATCAGTGATGACTACTTCCAGCCTCTTGTTTAGCAAAAACTAGCTGAATTCCAGGGCTTCGCTACGGAATTTAAAGAATAATGCCAAACTTTGTCAGGCCGCACCTGTGAGCTTCCCCGGATTGATGCTGTAAAAATGCTGGTGCTGAGAAGAATAATCCACCTCCTTCTCTACCCCGTCCCGCCTTTGATGCTGCCCTGCTCAGTGCTGTAAATGCTGGGATGACAGGCCAAGCTCCACCTGCTTGGGAATGCCTGCGTTTTTCCTGACACTCCCGGAAAAAGGCCAGTTACCACCCACAAACATCCACTTCCTGTCAATCACCTTGGGAAAGCCCTATTGATAGTACTTGTGAGTTGGTTTGATTGTTTTTTGCTAATACAGTACTAATTTGTAAAGCATTTTTAAACAGAAATAACTGCCGTGTGTTTGTGCCGCTGCTCTGTTGCTTAGTTTAGCCAGCCAGGCTTTGGCATATGTTGGTGAACAATATTGTGAGCAGTGAGGTGGTCAAAATTGACTAGAAGTTAGTTAGGTTAATAATACTGTAGTAACAAAAACACCCCCAAACAGTGGCGTAACTAGAAATTTTTCTCCCCCAAGCCAAAAAATTCTCTGGCGCCCCCCCCCCCCCCCCCTTCCTCATAATTGGCACTAGCAATAACTGGCACTAGCAAAGTGTAGAATGCGCGCGTGCCAAAAAAGGGTGTGGCTTCATTAGAATGGGTGTGGCTTCACTGAAAGTGGCAGTGCAGGAAAAGACTACCTTATACCCCAGTTTTGCAACCTGCATGCCGAGACATTGGCCACCACGGGAATAAATAAAAAAATAATCCTGATTCATGCCCCTTACATTATTTGTCATTGTTCCTCCTTATAGTAATGTCCCTTACACATTATGCCACACACTGCAATGGCCCTTAGACATTATGCCACACACCGTAATGCCTGTGACACATTATGCCACACCGCAATGCCCGTTATACATTATACCACACATTGCATTGGCCCTAAGACATTATGCCACACACTGCAGTGTCCCTGAGACATTATACCACACACTATAATGCCTGTGACACATTATGACACACACTGTAATGCCTGTGACACATTACGCCACGCATCACAATGCCCGTTATACATTATGCCCCTGAGACATTATGCCACATACAATGCTCGTGATACAGTATACCACACACCGTCATGCCTGTGACACATTATGAGTCTTATGACACACACCGCAATACCCGTTATACATTATACCACACACTGCAATGCCCCTAAGACATTATGCCACATACAATGCCCGTGATACATTATACCATACACAGTTATGTCTGTAACACATTATGACACACACCGCAATACCCGTTATACATTATAACACACACACTGCAATGCCCCTAAGACATTATGCCACATACAATGCCCGTGATACAGTGTACCACACACCATCATGTCTGCGACACATTATGACACACACCGCAATACCCGTTATACATTATACCACACACTGCAATGCCCCTAAGACATTATGCCACATACAATGCCCGTGATACAGTATACCATACACCGTTATGTCTGTAACACATTATGACACACACTGCAATACCCGTTATACATTATAACACACACACTACAAAGCCCCTAAGACATTATGCCACATACAATGCCCGTGATACAGTATACCACACACCGTCATGTCTGCGACACATTATGACACACACCGCAATGCCCGGTATACATTATACCACACACCGCAATGCCCGGTATACATTATATCACAATGTCTGTGATACATTATACCACACACCGCAATGCCCGGTATACATTATACCACAATGTCTGTGATACATTATGCCACACACCACAATGCCTGTTATATATTATGGCACACACCGCAATGCCCATTACACATTAAGCCCTACAGTAAGGCCTCTAATTACTTTTAAATTACCTGATCGTTGCCAGGAATTTCATGATCTTGGTTCCATGCACGGTGCCAGGGTTATTCATGCTCAGGGTGTCATGCTCGTTGCCAGGGCTTTCGTGCGCTGGGTGTTATGCTCATTGCCAGAGGTGTCATGCGCTGGGTGCCAAGTTCGTTGCCAGGAGGTAATGCTTGTTGTCAGGTATTTCAACAAGCTCCCCTCTGTCTAGTGTGTCGCGGGCACCGCTGCCCGATCCCCCTGTTGCTGTGCCAGCTATGCCCCGAGTGCCAGATATACATGTCCCTACAGTGCCAGATATACAAACATAACATAGTAATATAGTATTTGAGGTTGAATAGAGGCAAATTGCCCATCGTGTTCAACCTGTTTTAAGTTGTGATGATTCTACATACTTGCTAAATAATGTTTTATGACTAGTTAGCTACTATAACTCATGTTACCCCCGGATTAACCACGTTGATATTTTAAGTATTATAACCTTGGATAGCTTTTTCATTCAGAAATTTATCCATTCCTTTTTTAAATCCAATTACAGAGTCCGCCATTACCACCTTCCCTGGCAGGGAATTCCACATCCTGATTGCCCTAACAGTGAAGAACCCTTTCCTCCGTTGCATTCGGAACTTTCTCTCCTCCAGTCGCAGCGAGTGCCCACGTGTCCTAAACTGTGTTCTTTTAATAAATAATTCCTCTGATAACTCTTTATGATGTCCCTTTACATATTTGAAGATATTAATAATATCTCCTCTTAGGCGCCTCTTTTCTAGTGTATACATATTCAGCCTAGTAAGTTTTTCCTTATAGTCCAGTCCTTCTAGGCCTTTAATCAATTTAGTAGCGCGCCTTTGAACACTTTCGAGTTCACTGATGTCTTTTTTATACAATGGTGCCCAAAACTGAACACAATATTCCAGGTGCGGACGTACCAATGCCTTATACAGCGGCATGATTACATCCGAGTCCCTTGTCTCAATTCCCCTTTTTATGCACGCTAGCACCTTACTTGCCTTCTTTACTGCGTTTTAACATTGTGTACAGTTATTAAGCCTATTATCAATGAATACCCCCAAATCTTTTTCCAACTCTGTTTCCCCTAGGCGTTCCCCATTTAATATGTAGGATGCAAGTTTGTTTTTAGTACCAAAATGCATAACCTTGCATTTGTCTGTATTGAACCTCATTTTCCATTTAGACGCCCAGAGTTCAAGTTTAGATAGATCATTCTGCAAGGACTCCACATCCAATTCTGAATTAATTACCTTACACAGTTTAGTATCATCTGCAAAGATTGACTCTGTGCTTTCCAGGCCTATCTCTAGGTCATTGATACATATGTTGAACAGTAGTGGTCCGAGTACGGACCCTTTTGGTAGTCAGCTGACTACTGGGTACCAGGTTGAGGGCTTCCCATTGACCACTACTTACTGTACCCTGCTATCCAACCAGCTGCTTATCCATGTGCAAATAGTTTCTCCTAGGCCAATCTCCTTTAATTTGATCATCAGTCTCCTGTGAGGAACATTTCCTCACAGTGCCAGCTATGCCCCCAGTGCCAGTGTCCCCACAGTGACAGATATGCCCCCAGTGCCAGTGTCCCCACAGTGCCAGATATGCCCCCAGTGCCAGATATACATGTCCCCACAGTGCTAGCTATACCCCCAGTGCCAGTGTCCCCACAGTGCCAGATATGCCCCCAGTGCCAGTGTCCCCACAGTGCCAGATATGCCCCCAGTGCCAGTGTCCCCACAGTGCCAGATATGCCCCCAGGGCCAGCTATACATGTCCTCACAGTGCCAGATATTCCCCCAGTGCCAGTGTCCCCACTGTGCCATATATGCCTCCAGTGCCAGTGTCCCCATAGTGCTAGCTATGCCCCCAGAGCCAGTGTCCCCACAGTGCCAGATATGCCCCCAGTGCCAGTGTCCCCACAGTGCCAGATATGCCCCCAGTGCCAGTGACCCCACAGTGCCAGCTTTGCCCCCAGTGCCAGTGTCCCCACAATGCCAGCTATGCCCCCAGTGCCCCCACAGTGCCAGATATGCCCCCAGTGCCAGTGTTCCACAGTGCTAGCTATGCCCCCAGTGCCAGTGTCCCCAAAGTGCCAGATATGCTCCCAGTGCTAGTGTCCCCACAGTGCCAGATATGCCCCCAGTGCCAGTGTCCCCACAGTGCTAGATATGACCCCCTCCCCTTCCCCCCATGCTGCTCACCACGCTGCTGTTTTGTGAGGGGAGAAGAGCGCAGCACGCATCTCTCCTGCCCCTCACTCTCCGGCGGCGGTAACTCTCTTTAATTAGGTGCCGGTCCATGAGCCAATCAAAGCTCGCAGTCCGACAGCCAATCAGGAGCATCAGCTGCCGGTCCGCGAGCTCTGATTGGCACACGGACCGGCGCTGAATTGAAGAGACACCGCCGCCGGAAACATGTGTGTGTGCCAGGCAGCGGTGGCCAAGAGCCGGCCAAGCCAGATGCGGCGGATGAAAGCGCCGCATGCGGCTCGAGAGCCTCGGTTTGGCCACCGCTGTCCTAGACGCTAGCGGTCAAGTATGACCTCTAGCATGTTTCCTCCATGGCGGTGGCCATTTTGGAGAGGACATTTAGCAGATTGACATGCGGACGACTAGTCCGCATGTCAATCTGCTCTGAAAGTGGCGGCGCCCCCGCAGCCCTGCGCCTCCAAGTCTCCGCAGTAGCTGCAGGGGCAGTAGTTATGCCACTGCCCCCAAATTCTGTGATTTTAGCTGTTTTTATGGGTTGTTGTTTTTTTTAAATCCAGATCCAAAACCAAAACCCGAAAAGGGTGGCTTTGGCAAAACCAATCCAGATCCACAACACAAAAGGAGATACAGATACAAAACCAAAACACAAAACTCGAAAAGTGTCCGGTGCACATCTCTAGTTAAAATTATAATTGGGCAGTGTGTAGGAGCAAATGATAATAACGTGTTTGCTTCCAAACACCCAAAAATTAGTATTTATATAGTGATGTGCACCGGAAATTTTTCGGGTTTTGTGTTTTGGTTTTGGATTTGGTTCCGCGGCCGTGTTTTGGATTCGGACGCGTTTTGGCAAAACCTACCTGCAAATATTTTGTCGGATTCGGGTGTGTTTTGGATTCGGGTGTTTTTTTACAAAAAAACCTCAAAAACAGCTGAAATCATAGAATTTGGGGGCCATTTTGATCCCATAGTATTATTAACCTCAATAACCATCATTTCCACTCATTTTCAGTCTATTCTGAACACCTCACACCTCACAATATTATTTTTAGTCCTAAAATTTGCACCGAGGTCACTGGATGACTAAGCTAAGCGACCCAAGTGGCTGACACAAACACCTGGCCCATCTAGGAGTGGCACTGCAGTGTCAGACAGGATGGCACTTCAAAAAAATAGTCCCCAAACAGCACATGATGCAAAGAAAAAAAGAGGTGCACCAAGGTCGCTGGATGGCTAAGCTAAGCGACCCAAGTGGCCAACACAAACACCTGGCCCATCTAGGAGTGGCACTGCAGTGTCAGACAGGATGGCACTTCAAAAAAATAGTCCCCAAACAGCACATGATGAAAAGAAAAAAAGAGGCGCAATGAGGTAGCTTTGTGACTAAGCTAAGCGACCCAAGTGGCCGACACAAACACCTGGCCCATCTAGGAGTGGCACTGCAGTGTCAGACAGGATGGCAGATATAAAAAATAGTCCCCAAACAGCACATGATGCAAAGAAAAAAAGAGGTGCACCAAGGTCGCTGGATGGCTAAGCTAAGCGACCCAAGTGGCCGACACAAACACCTGGCCCATCTAGGAGTGGCACTGCAGTGTCAGACAGGATGGCACTTCAAAAAAATAGTCCCCAAACAGCACATGATGCAAAGAAAAAAAGAGGTGCACCAAGGTCACTGGATGGATAAGCTAAGCGACACAAGTGGCCGACACAAACACCTGGCCCATCTAGGAGTGGCACCGCAGTGTCAGACAGGATGGCACTTCAAAAAAATAGTCCCCAAACAGCACATGATGCAATGAAAAATGAAAGAAAAAAGAGGTGCAAGATGGAATTGTCCTTGGGCCCTCCCACCCACCCTTATGTTGTATAAACAGGACATGCACACTTTAACAAACCCATCATTTCAGCGACAGGGTCTGCCACACAACTGTGACTGAAATGACTGGTTGGTTTGGGCCCCCACCAAAAAAGAAGCAATCAATCTCTCCTTGCACAAACTGGCTCTACAGAGGCAAGATGTCCACCTCCTCCTCATCGTCCGATTCCTCACCCCTTTCACTGTGTACATCCCCCTCCTCACAGATTATTAATTTGTCCCCACTGGAATCCACCATCTCAGGTCCCTGTGTACTTTCTGGAGGCAATTGCTGGTGAATGTCTCCACGGAGGAATTGATTATAATTCATTTTGATGAACATCATCTTCTCCACATTTTCTGGAAGAAACCTCGTACGCCGATTGCTGACAAGGTGAGCGGCTGCACTAAACACTCTTTCGGAGTACACACTGGAGGGGGGGCAACTTAGGTAAAATAAAGCCAGTTTGTGCAAGGGCCTCTAAATTGCCTTTTTTTCCTGCCAGTATACATACGGACTGTCTGACGTGCCTACTTGGATGCGGTCACTCATATAATCCTCCACCATTCTTTCAATGGTGATAGAATCATATGCAGTGACAGTAGACGACATGTCAGTAATCGTTGGCAGGTCCTTCAGTCCGGACCAGATGTCAGCACTCGCTCCAGACTGCCCTGCATCACCGCCAGCGGATGGGCTCGGAATTCTTAGCCTTTTCCTCGCAGCCCCAGTTGCGGGAGAATGTGAAGGAGGAGCTGTTGACGGGTCACATTCCGCTTGACTTGACAATTTTCTCACCAGCAGGTCTTTGAACCTCTGCAGACTTGTGTCTGCCGGAAAGAGAGATACAACGTAGGTTTTAAATCTAGGATCGAGCACGGTGGCCAAAATGTAGTGCTCTGATTTCAACAGATTGACCACCCGTGAATCCTGGTTAAGCAAATTAAGGGCTCCATCCACAAGTCCCACATGCCTAGCGGAATCGCTCTGTACTAGCTCCTCCTTAAATCTCTCCAGCTTCTTCTGCAAAAGCCTGATGAGGGGAATGACCTGACTCAGGCTGGCAGTGTCTGAACTGACTTCACGTGTGGCAAGTTCAAAGGGTTGTATAACCTTGCACAACGTTGAAATCATTCTCCACTGCGCTTGAGTCAGGTGCATTCCCCCTCCTTTGCCAGATGTATAGGCTTGAATGGCCTTTTGCTGCTCCTCCATCCTCTGAAGCATATAGAGGGTTGAATTCCACCTCGTTACCACCTCTTGCTTCAGATGATGGCAGGGCAGGTTCAGGAGTGTTTGCTGGTGCTCCAGTCTTCGGCACGCGGTGGCTGAATGTCGAAAGTGGCCCGCAATTCATCGGGCCACCGACAGCATCTCTTGCACGCCCCTGTCGTTTTTTAAATAATTCTGCACCACAAAATTCAATGTATGTGCAAAACATGGGATGTGCTGGAATTTGCCCAGATGTAATGCACGCACAATATTGGTGGCGTTGTCCGATGTCACAAATCCCCAGGAGAGTCCAATTGGGTAAGCCATTCTGCGATGATGTTCCTCAGTTTCCGTAAGAGGTTGTCAGCTGTGTGCCTCTTATGGAAAGCGGTGATACAAAGCGTAGCCTGCCTAGGAACGAGTTGGCGTTTGCGAGATGCTGCTACTGATGCTGCCACTGCTGTTCTTGCTGCGGAAGGCAATACATCTACCCGGTAGGCTGTCACAGTCATATAGTCCTGAATCTGCCCTGCTCCACTTGTCCACATGTCCATGGTTAAGTGGACATTGGGTACAACTGCATTTTTTGGGACACTGGTGACTCTTTTTCTGATGTCTGTGTACATTTTCGGTATCGCCTGCCTAGAGAAATTGAACCTAGATGGTATTTGATACCGGGGACACAGTACCTCAATCAAGTCTCTAGTTCCCTGTGAATTAACGGTGGATACCGGAAACACGTTGCTCACCACCCAGCCTGCCAAGGCCTGAGTTATCCGCTTTGCAGCAGGATGACTGCTGTGATATTTCATCTTCCTCGCAAAGGACTGTTGGACAGTCAATTGCTTACTGGAAGTAGTACAAGTGGTCTTCCGACTTCCCCTCTGGGATGACGATCGACTCCCAGCTGCAACAACAGCAGCGCCAGCAGCAGTAGGCGTTACACTCAAGGATGCATCGGAGGAATCCCAGGCAGGAGAGGACTCGTCAGACTTGACAGTGACATGGCCTGCAGGACTATTGGCTTTCCTGTGTAAGGAGGAAATTGACACTGAGGGAGTTGGTGGTGTGATTTGCAGGAGCTTGGTTACAAGAGGAAGGGATTTAGTGGTCAGTGGACTGCTTCCGCTGTCATCCAAAGTTTTTGAACTTGTCACTGACTTCTGATGAATGCGGTCCTGGTGACGTATAAGGGAGGATGTTCCTAGGTGGTTAACGTCCTTACCCCTACTTATTACAGCTTGACAAAGTCAACACATGGCTTGACACCAGTTGTCCGCATTTCTGTTGACATAATTCCACACCGAAGAGGTGATTTTTTTTGTATTTTGACCAGGCATGTCAATGGCCATATTCGTCTCATGGACAACAGGTGTCTCTCTGGGTGTCTGACTTAAACAAACCACCTCACCATCAGATTCCTCCTTGTCAATTTTCTCCCCAGCGCCAGCAACACCCATATCCTCATCCTGGTGTACTTCAACAGTGACATCTTCAATTTGACTATCAGGAACTGGACTGCGGGTGCTCCTTCCAGCACTTGCAGGGGGCGTGCAAATGGTGGAAGGCGCAACCTCTTCTTGGGGATTTGTGATTTAGAAAAATGCACAGTTCTTTGATGTGCTTTTACCATCTTAACTTTTTTAAGTTTTTTAGCAGGAGGATGAGTGCTTCCATCCTCAGGTGAAGCTGAACCACTAGCCTTGAACATAGGCCAGGGCCTCAGCCGTCCCTTGCCACTCCATGTCGTAAATGGCACATTGGCAAGTTTACGCTTCTCCTCAGACGATTTTGATTTAGATTTTTGGGTCATTTTACTGAGCTTTATTTTTTTGTATTTTACATGCTCTCTACTATGACATTGGGCATCGGCCTTGGCAGACGACGTTGATGGCATTTCATCGTTTCGGCCATGACTAGTGGCAGCAGCTTCAGCACGAGGTGGAAGTGGATCTTGATCTTTCCCTATTTTACCCTCCACATTTTTGTTCTCCATTTTTTAATGTGTGGAATTATATGCCAGTAATAAATCAATAGCAATGGCCTACTACTATATATAATGCGCACAACTGAAATGCACCACAGGTATGAATGGATAGTATACTTGACGACACAGAGGTAGGTAGAGTAGTGGCCTTCTGTACCGTACTGCTATATAGTATATACTGGTGGTCAGCAAACTGTGCAAAACTGAAATGCACCACAGGTATGGATGGATAGTATACTTGACGACACAGAGGTAGGTAGAGCAGTGGACTACTGTACCGTACTGCTATATATATAGTTATACTGGTGGTCAGCAAAAATTCTGCACTGTCCTCCTACTATATACTACAATGCAGCACAGATATGGAGCATTTTTCAGGCAGAGAACGTATAATACTGGTGGTCACTGGTCAGCAAAACTCTGCACTGTCCTCCTACTATATAATACTGCTGGTCCCCAGTCCCCACAATAAAGCAATTAGCACACTGAGCACAGATATTTGCAGCACACTGAGCACAGATATTTGCAGCACAATTTGCAGCCCACTGAACATAGAAACTGAGAGGACGCCAGCCACGTCCTCTCACGATCATCTCCAATGCACGAGTGAAAAATGGCGGCGACGCGCGGCTCCTTATATAGAACACGAATCTCGCGAGAATCTGACCGCGGGATAATGACGTTCGGGCGCGCTCGGGTTAACCGAGCAAGGCGGGAGGATCCGAGTCTGCTCGGACCCGTGCAAAAAAGGGTGAAGTTCGGGGGGGTTCGGATCCCGAGGATCTGAACCCGCTCATCACTAATTTCTAACTAGTTGGGAAAATAAAACAGGTTTGATTTCTCCAAAATAATTGTTCCAGTGTGGGGGGATCTTTCCCCTAAACTGAATGATATGAAGGCTGACACTGATTAGCAGTGTAGGCCTACTCTTATCACCATCCTGTAACCCCCTTTAACTCCGAATGGGTTCTAACTTTACTTATACTACCTCCACGCAGGCTATTTTTGTAACTATTATAGTTTAAAGGAATAGGCTAGCTTGGGACAGCCTATATGTGTATGTATATAGGCCCTCATTCCGAGTTGATCGCTCGCTAGCTGCTTTTAGCAGCAATGCAAACGCTAGGCCGCCGCCCTCTCTGAGTGTATCTTAGCTTAGCAGAAGTGCGACCGAAAGGTTAGTAGTTCTGCTACTTAAAAATTTCATGCAGTTTCAGAGTGGCTCAAGACTTACTCCTAGCTTGCGATGACTGCAGTCTGTTTAGTTCCTGGTTTGACGTCACAAACACGCCCTGCGTTCGGCCAGCCACTCTCCCGTTTCTCCAGCCACTCCTGCGTTTTCACCTGACACGCCTGCGTTTTTTAGCACACTCCCTGAAAACGCTGAGTTGCCTCCCAGAAACACCCACTTCCTGTCAATCAAACAACGAACACTTGAGCGACTCAAAAGCGTCGCTCGAGCTTGTGTAAAACGACAAAGTTTTGTGTGAAAGTACTTAGTGCATGCGCGCTGCGTACCATGCGCATGTGCAGTATTGCTGTTTTTCCACCTGATCGCTGCGTTGCGAAAATCGGCAGCGAACTATCAACTCGGAATGAGGGCCCTAGTTGTATCTGATTTAAATTGTGTATAAATGCAATCAAAATGGAGTAACATAAAACATTACTAATATTGTGCTCATGTATATACTATTCACTTTTTTGCCCAGTATAACCTATCTTGGCACTGTTCCAGAGTCTCTAGCGATCAGACAGGTCCCCTCCTCTCTAGATACGCCCCTGGCTTCTACTTAGGATTTATATTGTCCACAGAATGAGATACCGTCTACAAAACAGAATCCAATAAATGATGGTCTCTTGAAAGGTCGCTAAATTTTTAGTGATGTCTCTTGCAGTCCTCTTTTAATAATGTTAACTGTATTCCCCTATCAGGAGCGGCTACTGCCACGGGCAAGCAGGATTTTTGCCCGGGGCGCTGCATCCTGAAGGCGCTGCCGCCACTGCACCACCTGACCCTCCCAGCTCCCACATGCTGCCGTGCGGTGCGCCTGACGTCATCGGGCATCGCACAGCATTGTGGGAGTGGCCACAGACGCTAGAGGTCCTAATTGACCTCTAGTGTCTGTGCGGCGCTATGGGAGAGACGTCATGACGTCTCTCCCATAGATCCGAGGAGCAGCGGCAGAGACAGCAGCAGATGTCGGGAAGCAGGAGAGGGGCTAGTGAGTATTGTTTTTTTTTCTTTTAATTTATTATTTTTAAGCTATTATTTTTTATGCTACTAGGGGCATAACTATAGAGGCACAGCTACAGGGGGCAAAACTCTACAGGGGCACAGCTACAGGGGGCAAAACTCTACAGGGGGCACAACTCTACTGGGGGCACAGCTCTACTGAGGCAAAACTCTACAGGGGGCACAACTCTACTGGGGGCGCAACTAAAGGGGGCATAACTACAGGGGGCATGCTACATCCCTATGAAGCCACACCCCTATTTTTTGCCACGCGCCTATGATGCGCACTAACTCTGTTTTGCCTGTCGACCATATTTTTGCCCTGGGCACCACAAAGTCTAGAACCGGCCCTGTCCCCTATCTAACTTGTCTGTTGCTGAATGTAGCCCCCCTTCCCCTTCTCCCCCCCCCCCCCCCTCAACATCAAGTTGCAATGTTTATGGCAACTAATGTGGCTATTTTATTATCCTTTTCACTAATTCCCATGTACCATGACACCATAATACATGTTATGTACATCTAAGAACAATAAAAGACAGTACATATATATTATACATACCTCCCAACTTCGGAGACAGCAGAGGAGGGATACACCTGAAATTGGGGGCATGGCCTTGCAGCAAGGGGGCATGGCCTCGTGGCAAGTGCCACAATCACAAGACATACCCCATTTTTGTCACTATGGGGGCATGGACAGCACTAAGTGAGCTGCTGGCCATGCCCCCTGTCCCTCTCCGTCGGGGAATAGACGCTGTGCCCATGCAGTTGAGAGGTATGCATATTTCCCTCTGCCTCTTTTCCATAACCCCCTTGCATGTCCGCATCCAAAAAGGGGACAGGGCCTCAGGAGAAGGGAGCAGGGCCTCGCCACACAAACCCCATTTTTGTCATTTTGCGGGCATGCCCAGAGGGCACAATTGGGAGATATGCCACAGTGCCAGTGACAACAGGCAGACACCGGCTGGATTCGGGTCAGTTGGGAGGTATGCCACAGTGACAGTGACACCATCTACTCCCTCCGCAATACAAATATCACTGCAAAACTGACTAACCCCCCCTGCCATGGTTCAAGCACCACTGTACTCCAGACTCCCATCCACAGTACAAATGGCACTGCACCACCAACTTCAACTCCTCCACAACCTCTGCCTCACTACAGAGAGCACCTCCGAAAACCTCCCAGTACAAATGGCACTGCACCCAGGGTACAGATGCAACTCCAATTCCTGCCCCAACATCCACAGTACAGATGGCACTGCCCCCTGCCTGCAGACCCCCTACTTCTCTAGTACAGAACAGACGCACCTCTTGTGCAGGTCCCTGCATCTCCCCTGTGCAATTCCAATTCCCACTCCACCCACACAGTACTGATGGCACTGCACCCCTGAACACCCACGTCGTAGAATAGAGGCACACCTCCAATACCCCCTTGCCACTTCCCCCACCCCAGTGCAGAATTATTGTCATAATTAATAACTTTTATGCAGGAGTCGAGAGTACTGTGACAGTATCTCACTGTGGGAGGGATGTATTATAGCGACACATACAGGGGTGTCTCTTGAGAGGAGGGGAGCCGTGTGCAGACTCCATGTGTGGGCCCCCTCCTCTCCCGTAGCTGTCGCGCCTCTACTAGTGCTATGAGTGCTGTAGACTCTGGCACAGTGCCAGAGTCTACAGCGCATGTGCAGGACTCCGAAAAATGGCCCCCACGCCATTTTTTCGGAGTCCTGCGCATGCGCTGTAGACTCTGGCACTGTGCCAGAGTCTCTAGTGGTCAGTGCGCTAGCAGCGGCGCGTCAGCTATGGGAGAGGAGGGGGCCCACATACGGTCAGCGATGGACTCCGGAAAGGTAAGTATAGGAGAAATGGGTGCAGTGTGTGCGGTGTGGACCCCCCCCCCCCCTCCCGGACTCAGGGTCCCGTGTACACTGTATCCATTATAGAAATGCCAATGGACACATATCGTGCCGCTTTAGTGCTTCCTGCTTCGCCTCTTTACCGGGGCGAAGCAGGAAGGTACATGGATGAGATGTATTAACATCTTGGCTGTCGGAGTGGATGAGGGGTAAAAACTCCCCCCTCCGGCAATCCCTACTAGAGCCCACAGTGCATCAGCCTAGTGCTGGTGTGCTGTTTCTCTCTTACTGGCTGGCTCCACGGGGCATGTGTGAGATCTTGATATTATTGCTATATCACCCATGCAGCCCGGAGCCAGCAGCTGCCACAGCCAGGAACAGTGCTGTGGTAAATGGGCAACGACACTGACAGCTATCCAAATTGATAGCTGCAGGTGTCAGAACTGTCATTGTCACTGACTGTTTATACATTGACCCATATACTGGCACACAATCTTGTAGATAGCAGTGCAGATATAGACAGGAGGGAATAGAGCCCCTGTCATGCAGCACACCTTAATACACGGGGGTAAAGGGGTACAAGTGCTCATAACATGCGCTGATATCACTTCCCCTCTCATATAGACTCATCATACATCTACCCCTGTATTTGCAGAAAAAAATAGTCCTACTTTGTTTAAATGAGAGCAGTGAGAGAGAGAGAGATGTTGCCATCTATGTATGACTTTATATATTTAGTTGTATGTTATCTATCTTGTACAATACAGCATGTCTGGGAAATAGCTCACCTTCTACGTTGTGTAATTATATGTGTGTGTGTGTGTGTGTGTGTGTGTGTGTGTGTGTGTGTGTGTGTGTGTGTGTGTGTGTGTGTTTGTGTGTGTCTTTATTTGTAATATATGTATAATTATATATATTCCGCAAACTTACTGAAATAGATAAAACACCAATTATTTATTTATTCAAACATGCAGAATTAGGCAGACACTGTCCGCTTACTTCTGTGTCCTCACATGATGGAGAGAAGTTGACTGGCCAGCTGAGAAAGCTGGTTAGGTGTGTGAGACAGCGTTTTAGTGTGACATACAAGTTGGATGTTTGGTCAGGTGGATGGTTGGAGGAAAGTTGGCTGATGTATGACCATAAGCTGTCGACAAGTGGAGAAGTACCAAATTAGGCTGTGAGGGGAAAAGGCAGTATAAGGACTTGTAAACAAGCATAAAAGTCAAAAAAATTTTTTACAACGTCACAATGGAATTCTATCAATAATTCTTTGCAGAAAACTATTTTTAATGTTTGGGCATGGCCGTAACTAGGGGGGGGGGGGGGCTAGGGGGGCATGTGACCCGGGCGCGGGATTGTATTGGGCGCTGGGATCCATGTGCTTCTGACATAGCAGAGAAGGTAGTGGAGTAACATGGGATTTGTAGTCATGTCTATTACCGCTTAGACTTTAAGCAGTAGCAGAGAGACTACAAATCCCATGAAGCATTGCACCCTGCAGAAAGATGGCCGCCGCTGGAGCTGCAGTAGTCAGCTATCTTCAGCGGCAAGCCGAAAAAGTACACCTTTCTCCAGCCCCACGCACACAGCATTCAGCGGGGAGCCACTGATTGCACAGTGATTGATGGAAGCAGGAGGACAGCACCTTTCACCTCCGTCCCCGTGGGTACTGGGCTTACGTAAAGAGGGGAGGTTAAAAACACACACGCTCACTCTGTTTTGTTGTTAACCCCTGCAGCTCATTTACACTGTAGTTCTTGAGATTACATATCTTGCCTTACGTTATAATAGTGATAGTGCCTATTTTCACCACCATGACAGCTGCAGATCATTTTATATATATATATATATATATATATATATATATATATATTAGGAAGTGAAGAAAAGGGCGCCTACTAGTGTCTAATAAGATTATATAAAATATAGAGTATAGAGCTGGTGTGATTGCGAACAGAACGCTACTTATCTGGTATAAACAGACTTTTGCTTCAGTCATAGGACCAGTATAGGTACATGAAAAAAGAAGAACAAAATAACATAGCGCGTACTGTTTTTACGCAATTTTCAATCTACAAATCAAATGAACCAATTATGTGTCTAAAAAACTTTCTGGGTAAAGGCAAATCCCACAATTTAAAATCCACAGCCAGGGATTTTTTTAAAAGTTTTTCACAATATTTAATAAAACACATAAAACATAAACGGTAGAAGTAATGCGAGCGTACAAGATAAAATTAATGACAAGCTTATCTGTCCATATCAGGAATGGGATAAATCAGATTTTCCATAGACATCCAAGATAAATAGTAAAAATTCAAACGTACAAAAAATAAATATTAAAACAGCTTATCTGCCCATAAGGGAAGTTCAGGTGCATCAGTCCCAACGCGTTTCGTCCTTAATTAGACTTCATCATGGGGATAAGGTCAGTGAGCAAAGATGCTCCATTTATACCTGAGGAGATAGGTGCAGACAGTGCAGCTGCTACGGGGCCCAGAGCTGAGAGAAGCCCACCTTTCCTGTCAAAGTTACATGTGTTATATAAATTTTTCGCCATTGGGTGGTACGTAGGGGTCCTTTCAAACTTTTTCCTTGGGGCCTGCAATATATTTAGGTATGCCCCTTGACACGCTCATTGTAGTTTGGTATAAAATTAACTGGAGGGCATTTTAATGTTATATAATATGAACCGGGGCACTGTAATGAGGCACAATATAAATGGGGAGCACTATATATCATAATGTGAATTGGGGGTACTGTGCGGCATAATGTGTACTGGCAGCTCTGAAATGTAACATAGGGTGAACTTAAGCACTACTGCGATTCATAAAAGAAACTAGGGCACTACTATAGGGCATAACATTAAATAAGGCCCTACTATGGTTCAGAAAATGAACTAGGGCACTATTATAGGGCATAAAATTAACAACTGTGCAAGAGAAGTGTCTCTCTAGAAGCACTGGGATGGGGCCCCTTCAAAATGTTGCTATGGGGCCCACAAAGTTCTGGCTACGCCCCTGCACACACCCTGCAGTCTGTACAGCTGCTCAGAAAGTCCTTAGGGCACTTCAGGTAGTGCTGCACTTCCTGGTACTGGCAGCCCCGCCACCTCTGTGTGGCATCATGACGTTATGGAGCAGGGCCAGTACAGGGCTCACTGCCTCCTGTTGAATAACCGTTTCACTCCACAGGGCGATGGCATCCCTGACCCAATAATACCAAGCACCCCAATGCATACTTACCTACTTTGCTACTCCCTTCTCTGGGAGGAGGCAGTGTGGTAGGCGTATAGGCCGCATTGCTGGTGAGAAGGTGGGCTGTCCGGGGGTGTGATCAGATCATCGTGGCTCCGGCCCCTTTCTACAGTGCAGAGAAAACAGGTTACGATGATGCAATTCAGTGCGAACCATGTCATTGGGTCCCCCTCGGACTGCCACTTGTGCTCTGCTGTGGGTGGCCAAGAGGGGGTGTGGGGGGCTGGTGGGGAAAGCGGGAAATTTGCCCTCCTTTCCTCTGGACCAGGGGAGCCACCTGTTTGCCTAGAACCTCCTGGCCGTTCTGGGAAGGTAGGCAAGTATGTCCCAATGCCATGATCACCTGCAGTATTGGACACAGAACACTGATCCTGGTTATAAATATATGAAGTTGTGGCCATCTTTTCGCATTACTTACCTGATATCTGCATTTTGACCAGGGCAGTTAAGCACATTCTTATTTCATTTTTATAGGGATTTAATTGCACTTATATGTGGTATTTGTCCAAGTTTCTAACTGTATTTTACATGGCAAATGTGACTTTCATATTTATTAATAGCATTCCCCAGGCTCAGGTAAAAAGTAAAAAAAAAACAGTGGGCCCGCCTTAACTTAATTAACCTATGCAGATACAGATCTTTGATGTGTATGATGAGCACAACTCTTTACATGTGTTCTCTGCTGTTATATGCTGCATCTAAATAAATCATAATATAATACAGGTTGAGTATCTCATATCCAAATATTCCGAAATACGGAATATTCCGTAATACGGAATCTTTTGAGTGAGAGTGAGATAGTGAAAACTTTGTTTTCTGATGGCTCAATGTACACAAACTTTGTTTAATACACAAAGTTATTAAAAATATTGTATTAAATGACCTTCAGGCTGTGTGTATAAGGTATATATGAAACATAACTGAATTTTGTGAATATACACACACTTTGTTTAACGCACAAAGTTATTCAAAATATTGGCTAAAATGACCTTCAGGCTGTGTGTATTAGGTGTATATGAAACATAAAGGCATTCTGTGCTTAGACTTAGGTCCCATCACCATGATATATCATTATGGTATGCAATTATTCCAAAATACGGAAAAATCCGATATCCAAAATACTTCTGGTCCCAAGCATTTTGGATAAGGGAGACTCAACCTGTAATAACAACTTTTGTTACATAAAGGTGCAGTATATCGGTATTTCAGCCTGATGTAGCTGAGAATGGCAATTGTGCAGGACAATAGCCCCACCTGCTGGAGACCTCAGGATTTACTAGAGAACATACAGTATCATTCATTACAGCTTGGTTGCTTCATTGTGCTTTACAAAAGTGTCTCGTAAAGTTCTACTGTATTTGTCTCTCAGGATTTAGTTAATTAAATTACAAGCTGCTGCCGGGGCACTTTGAGGTTTTATTATTGAGAGAAACACTAATAATCTTGTCTCCAAATGTGAAAGAAAATCTGTACTCTTAAATTATTCAAGGTGAAAAACATGCCAACAACTGTCTGCTAAACAACGCAGGAAGTGCTGAGGAGTCTTATCAGTGAGATAAAACTGCATACCATATGGATTGCTCCCTGTTTTTATGTCATAAGGGATTTTTCTTTGGCAGAAATTCTTGATTTTGTTAACTCTTTACTATTAACATTAATAGCCTATTTAATCGTACAGAATAAGCTATAAGAAAGAATACCATTTGGGGAAAAATACTTCAGTAAAAAAATGGGTTTAGAAAAACGGTGTACTACTGTGCCATGCAATTTGCTATTGTTGCTCACAGCGGCTGCGGTCCAATGTCACGTAGACTAGCACTGGTTCTGAGTTTCCTGCACTGGCGGTAATTTGCACCTGACTAGCATTGGTATCTGTTACATCCCGGTGTTCAGAGTACTCTCCTATTTCCTGCCCTTTGGAGACACCTCTGCAAACTTGGGGGCTCATGTAGAGTAGAATACATACATCATAGTTTTGCATAAAATATACATTACTGCTGTGGCATGTGTAAAGGAAAGATTGTATGGGGGTGATTCAATTAAAAGCAAATCCCTTAGTGTGTTGTTGGAACGGTGTGGAAATGTTTGCAGCGATGGCACTTTACTGGCACAACATCGGTCCTCTTACCTTGCACCCCCATAGGGATAGCAGTAAAGTCATGAGTTCAATTCACAGTCATGGCCCATCTGTGTGTTGTTTGCGTATTATCACCATGCTTGTGTAGCTTTCGTCTCGGTGCTACAGTTTGTTCCCATACTCCAAAAGATATACTACAGTACTAAGTTAATTGGCTCTTGACAAAAAAATTACACATAGGGGGGTATCCAATTACCCACGGTAAAACATCGGAAATAAAAGATGGAAGTTTTTCCTGATATTTTCCATGGGGTACAAATATGTGGGTAAGTGTATCTTGTCTTTGTCTGTATGTTTGTTATTTGGTCCTGACGACGGGGCTAATACCCCCAAATCATTGACTATGGGATAATACATTTTTTCTTGCTGAAAACAAGTCTCCTGAGTGCCGGTCTATCCATTGGATCATATATATATTTATTTTAGAGATGTGCACTGGAAATTTTTTGTGTTTTGTGTTTTGGTTTTGGATTCGGTTCCACGGCCATGTTTTGGATTCGGACGCGTTTTGGCAAAACCTCCCTGAAATTTTTTTGTCGGATTCAGGTGTGTTTTGGATTCGGGTGTTTTTTTTTCAAAAACAGCTTAAATCATAGAATTTGGGGGTAATTTTGATCCTATAGTATTATTAACCTCAATAACCACAATTTCCACTCATTTCCAGTCTACTCTGAACACCTCACAATACTATTTTTAGTCCTAAAATTTGCACCGAGGTCGCTGGATGACTAAGCAAAGCGGCCCAAGAGGGCGGCACAAACACCTGGCCCATCTAGGAGTGGCACTGCAGTGTCAGACAGGATGGCACTTAAAAAAATTGGCCCCAAACAGCACATGATGCAAAGAAAAGAGAAAAAGAGGTGCACTGTGGTCGCTGAATGGCTAAGCTAAGTGACACAAACACCTCAATATCACAGGAATTATTCGTTCTAATCAATGATATTATTGGTCCAAATCACTGGAAGAAAATTACAAAATCACTGGAATTATTTGTTCTAATCAATGGTATTATTGGTCCAAATCACTGGAAGAAAATGACAAAATCACTGGAATTATTCGTAAACATTTGTAGAAAGTTGCTGCTTTCTGATTACAGAAATGCTCAGATATTCCTGCGAATCCACAATCCCTTTCCAAAGGAAAAAGAAATTGAGAAACCGTTGTTTGAGAACGTTTGTTCTCTTTCCCTTACAAAGGAACAAACCACTTTCCAAGAAGACTGACGTTTTTGGGATTATGGAGACATAATGTTTTTTGAATATAAATCCTAAAGCAGGTGGTGTATTAGAGCAAAAGAGTGCAAGAGACCAGCCATGCAGTTTCTGAAATATTATGACAAAATGTTACTGTATTTCATAAGCACTCATTCCTAACTCTGCTAAGTACTGTTTGTTATACTGTATCTGGCTTCCATGAGGTAGTTGTCCATTATTTCAGCTTCCATTGACCTTTTTGAAAGCGGTAGAAGTTATCGATTCTTTTTTTTTTTCCCTATTTTTAATTTTCTCCTGCATAGCCCAGTAAAATGTTGCAATGTTAAGTATTGACTTGTGCCTTCTGGGGGTCCAATTCTTCACCAAACCCAGCCAAATCTCATCCTAACCCTCTGTTCCACGTTCTCTATGTACCCCATCTGTGTCACCCATGTCTGTCTACCCCTCCCCTTTAGATTGTAAGCTCTCACAAGCAGGGCCCTCTTCCCTCATGTGCTTATCCTTTGTCTTACTTTAATAATCTTCAACTGTACCACATCCAGCAGTCTTCTGCCACCTGATACTTATTCCAGTGTCATCTGCTGATGTAACTATGTTTATTTACCCTGTACTTGTCCTATACTTTCATCAACTGTAAATTGCTGTTTTCCTGTTTGATTATTTATGTACTCTGTAATTGGGCACTGCGGAACCCTTGTGGCACCATATAAATAAAGGATAATAATAATAATAATAATAATAATAATAATAATATAGGGTGTATAATCCCCAGGTGTATCTCACACATCACACAGTACAGTATATAGGGTGTATAATCCCCAGGTGTATCTCACACATCGCTCAGTACAAATTACAGGATGTATAATCACCAGGTGTATAACACACATCGCACAGTACAGTATATAGGGTGCATAATACCAAGGTGTATCTCACACATTGCTCAGTACAGTATACAGGGTGTATAATCACCAGGTGTATCACAAATGTTGCACAGTACAGTATACAGGGTGTATAATCCACAGGTGTATCTCACCCATCACCCAGTACAGTTTATAGGGTGTATAATCTCCAGGTGTATCTCACACATCGCTCAGTACAGATTACAGGATGTATAATCACCAGGTGTATAACACACATCGCACAGTACAGTATATAGGATGTATAATCCCAAGGTGTATCTCACACATTGCTCAGTACAGTATACAGGGTGTATAATCCCCAGGTGTATCTCACACATCGCTCAGTACAGTATACAGGGTGTATAATCTCCAGGTGTATCTCACACATCGCTCAGTACAGATTACAGGATGTATAAAATCCCCAGGTGTATAACACACAAAGCACAGTACAATATACATACTGGTCACAACAATGCAGCAGATATTGAGCACTGATCAGGATACTAGAAGTGACACAGAGCTGCAAGATACAGCAATGGTCTACTGTACTGTACTATATGTATACTGCTGGTCACCAAAATGCTGCACTGTCCTACTATATACTGTTCACAATAATGCAGCACAGAGATAGTATACTTGACACAGAGCTGCAAGATACAGCAATGGCCTACTGTACTGTACTATATATGTGTACTGCTGGTCACCAAAATGCTTCACTGTCCTACTATATACTGCTCACAATAATGCAGCACAGAGATAGTATACTTGACACAGAGCTGCAAGATACAGTAATGACCTACTGTAATGTACTATATATGTATACTGCTGGTCACCAAAATGCTGCACTGTCCTACTATATACTGCTCACAATAATGCAGCACAGAGATAGTATACTTGACACAGAGCTGCAAGATACAGCAATGGCCTACTGTACTGTACTATATATGTGTACTGCTGGTCACCAAAATGCTGCACTGTCCTACTATATACTGCTCACAATGATGCAGCACAGAGATAGTATACTTGACACAGAGCTGCAAGATACAGCAATGGCCTACTGTACTGTACTATATATGTATACTGCTGGTCACCAAAATGCTGCACTGTCCTACTATATACTGCTCACAATAATGCAGCACAGAGATAGTATACTTGACACAGAGCAAAATGCAGCACACTGAGCACAGATATTTGCAGCACACTGAGCACAGTTATGGAGCGTTTTCAGGCAGAGAACGTAGATATTTTCAGCACACTGAGCACAGATATTTGCAGCACGCCTGAGCACAGATATTTGCAGCACACTGAGCACATATTACGGAGCTTTTCAGGGAGAGAACGCAGCCACGTCCTCTCCGTTCAATCTCCAATGCACGAGTGAAAATGGCGGTGACGTGCGGCTCTTTATATAGAATACGAATCTCGCGAGAATCCGACAGCGGGATGATGACGTTCGGGCGCGTTCGGGTTAACCGAGCAAGGCGGGAAGATCCGAGGCTGCCTCGGACCCGTGTAAAACATGTGAAGTTCGGGGGGGTTCGGATCTCGACGAACCGAACCCGCTCATCTCTAATTTATTTACACGCTATCCAAGTAGGATCACCTGTAAAAAATATATTTTCTCATGAAAATACACAGGTTCAGTAAAACCTGTGTGCTTTCGCCGGCTGCAACCCCATTTTTGCAAGAAAATGGGGCTGCTTTTGTGGATTTGGTTTTGGTTCTGTATCGCCTTTGTGTTTTGGATCTGTATTGGTTTTGCCAAAACCACCCTTGCGGGTTTTGGATTTTTTTTTTAAAGTCATATAAGTAGCTAAAATTACAGAATGTTGGCCTGCTTTTGTTCCTACAGTATTATTAACCTCAACAACATTAATTTCCACTCATTTGTAGCCAATTTTGACCACCTCACAATATTGTTTTCATCCAGTGTAGGATCTTGAAGGTTTTGGATTCCATATAAGGTAGCCACAGCTAGGGCTTGGCACAATTTCACTACCTTTCTGCAAGGATGTCTGCAATAAAGTGGATATATGTTAAATTAATACAAACATTAGTTGTGTATATTGGTCAAAAACATACCTATTTATTTACATGGTGATGGTACATACCTTGCGTAAAGCTGGCTGAGGCAACCTGAGGCACTCCACTCGTTGTTGCCAACCTACTCCAACAGGCAGATCCTTCTGCAGGTCAAACATGCCTTTCAGGAACTGATCGTACATTGCGGCTGAAAATAATCTGTACAGATGATTACAGCATCTAAAAATATATATTGTACAATATATATTTCTCATTGTTAGTACTGTGGTCAAAATTGCCTAGAAATTAATGTTATTGGGGTTAATAATACACTAGGAACAAAAACAGGGGCAAATCATGTGATTTTAGCTTTTTTTGTAAATTTGTAAAAAAAAGAAAAAAAGAAACTAAAATCAGCAAAAATGGTCTGACACAGATCTTTATCAATAGCTAGATCAGTGCCGAAGGGAGGCAGAGCATGTATGTAGTGGAAGGAAGAATTGATTAGTAATTTAATTTAATTTGTTTGATTTTAAAAATGTAAATTAATCATTGGGGGCGTTGGTGACGGTTGTATTGCATAGACAACAGTTTAGTTTAGATGATGTTAACGGACTTTTATCATCATGCAAAACCAAAACCAATACCCGCAAGGGTGGTTTTAGCAAAACCAATCCAGATCCAAAACACGAAGGAGATATAGACCCAAAACACAAAACACCCCAAAATATGGCCCGGCGCACACCCCTGATAAATAGACCTTTGTGGGTTTTTCTAAAAATAATAAAATAGTGGAGAGGCTTAATAGAATGACAACTTAATGTTCATTCTGACTCAAAGGGATCACTTACTCCTGGATTTAGCCACATTCACCAGTAACCAGGCCCCATTCATGTCTCAGTGGCCTTGTCTGTGCTTCTTTTCCTGTCTGTAGTTTGAATTGTATCTTTACAGTAGTGAGCCAGACACTCAGACTTGTGCTTCATGTATTGCTATCAATGTGTTTTACTGTAGTCCTATATGGTACAATGCTACAGACTATGTTGTTGTCTTATTAACAAAATCCTTTTAATACCAGTGAATTAGATATAAGAATATATTGGTCCCCATCCAAGGCTCAGGCTATTCCAAGTGCTGCCTCTCCTATATGCAAATATTTTTTAGTGATTGCATCTAGGTCTGCGGCAAGCACGTGTTCTGTTGTATGTCTCTGCTGATAATCAGATTTCACCACTTAATCATCAATACAAATGTATCCTGTTCTTCATTGACGTTTTTCTTTCAAACAACTATTTCTACCATTTAATTAACAACCATGCCATCCGTTTTCACACTTTAAATTAATCACGTTGATATCAATCTCTGATATATTCTGCTTTCTTTATAACACTTTAAGAATAATGGGGGTAATTCTGAGTTGATCGCAGCAGGAACTTTGTTAGCAATTGGGCAAAACCATGTGCACTGCAGGGGGGCAGATATAACATTTGCAGAGAGAGTTAGATTTGGGTGGGTTATATTGTTTCTGTGCAGGGCAAATACTGGCTGCTTGTTTTTACACTGCAATTTAGATTTCAGTTTGAACACACCCCGCCCAAATCTAACTCTCTCTGCACATGTTATATCTGCCTCCCCTGCTGTGCATATGGTTTTGCCCAACTGCTAAAAACTTTCCTGCTGCGATCAACTTGGAATTACCCCCAATGTGAGAAGAAGGACAGAGTTACAAGTAGCAATATCCCTGTGCCTGAATGTTCTTTCAGTGCCCTTATTTCAGTCTAAACAGTATTTCACAATGGTAAAGAAAACATTACCTCTCAATACTCACCAACATGCTGTACTCCACACGCTGTGACATGAAATGGCTCAGGCCATGGCCTGCCTGCCTTTGTGAGTGGTGGCCCTGCTACTGATGTTTCATGCAATGAAAGGCCTATTGTTAAACAAAGTCAGGCATCTTCTGTAACCATGCATTTTTGCTGTGAGTGTAGATGTGTCACCTGTAAAACAGACAAATCAGTGCACAAAAAGAACAAACACTAAAGCCAGGTACACACTAGACGATATCGAGGACGATGTGCCTAATTCCGATACATCGTTCGCGATATTATCAAGTGTGTATGCACTATGTTGCTGACGATGCGTGCTCCTGGTCCATACATGCAGCTCCGACGGGTAACATTGCCAGCGAGGGCCATGCTGCTGAATGCATGGCCCCTGCTTCCCCCTCACCGACGCTCGTCACCCCCGCCGGGTCCCGTCGCTAACAAGATCGTGCTGTGTACACATTGTTTAATGTGTACCTAGCTTTAGGCTGAGGACAAACTGTGCGTTCATAAACTTCACAAATCCCTGAGGAGTGTCTAAGGCAGTGATTTTCAACCTTTTTTTTACTTGCGGCACACCGAACAATATTTTAAAATTGCCAAGGCACACCATCAGTTCCCCACAGAAAAAAAAAAAACACACACATTGGCCCTCACAGTAAAAAATAAATAAAAAAATCCACACATACATTGGCCTACATAGAAAAAACAATCACATTGCTCCCCACATAAATCCTATTGCTCCCCACATGAATTATTCACATTGTTCCCCCCATAAATCCATAAATTCTTGTTCTCCCCACATAAATCCTATTGAAATCCTATCGTTCCCCACAGGAGAAATAAAATAACAAATATTATTCTCAGCTGTCCTCCTCCCTGTCACTCAGTGGCGGGGGTTGTTCATAGTGGAGTTCTGCAAATTCTGAGCAGCGGGCGGTAGGGCAGGTGTGGATGTGGGTGGGCAAGGAAAGCTGTGTATGCAGGCAGGAACTGGAAGATGTGTATACAGGCGGGAACTGAAAGATGTGTTTGCAGGCAGATGTGCTGGCTGGGTGGTGAGATGTGGCAGCTGTTACCTATGATATCACATCGTTTTCAAGGCATAGGTCATGGAGGGAGCACGACTCTTCCTCTAAGTAGAGCCCGGGCCAACAGTTCAAACTGAAGGTGTAGGAAGCTGCTCTGGCTCCGCAGCACACCTTGCAACTGGTTGCGGTGTAATACCCTGGAACTGCAAGCACAAATCAACTGTGGCACTACAGGTGCCAGCATGGCTGTGTAATATAGAACTGAGCCAGCAGCCTACAGCTTGCAGCACAGAAGGAGTTAACAGCCCAGCTCACAGCAATACAGATCAGTCTGCAAAATGCAGAGGGCATGACTCACCCATTTGCAGACTCAGAGCGGGAAACTCAGAGCGGGAAATCCCAGATGGAATGTGTCCCTGGGAATGCGAGGTTATAAAAAGGTTGTCCTGCAGTGAGAGAGGGACAACTAAAACTACAACAGAGAACAGAGAGCAGACAGACAGTGAGGAGAAGCACGTGTATTAGCTAGCAGAAGTGTGGTGGATTAACCAGAAAGATGTAGCCCCAGTGAGGGCTCCCCACATGTTTTGGTGGGGAGTGATGCCAGCCACAGCAAGGCACTTGACAGAGGGAGACATCGCAGTGTGAGAGCAGCAGTATTCAGAATCCAGTGAAAGGGTGATGCCAGGAGAAAAGTGTGCTAAAGGTGTGAGTCTCGAGAGGTATCTGGGTGAAGTGGTCGGAAGCCACGCGGCGTGATTAGAAGCCCCCCATGGAAAAGAATCTCGAGAGGTATCTGGGTGAAGTGGTCGGAAAGCCACGCGGCGTGATTAGAAGCCCCCCATGGAAAAGAATCCTCGCTAAGTAAAAGAGAGAGAGAGAGAGAGACGGTAACCTGATGTGTAGCACTACTGGTCACAGAATGCCCTGGTACGTACTGATGTTCGCCATATATATATGCCGCTGCGACTATGTGGTGCGCTGGAGGAGGTGCCCTGATATGTGATCCACTGTAACTGTTATGCTTTGTGCAGGAGGAGTGTTCACAAGTTATCCCTGCAATATCCCTGTTTGATGTTAAAATAAACTTTATGCTGTTCTATGAGATGGCCTGGCGCCCAATTCTTTATGCGCTGCACCGACACCTGTAGTCCACACCCACAATGCACTTGTAATTAAACACCTGATTATTCAGGGCACCCTCTGGTATCCGTGCCTGAACCCATGACCAGCCGGGGCAGAGTAAGTGAGATGCACTATACACAGTGACTGCAGATTTTGCATACCTAATACCAGTGGGGTGTTACAGCGGCACACTAGTATGCCACAGCACATTGGTTGAAAAAGCCTGGTATAAGGGCAGAGACATAACTAGGCTTTTAGAGCCCAGGGCAAGATGAAAAATGGTGCCCCACACACTTAAAGAAAAAAGTACTTTTGCTTCCAAAAGGGGGCGTGGCTGACATTGCATATTTTCAGAGAGAGGGGAACGTGTGAGGATATAAAAGGATTAGGGGGGATGCATATGGAGGAGGAGCAGTGGGGATACATATGGATGAGGGGGGAGCAGGGAGCCTCTCTGGGGGAGATACATATGCATGATTGGGTAGCAGGGGATACATATGGATGAGAGAAAAGTAGGGGGATAAATATGAAGGGTACCGCCCAAGAATTCCCCTGCATCTGCTGCTTCTGTCCTCTGCTGGCTCCATGCTGGGAATGTCCAGGGCAGCAGCCAGAGTCTTCCTCTGCACACCCACAGTACTGACACAGTGGCTCTGGCACACAAGAGAGAAGAGGGGATGGGGAGACTTTCACCCCCTGCATCATCACCATGTGGCAGTGACCTGTAGTGTAAGGGTGCAGCAAGATGGTGAGAAGTCTCTTACTGCAAGCTGCAAAGTACTGGGGGATCTCTCACCAGCTGCAAGCTGTCTTTGATCCTCTGCTTTCCCCGGTTGGCTCTCCATCTTCCCCTAGTGTGTCCTGGCACTGTACTGGCACCCAGGACATATGCCTGCTCTCCCCACTCTAGTTACACCACTGTCTATAGGTTTCCACAAGTGCTATATCTGAGTTAGACAGCCTCCTTCCACAATTTCTGAAAACTCTGCAATGTGAGGATGAATAGTACTAAAAGTAAGGATGGTTTAGAATCAGACTTGGAAATTGAGGATGCAATTGTGGAACTGCAATAGTACGAGGGAGATATTTGTGTATCTGATGCTAATGAGAATGTTGATGATGAATGTGTTGGACAAGAAGAAGTTGATCAAATTCAAGAGGAGTTTGTAACATAGTAACATAGTTAATGAGGTTGAAGAAAGACAAGTTGTCCATCGAGTTTAACCTGTATAAACCTGTATAAATTACCATACACTATTCTGTATGCAAGTATAGGTTTAACCATACTGACTCAAGTGTTGACAACTATAATGCATATTTTTGCTAAGTACATTCTTTTTAAATGCTATATCCTTGGATATCTTTTTCAGTTTGAAATGTACATAATCCATTTTTAAACATATTGTCTGAGTCCAACATTACTACCTTCTCTGGCAGAGAATTCCAAATCCTTAGTGCCCTTACTGTGAAGAACCCCCTCCTTCGTTGGTTTTGAAATTTTCTCTCCTCTAACCTCAGAGGGTGTCCGCGTGTCCTATGAAGAGATCTCTCATTAAACAAATCGCCTGATAGCTCCATGTATTGTCCCCTTATATATTTGTAAATATTAATAATGTCTCCTGTTAGATGCCTCTTTTCAAGTGTAAACATATGTAACCTACTAAGCCTTTCCTCATAATCCAGTACTTCTAACCCCTTTATTAATTTGGTGGGTCGCCTCTGAACCCTTTCAAGTTCTAAGATATCCTTTTTTATACTGTGGTGCCCAGAACTGTACACAATATTCAAGGTGTGGCCGTACCAATGATTTATACAGCTGCAGGATTACACTCCCATCCCTTGTCTTAATTCCTCTTTTTACGCATGCTAACACTTTATTTGCCTTTGTTGCTGCAGTTTGACATTGGGGCTGTTGTTAAGTCTATTATCAATGAGCACCCCCAAATCTTTTTCTATTACTGTTTCGCCACAATTTCTCCATTTTATTTGTAGGTTGCATGTTTATTTTTAGTCCCAAAGTGCATAACTTAACTTTTTTTTATATTAAACCGCATTCTCCATTTAGCAGCCCAAACTTCCAGTTCACATAAGTCGTTCTTAAGAAACTCAACATCCACATCTAAATTAATTACCCTACACAGTTTAGTATCATCTGCAAAAACTGACACTGTGCTTTCCAGATCAACTCGAGGGTCATTAATAAATATATTGAACAGTAGTGTCCCGAGTACTGACCCTTGTGGTATTCCACTGAATACAGTGGCTCAGTTGGAAAACATCACATTAACCACCACCCGCTGTTCCCTGTTATCCAGCCAATTACTTATCCAAGTACAAATAGTGTTTCCTAGACTGAGCTCGCTTAGTGTGAAAATCAGTCTCCTGTGAGGCACTGTGTCAAAGGCTTTAGCAAAATCTAAATAGACCACATCCACTGCATTTCCCTGGTCAATATTATATCTCACTTTCTTATAGAAGCTAATTGAGTTAGTTTGGCATGACCTGTCCCTCACAAAACCATGCTGGTTCCTAATAATAACCTTGAAGGTCTCCAAGTACTCCTGTATGCTATTCCTTAATATTTCTTCCAGTATTTTCCCCACTATAGATGTCAAACTTACCTGTCTATAGTTACCGGGATGAGTTTTGATTCCCTTTTTAAAAATTGTGTTAAAGTAAGTCAGCCTTCAGTGGCAGCAACTCTTGCCAGTGATGATAAGAAGTAAACATCACCCCTTCTCCCCAGACTTCAGTGAATCACCACGTGAGGACATTCTACATATAATTCATGCATTCTTAAATTAGATTTATGTATTTAGAGGCAGTAATAATAATAATAACAAAAAATAATACATATTTAACACATGATGGTTTTGAATCAGAGTGGTTTGCTAAATGGTTACTTGAAAAAAAATCTCCTTGTTCTCCCATCCAGCTATAGACAACCTTAAGTGGAAGAATGACCATAAATGACTTAGTGTCTTTGGCTTCTTGTGAGGAGTCTTCTCTCTCCTACTGGCTCCCACTGCTCCAGCCCTTGCTGTTCCTGCTTCTTACACCAAAAGTTGCACACTGGGGTGGATTTATGGGTCAGGCTGCCCCTAGATACAACATTATTGAAGAGTAGTTCAGCAGTACTGTGTGTCACATACACATAATGTTGCTTATGATTCCCCCCTTTATGTCGGAGATTGACCTAATATCTCTGCAGAACCAAGCAGCCCCATTCTCACCCTACACCTCTTGCACCACAATTCGCAGCACACAACCTCCCCCCCTTTTGCCAGTTGCAAAATAAAAAAATAAGTTGTAAGGACAATTAAGAAAGGAATTATCTGGCCTCCCTTCTGCCCCATCAAACCAGCAGCTTACCAATGCTCTTTAGCAAGTGGCACCATTATGGATAATATATAGCTGGTTAGACACTGAAAGGCTCCTATCATTCAGCTTCTTTCATGATTTAGGGCAGATTGATTTAGAAAAGGAAAGGAACAGTAAATGGCTAATGTGGTTGATATGCATCTCATGTAGGGGTTAGTGATGAGCGGGTTCGGTTTCTCGGAAACCGAACCCCCCCGAACTTCACGCTTTTTACACGGGTCCGAGGCAGACTCGGATCTTCCCGCCTTGCTCGGCTAACCCGAGCGCGCCCGAACGTCATCATCCCGCTGTCGGATTCTCGCGAGGCTCGTATTCTATCGCGAGACTCGGATTCTATATAAGGGGCCGCGCGTCGCCGCCATTTTCACACGTGCATTGAGATTGATAGGGAGAGGACGTGGCTGGCGTCCTCTCCGTTTAGAGTAGACTAGAGAGTAGTAGAGAGTAGAGACACTTGATTTACTAATTTTGGGGAGCATATTAGGACGGAGTACTACTTGCTGATAGTGTGACCAGTGACCACCAGTTTAATTAATCCGTTCTCTGCCTGAAAAAAAACGATACACAGTGTGACACAGTCACATACCATATCTGTGCTCAGCCTCAGTGTGCCCTCAGTGTGCTGCATCATCTATGTAATACTGTATATCTGACTGTGCTGAGTGCTCACTGCTCACACAGCTTAATTGTGGGGGAGACTGGGGAGCAGTTATAGCAGGAGTACATATTTTAACAGTGCACACTTTTGCTGCCAGAGTGCCACTGCCAGTGCCAGTGTGACTGACCAGTGACCACTGACCACCAGTATATTGTGATTGTCTGCCTGAAAAAGTTAAACACTCGTCGTGTGGTGTTTTTATTCTATAAACGCATTCTGCTGACAGTGTCCAGCAGGTCCGTCATTATATAATATATACCTGTCCGGCTGCAGTAGTGATATATATATATTTTTTATATCATTATCATCCAGTCTATATTAGCACTGCAGCAGACGCAGTACGGTAGTCCACGGCTGTAGCTACCTCTGTGTCGGCAGTCGCTCGTCCATCCATAATTGTATACCACCTACCCGTGGTGTTTGTTTTTTTCTATCTTCTTGATACTAGTAGCTTACTTTAGGAGTCTGCAGTGCTGAGCTGACAGTGTCCAGCAGGTCCGTCATTATATAATATATACCTGTCCGGCTGTAGTAGTGATATATATATATTTTATATCTCATTATCATCCAGTCTATATTAGCAGCAGACGCAGTACGGTAGTCCACGGCTGTAGCTACCTCTGTGTCGGCAGTCGCTAGTCCATCCATAATTGTATACCACCTACCTGTGGTGTTTTTTTTTTTTCTATCTTCTTGATACTACTAGTAGCTTACTTTAGGAGTCTGCAGTGCTGAGCTGACAGTGTCCAGCAGGTCCGTCATTATATAATATATACCTGTCCGGCTGCAGTAGTGATATATATATATATATTTTTTATATCATTATCATCCAGTCTATATTAGCAGCAGACGCAGTACGGTAGTCCACGGCTGTAGCTACCTCTGTGTCGGCAGTCGCTCGTCCATCCATAATTGTATACCACCTACCTGTGGTGTTTTTTTTTTCTATCTTCTTGATACTAGTAGCTTACTTTAGGAGTCTGCAGTGCTGAGCTGACAGTGTCCAGCAGGTCCGTCATTATATAATATATACCTGTCCGGCTGCAGTAGTGATATATATATATTTTATATCTCATTATCATCCAGTCTATATTAGCAGCAGACGCAGTACGGTAGTCCACGGCTGTAGCTACCTCTGTGTCGGCAGTCGCTAGTCCATCCATAATTGTATACCACCTACCTGTGGTGTTTTTTTTTCTATCTTCTTGATACTACTAGTAGCTTACTTTAGGAGTCTGCAGTGCTGAGCTGACAGTGTCCAGCAGGTCCGTCATTATATAATATATACCTGTCCGGCTGCAGTAGTGATATATATATATTTTTTATATCATTATCATCCAGTCTATATTAGCAGCAGAAGCAGTACGGTAGTCCACGGCTGTAGCTACCTCTGTGTCGGCAGTCGCTCGTCCATCCATAATTGTATACCACCTACCCGTGGTGTTTTTTTTTTTTTCTATCTTCTTGATACTAGTAGCTTACTTTAGGAGTCTGCAGTGCTGAGCTGACAGTGTCCAGCAGGTCCGTCATTATATAATATATACCTGTCCGGCTGCAGTAGTGATATATATATATATTTTTTATATCATTATCATCCAGTCTATATTAGCAGCAGACGCAGTACGGTAGTCCACGGCTGTAGCTACCTCTGTGTCGGCAGTCGCTAGTCCATCCATAATTGTATACCACCTACCTGTGGTGTTTTTGTTTTCTATCTTCTTGATACTACTAGTAGCTTACTTTAGGAGTCTGCAGTGCTGAGCTGACAGTGTCCAGCAGGTCCGTCATTATATAATATATACCTGTCCGGCTGCAGTAGTGATATATATATATATTTTTTATATCATCATCATCCAGTCTATATTAGCAGCAGACGCAGTACGGTAGTCCACGGCTGTAGCTACCTCTGTGTCGGCAGTCGCTCGTCAATCCATAAGTATACTAGTATCCATCCATCTCCATTGTTTACCTGAGGTGCCTTTTAGTTGTGCCTATTAAAATATGGAGAACAAAAATGTTGAGGTTCCAAAAATAGGGAAAGATCAAGATCGACTTCCACCTCGTGCTGAAGCTGCTGCCACTAGTCATGGCCGAGACGATGAAATGCCAGCAACGTCGTCTGCCAAGGCCGATGCCCAATGTCATAGTACAGAGCATGTAAAATCCAAAACACCAAATATCAGTAAAAAAAGGACTCAAAAATCTAAAATAAAATTGTCGGAGGAGAAGCGTAAACTTGCCAATATGCCATTTACCACACGGAGTGGCAAGGAACGGCTGAGGCCCTGGCCTATGTTCATGGCTAGTGGTTCAGCTTCACATGAGGATGGAAGCACTCAGCCTCTCGCTAGAAAAATGAAAAGACTCAAGCTGGCAAAAGCACAGCAAAGAACTGTGCGTTCTTCGAAATCACAAATCCACAAGGAGAGTCCAATTGTGTCGTTTGCGATGCCTGACCTTCCCAACACTGGACGTGAAGAGCATGCGCCTTCCACCATTTGCACGCCCCCTGCAAGTGCTGGAAGGAGCACCCGCAGTCCAGTTCCTGATAGTCAGATTGAAGATGTCAGTGTTGAAGTACACCAGGATGAGGAGGATATGGGTGTTGCTGGCGCTGGGGAGGAAATTGACCAGGAGGATTCTGATGGTGAGGTGGTTTGTTTAAGTCAGGCACCTGGGGAGACACCTGTTGTCCGTGGGAGGAATAGGGCCATTGACATGCCTGGTGAAAATACCAAAAAAATCAGCTCTTCGGTGTGGAAGTATTTCACCAGAAATGCGGACAACATTTGTCAAGCCGTGTGTTGCCTTTGTCAAGCTGTAATAAGTAGGGGTAAGGACGTTAACCACCTCGGAACATCCTCCCTTATACGTCACCTGCAGCGCATTCATCATAAGTCAGTGACAAGTTCAAAAACTTTGGGCGACAGCGGAAGCAGTCCACTGACCAGTAAATCCCTTCCTCTTGTAACCAAGCTCACGCAAACCACCCCACCAACTCCCTCAGTGTCAATTTCCTCCTTCCCCAGGAATGCCAATAGTCCTGCAGGCCATGTCACTGCCACTGGCAATTCTGACGAGTCCTCTCCTGCCTGGGATTCCTCCGATGCATCCTTGCGTGTAACGCCTACTGCTGCTGGCGCTGCTGTTGTTGCTGCTGGGAGTCGATGGTCATCCCAGAGGGGAATTCGTACTCGTAAGACCACTTTTACTACTTCCACCAAGCAATTGACTGTCCAACAGTCCTTTGCGAGGAAGATGAAATATCACAGCAGTCATCCTGCTGCAAAGCGGATAACTGAGGCCTTGGCATCCTGGGCGGTGAGAAACGTGGTTCCGGTATCCATCATTACTGCAGAGGCAACTAGAGACTTGTTGGAGGTACTGTGTCCCCGATACCAAATACCATCTAGGTTCCATTTCTCTAGGCAGGCGATACCGAAAATGTACACAGACCTCAGAAAAAGACTCACCAGTGTCCTAAAAAATGCAGTTGTACCCAATGTCCACTTAACCACGGACATGTGGACAAGTGGAGCAGGGCAGGCTCAGGACTATATGACTGTGACAGCCCACTGGGTAGATGTATGGACTCCCGCCGCAAGAACAGCAGCGGCGGCACCAGTAGCAGCATCTCGCAAACGCCAACTCTTTCCTAGGCAGGCTACGCTTTGTATCACCGCTTTCCAGAATACGCACACAGCTAAAAACCTCTTACGGCAACTGAGGAAGATCATCGCAGAATGGCTTACCCCAATTGGACTCTCCTGTGGATTTGTGGCATCGGACAACGCCAGCAATATTGTGTGTGCATTAAATCTGGGCAAATTCCAGCACGTCCCATGTTTTGCACTTGAATTTGGTGGTGCAGAATTATTTAAAAAACGAGAGGGGCGTGCAAGAGATGCTGTCGGTGGCCAGAAGAATTGCGGGACACTTTCGGCGTACATGCACCACGTACAGAAGACTGGAGCACCACCAAAAACGCCTGAACCTGCCCTGCCATCATCTGAAGCAAGAAGTGGTAACGAGGTGGAATTCAACCCTCTATATGCTTCAGAGGTTGGAGGAGCAGCAAAAGGCCATTCAAGCCTATACAACTGAGCACGATATAGGAGGTGGAATGCACCTGTCTCAAGCGCAGTGGAGAATGATTTCAACGTTGTGCAAGGTTCTGCAACCTTTTGAACTTGCCACACGTGAAGTCAGTTCAGACACTGCCAGCCTGAGTCAGGTCATTCCCCTCATCAGGCTTTTGCAGAAGAAGCTGGAGACATTGAAGGAGGAGCTAACACAGAGCGATTCCGCTAGGCATGTGGGACTTGTGGATGGAGCCCTTAATTCGCTTAACAAGGATTCACGGGTGGTCAATCTGTTGAAATCAGAGCACTACATTTTGGCCACCGTGCTCGATCCTAGATTTAAAACCTACCTTGGATCTCTCTTTCCGGCAGACACAAGTCTGCTGGGGTTCAAAGAACTGCTGGTGACAAAATTGTCAAGTCAAGCGGAACGCGACCTGTCAACATCTCCTCCTTCACATTCTCCCGCAACTGGGGGTGCGAGGAAAAGGCTCAGAATTCCGAGCCCACCCGCTGGCGGTGATGCAGGGCAGTCTGGAGCGACTGCTGATGCTGACATCTGGTCCGGACTGAAGGACCTGCCAACGATTACGAAACATGTCGTCTACTGTCACTGCATATGATTCTCTCCCCATTGAAAGAATGGTGGAGGATTATATGAGTGACCGCATCCAAGTAGGCACGTCAGACAGTCCGTACTTATACTGGCAGGAAAAAGAGGCAATTTGGAGGCCCTTGCACAAACTGGCTTTATTCTACCTAAGTTGCCCTCCCACAAGTGTGTACTCCGAAAGAGTGTTTAGTGCCGCCGCTCACCTTGTCAGCAATCGGCGTACGAGGTTACATCCAGAAAATGTGGAGAAGATGATGTTCATTAAAATGAATTATAATCAATTCCTCCGTGGAGACATTGACCAGCAGCAATTGCCTCCACAAAGTACACAGGGAGCTGAGATGGTGGATTCCAGTGGGGACGAATTGATAATCTGTGAGGAGGGGGATGTACACGGTGATATATCGGAGGATGATGATGAGGTGGACATCTTGCCTCTGTAGAGCCAGTTTGTGCAAGGAGAGATTAATTGCTTCTTTTTTGGTGGGGGTCCAAACCAACCCGTCATTTCAGTCACAGTCGTGTGGCAGACCCTGTCACTGAAATGATGGGTTGGTTAAAGTGTGCATGTCCTGTTTATACAACATAAGGGTGGGTGGGGGGGGCCCAAGGACAATTCCATCTTGCACCTCTTTTTTCTTTCATTTTTCTTTGCGTCATGTGCTGTTTGGGGGGTGTTTTTTGGAAGGGCCATCCTGCGTGACACTGCAGTGCCACTCCTAGATGGGCCAGGTGTTTGTGTCGGCCACTAGGGTCGCTTAGCTTACTCACACAGCTACCTCATTGCGCCTCTTTTTTTCTTTGCGTCATGTGCTGTTTGGGGAGTGTTTTTTGGAAGGGCCATCCTGCGTGACACTGCAGTGCCACTCCTAGATGGGCCAGGTGTTTGTGTCGGCCACTAGGGTCGCTTAGCTTACTCACACAGCTACCTCATTGCGCCTCTTTTTTTCTTTGCGTCATGTGCTGTTTGGGGAGTGTTTTTTGGAAGGGCCATCCTGCGTGACACTGCAGTGCCACTCCTAGATGGGCCAGGTGTTTGTGTCGGCCACTTGGGTCGCTTAGCTTAGCCATCCAGCGACCTCGGTGCAAATTTTAGGACTAAAAATAATATTGTGAGGTGTGAGGTGTTCAGAATAGACTGAAAATGAGTGGAAATTATGGTTATTGAGGTTAATAATACTTTGGGATCAAAATGACCCCCAAATTCTATGATTTAAGCTATTTTTTAGGGTTTTTTGAAAAAAACACCCGAATCCAAAACACACCCGAATCCGACAAAAAAAATTCGGTGAGGTTTTGCCAAAACGCGTTCGAACCCAAAACACGGCCGCGGAACCGAACCCAAAACCAAAACACAAAACCCGAAAAATTTCCGGTGCTCATCACTAGTAGGGGTCATACCTCCTGAAATGTAGCGCCTCATCCCTTGCAGAAGACTCATGGGGGAGTTCTTATCATATGCATGTCTGCAGTTTATGACCTTTTATGCTGCTTCAGATGCTGTCATTATAATGGCACTGCTCTTAAATTTCAAAGTAAATGTAACAACCGATTACAGGTTGAGTATCCCATATCCAAATATTCTGAAATACGGAATATTCTGAAATACAGATTTTTTTGAGTGAGAGTGAGATAATGAAACCTTTGTTTTCTGATGGCTCAATGTACACAAACTTTGTTTAATACACAAAATTATTCAAAATATTGTATTACATGACCTTCAGGCTCTTTGTATAAGGTGTATATGAAACATAAATGAATTGTGTGTATGTACACAGACGTTGTATAATGCAGAAATTAAACATATTGGCTAAAATGACCTTCAGGCTGTGTGTATAAGGTGTATATGAAACATAAATGCATTCTGTGCTTACATTTGGGTCCCATCGCCATGATATCTCATTATAGTATGCAATTATTCCAAAATACGGAAAAATCCAATATCCAAAATACTTCTGGTCCCAAGCATTTTGGATAAGGGATACTCAACCTGTAATGTAAAACATCTACACTGCCATCTACATAGTGGTTGCTTCTGCAGACCTTGCTGCATGCAGCATCAATAATTCCTACTAGGTTTCAAAACCCAGCTGCGCTACTGCGCATGTGCATCCTCTAAAGTGCGCATGTGCAAGCAGATATTACCATGGAGGGATCCTAAATCCTGAAGATGCTTATTTTTAAAGCGTATACCCCCAAAATGTCTATTTTTGGAGACTTAACTGCAAAATAATTTTAATAAATATGCTCCTTATGGAGATATGATGCATGAGCAAGATGAAAGATTCAGATGAACAATGACCTCATCTTGCCTACATGTATTAATCATCACAACCATACTGACGGTGCCACTCTAGAGCCAGATGCTCAGCCAAATGTATCAGATTTTGGGTAAATAAAGTCTATTTATTATTATTTATTAACAGGTTCTTATATAGCGCAGCAAATTCCGTTGCGCTTTACAATTGGAAATAACAATGATATAACAAAACTGGGTAATAACAAACAGTCATAGAGGTAGGAAGGCTCTGCTCACAAGCTTACAATCTATAGGGAAATAGGCACGTGGAAGATTAGCCTCGCCGCTGCATTCAGAATGGATTGTAGTGGTGAGAGTCTCGTTTTGGGAAGACCAGTTAGGAGACTATTGCAATAATCAGTGCGGGAGATAATGAGAGCATGGATTAGCGTTTTAGCTGTGTCTTGTGTAAGGTATGGTCGTATTTTGGATATGTTTTTTAGATGCATGTAACATGATCTTGAGATAGATTAAATGTGGGGAACAAAAGACAGATCAGAGTCAAGGATGACACCTAGGCAGCGAGCTTGTGGGGTAGGGTAGATAGTTGAGTTTTCAACAGTGATAGAGATATCAGGTTGGTACCTACTATTGGCCAGTGGAAATATAATTAACTCTGTCTTTGAAATATTAAGTTTGAGGTGGCGAGATGTCATCCAAGATGAAATGGCAGAAATGTATTAAGTGACACGGCCCAGTACAGATAGGGACAAGTCAGGGGAGGATAGGGTGATTTGAGTATCATCTGCGTACAGATGATACTGAAATCCAAAAGAGCTGATCAGTTTACCAAGAGATGAGGTATAGATAGAGAAAAGCAGAGGACCCAAGACTGAGCCTTGCGGTACTCCAACTGAAAGAGATAGCGAAGAGGTAGATTCAGAGAAGCGAACACTGAAGGAGCGACTAGATAGGTAGGATAGGAACCAAGAAATGGCTGTGTCTTTAAGACCTAGGGATTGTAGTGTTTGTATGAGAAGAGAGTCATCAACAGTGTCAAATGCAGCAGATAGATTTAGAAGAATAAGTAGTGAGTAATGGCCTTTAGACTTCATAGTGACCAAATCATTAACCACTTTAGTCAGTGCTGTCTCTGTGGAGTGTTGGGAATGGAAGCTTGACTGAAGTGGGTCCAGTAAAGTGTGCGAGTTAAGAAAGTGTGTGCATTGAGTGTAGGCAAGTCTCTCAAGTAGCTTAGAGAGACAAGGGAGCTGAGAGATAGGGCAGTAGTTTGAGAGAGAGCGTTAGGGTCAGAATTTAGTTTTTTTTAAATGGGAGTAATCACTGCATGCTTGAAGAGTGAAGGAAAAATACCAGTAGAGACGGAGAGATTACAGATGTTAGTTAAGGTAGAGATGAGCACCAGAGACAGAGCTTTACTTATTTGTGAGGGTAAAGCATCAAGAGGAGAGATAGTAGAGAAGCAGGATGAGAAGAGTGATGATACTTAATCTTCATTTGTGGGATCAAATGAAGAGAGAGTGCCAGAGGGTTCAGGTAAAGAACGGAGCAGGTCACTGGCTGCTGAAGAGCATACCATTTCATCTTGGATCTTATCAATCTTCTCCTTGAAGTAGGAAGCAAGATCATGTGCCTTCATAGTGGCTGGTTGGGTAGGTGAGGGAGGATTCAGAAGTGATTTAAATGTATTAAAGAGTTGTTTGGGGTTAGAGGCTTGAGCAGAGATAAGAGTTTGGAAAAATGTTTGTTTGGCAGTGTCCAGGGCATTTCTATAAGAGTGGTAGACAGTCTTATATGTGAGGAAGTCACTTGAAATACAAGATTTACGCAAGTGACGTTCAAGTTTATGTGTGAGTTTTTGTAGTTGTCTTGTTAATTTGGAGTGCCATGGTTGACATCTAGGCATACGTGGAGTGTGATGGGGAGCTGGAGCCACTTCATCGAGGGCTAGTTCTAGAGTCTCATTCAGGTGTGATACAGCCATCTCAGGATAGGTGAATGCAGAAATAGGTGAAAGCAGTTGTTGGAGTGAAGTGGAAAGTTCTTGAAGATTAATTGTGTTAATATTTCTGCGGGTTTGAGATGGATTGGAGGACTTCAGCAACACAGAGTTTGAATTAACGGAGGAGAGCATGCAGGTGATAAGGTTGTGATCTGAGAGGGGGGAAAGGAGTGTTAGTGAGTTCAGAGATGGAGCATAGTCTGGTGAATACTAGATCAAGGCAGTGGCCCTCCTGATGAGTAGAGGAGTCAGTCCATTGGGAGAGACCAAGAGAGGAGGTTAGAGAGAGTAGTTTGGAGGCATGAGCAGCAGATTTTGGACAATCAATAGCAATATTGAAATCACCCGTGAAATTGGTGGAGATGTCAGAGGATAGGAAGTGAGGGAGCCAGGCAGAAAAATCTTCCAGAAATTGTTTGGGATGCCCAGGTGGGCGGTAGATAGCTGCAACACGCAGAGAGAAAAGAGAGCAAACCCTAATGGAATGTACTTCAAATGATGTAAATGTGAGTGATGGAACCTGTGGTAGAACAGTGTATGTGAAAGATTGGGAAAGTAAAAATCCAACTCCTCCTCCTTTATGGTTATCAGGCCTGGAGGTGTGTGTAAAGTGGAGACCACCATGTGCCAGTGCTTCAGGGGAGGCTGTGTCAGATTGTGTGAGCCAGGTTTCTGTTATAGCCAGCAGATTGAAGTTGTTAGATACAAAGAGGTCATGGATGGATGTTCATTTGTTACAAACAGAGCGTGCATTCCATAAGGCACATTTTAGTGATCTGGAGGGTGATGGAAGACATGTGATGTTTATAAAGTTCATAGTAAACAAATGTTTCACTACTTTACATCTAGTATAGAATGAGAAAACATCTACAATTACTATTTATCACCATCCGCATTTCTATTGTAAATGTGATAAATCATTTTCAACTATATTCACAACGTGAAAATGAAAATTTTTGTGGGATTTAGGCATCTCGCTCTTACCGGGAAATGGGCTCTAATAAGCGCAGATCCGAGCGAAGACCTAGAAGCCGCGTGATAGCTTATGCTAACACTCTGCCCTCTGGTTAGGGTCTGCCCAGTGTACTGGTCTGCACATATTGGCACTTGTGTCATTGGGAGCCAAGGAGCATCCCTCTCTTAAAAAATCCATGTTACAGAAGCCCATGGACTAGTATAGGCAGTGGTGTCATAAGGGGGTTGCGGGCTGCACCCAGGTGACACCCGCCGAGGGGTGACACCAAAATGCCGGCTCCTGCTCAGTGATAGGAGCCGGGTGCTGCACTTTAACATTACATGCAGCACCTGGCTCCTGTCACCTCGTAAGAGCTGGCACTGCAGCCATAGCACCCCTCGGCAGCAGCCCGTATATCACGAAACCCCGAAAAGCCAAAAATGTGGGGTTCGGGCCATGAGACCATGACCCCCCGGCTAAGCCATACGCCTCCTGTGAGGCCACGCCCCCATTTCATGGCCGCCCGCAACAGGTGTCATCAGGGGCAGTAACGCCTCTGAGTATAGGCTATTGCCAACAACAGATATACCTGCAAGATAAGACTGCACTCAACCCACAGCTAATTGAATATGCCCTTAAGTCATTAGGATATTAGAAGCCACAAAAGAGTCCGTTGACAAGGCCTACTCTAAAAAACTGCTTTTTTTACAGCATTGTGCCTGATTCATCCTAGGATGCCTGAGGCATAGATACGCATCTCTGTGGACAGGGCCGGTTCTAGACCTTGTGGCACCCATGGCAAAAGATTCCTTTGCCCCCCCCCCCACAGGGCTCGCAGAGGGGCGTGTTTTCATAGGGAAGGGGCATGGCCACAGTTATGCCCCTAGTAGTTATGCCCCCAGTAGTTGTGCCCCCAGTATTGCCCACAGTAGTTGTGCCCCCAGTAGATTTGCCCCCAGTAGTTGTATCTCCTGTAGCTGTGCCCCCAGTAGTTGTTGCCCAAGTAGCTGTGCCCCCTGTAGCTGTACCCCAGTAGCTGTGCTCTCATTAGTTGTGCCCCATGTAGCTGTGCCCCATGTAGTTGTGCCCACTGTAGCTGTGCCCCCAGTAGCTGTGCCCCATGTAGCTGTGCCCAATGTAGCTATGCCCCATGTAGTTGTGCCCCTGTAACTGTGCCCCCAGTAGTTGTGCCCCCTGTAGCTGTGCCCCCTGTAGCTGTGCCCCTGTAGCTGTGCCACCAGTAGTTGTGCCCCATGTAGCTGTGCCCCCTGTAGCTGTTCCCCCAGTAGTCATGCCCCAGTAGTTGTGCCCCTATAGCTGTGCCCCCTGTAGCTGTGCTCCATGTAGCTGTGCCCACTGTAGCTGTGCCTCCAGTAGCTATGCCCCATGTAGCTGTGCCTCCAGTAGTTGTGCCCCATGTAGCTGTGCCCCCTGTAGCTGTGCCTCCAGTAGTTGTGGCCCATGTAGTAGCGCTGCTTACAAACACACACAAAAAAACAATACTCACCAGCCCCACTCCTGCTTCCCAACAACTGCTGCTGCTGCTCCGTTTCTGGCTGCAGGCTCCTCTCTATGGGAGAGACGTCATGATGTCTCTCCCATAGCAGCAATTATTACCTCTACCATCTGTTAATGGCGCCGGCTGCACCGGGTGCCCACACAGCCCACAGCGTCTGCTGCAGCCGGGCAGCGGGATACGGATGCCAGGTGCGGGTGGGCGGCGGACGCCTGCGGGGTGACTGCAGCCGCCCCCATGGGCGCCCACCCTGCTTGCCCGTGCCTAGATCCGCTCCTGTCTGTGGATCTGCGGGCTATTCAGAGTCACATGGAAGCCAGCTGGATCACCAGTTGTGGCTAAGTATAACACCTGGGCATTTACACGGAGGATAAGTGTGCTGTTGGTGGGTTCTGGATAAGGAGATGGAATAACAGGCAACTCAAAGGTAAGTATTTGCAGAGTTCCAGCTTATTTCTGACAGATCTTTTGCACCAAGGATAGAGCTGGTGCAACATGCAGCTGTTCTCATAAGTGGATGTATAGCGGTGGTGCATCCGCACAGATGCAGACAACTCTGAATACAGACATCTATTTTCAATCGACATGGCTGCAGATGCAGCTGCTTTGCCTCAGGACCATTGTATTTTAAATTATTTAAAGAAATCTAATTAAGCAGCAGATTTACATTTGAATCAATTATGTATTCTTTTAAAGTGGTTTATCATCCTATTTTTTGTTTGATATAGTAATGGAACAAATGTGAATCAATTCATCAAAAGTTGAACTTTTGGCACAATAGAGCCACAGGAGCTCTGATACAGTATATGTACTACTCTTCACTGGGTGTGGCATATGTGTTTGACAATCAGAATGTCAATATGGTCTCAATGTCAACATTCATGCCGATGGACTCTTCATGTTGACATTTGAAACATCAACATTTACAATTCCAACACTGATATAATGTTGTCAAGTTTAATATGTCTGCATTATGCATGTCGACAATGTGAATATTGACAATTCTATCTTCTAACCTTAACACGCAGCCTAATCCTAAACCTAATGCTTATATGTTCATAATTGACTTTGTCAGGGCGGGTGTAGTATGGTATGCCGGCGGCAAGGATCCCGGCGGCCAGCATACCGGTACCGGAATCCTGACCACCGACATACTGACAGCTGGGCGAGCGCAAATGTGCCCCTTGCGGGCACGGTGGCGCGCTACGTGCGCCACACTATTTATTCTCCCTCCAGGGGGGTCGTGGACCTTCAAGAGGGAGAATAGGGGTCGATATGCTGGGTATCGGGATTCCGGTGCCGGTATACTGAGCACCGGAATCCCAACAGCCGGCACACTGAATACCACCCGTCAGGGCAGTATGAATATGTATGCATATTAATGAAGTTGTTGACATTTTAAATGTTGACAGTCAGAACCATTCGACATTGTACTATTGACATTGTGAATGTCGAAATATGATTGCAAATTCTCTTACTTCCATATACAGAACTTTCTGTTACACACCAAACTTCATGAAAACATATAGCAACAGTGCCATCTGCTGGCTATATAGTATTATACTTCATGCCTTAAGGATGTTCCTGGTAAATTACAGTCTTCCTTCTTAGTTACATAGTTGTTGAAGTTGAAAAAAGACAAATGTTCATCGAGTTCAACCTGTATTATAAAATGTTATATTAATTAAATGCTGTATCCTTGGATATTTCTTTCAGCTAGGAATTTATCTAATCCATTTTTAAACTTATTGATTGAATCCACCATTACTACCTTCTCTGGCAGAGAATTCCAAATGCTTACTGCTCTTACTGTGAAGAATCCTTTTCTCCGCTGTGTATTTAAAAAAAATCTTCTAACCCCAGGTTTTGTCCTCGTGTCCTATGTAGCGGTTTTTTTTTATAAGCAGATCGTTAGATAAATCCTTGTATTGTCCCCTTATGTATTTATAAGCACAAAACTGCTAGCTGTCACTGTATGTACAGTAAATGATAAGGGCAGGTAAACAGTTCAAGCACACTATAATAAAACAATAAATACAATTAAATAAATATATTTAATTTTATGCCTCCTATTGTCGAAGTCGAAAATATTACACCCACATGCATCACGTGCAAACACCACACAGAGTGGCCTCCGTGCGTGTGCTTGCTCTGCCGTGCGCGCGCATACCCGCACTTTGCATATATTGGCTCATGAAGTCCTGCGTATTAACGCGTGGTATGAGTAAATACGGTAGCATATGCATTCGCATGGAAAAGCCACAAAGACATATCTGATATTTAATCCACATAGTGCATAATTTACACATAGCCTACACGCACCACACCAGCAAGTTACAGTTACTTCGGAAGTATAACAACAGAGGGATTCAACTTTACAGGATATGAGGGGACAGAATTAGGTTAGGATGTGGTGTTTGGTATCCAGCTGTACAGTATTTCAAGGACAATATTCCGATGGCAGTTTGCAGAAAGTAGCACGCTCCTGCGCATAGATATGTGCAGGAATATATTATTAATATCACATTGTATTTACTGTACTCTTGATATTCGGCAGGAACCCAGTGGAGGACACCTGCAAGTGCACCTGGACCAGACATCGCCCACCTATTCAAACCAACCTATGACCCCTCGTGTACTGTAAATGACCAGCCCTTTGACCTATGAAAGAAGAGATTACGATTTCCTTTGTTTCATGCTTTGGACTATTGTATAAAAACCAAGCCTCCTGGCCGGCCTCAGTCTATTCTCTGAAGGTCATCATTCCAGATTGACTGAGGACCAGATCCGGGTGGCGCAGGCGAACAAACGTATGTATCCATTGGTTGTAGCTTTTCTCTTGTATTGTATTTCTCTGTGAACCCCCTTTTAAGTAAATATTTGTTGCTGCGTTGGACCACAACATAACATATACAATTGGTGTTGCATTCCTTTCCTGTTAGGGGTTAAAGTGTATAAAGCCACATGTGTAGCTACTTTGTGCTTACAGCGTGACGGCATGCTTACGCAATGTGTACGCATTTCATAGAGGTTTAACACACACAGTCTTAGAGGTCGCAGCAGCCTGAACATTTCTGTATTAAGGTAGTGCTTTTTCTTCCTGTAAGTTAAACGAACTTAACAATTGGGGACTCGCCCGGTTCACCACATACTTACAGGCTTGCAGGCCATAACAGACTTTGATCTATCAACAAAGGGTAGAGACGCATCTTAAGTAACCTTGCATTGTGTTTAAAACCATCTTGTATTGTTAGACCACGTCTGTTCTGTATAGTCTTAGGGTGTGTACACACGGTGAGATATTTTCTTTTGATTTTGAATATATAGTCAAAATCGCAAGAAAAGTCAGTGCAGATCGCAAGGTGAAAGTCACCTTGCGATCCCGATGTGTGGTCCCGCCAGGTCGGCATCGCAAGAAAAGATAGACTGTGCATGCAAGTCAATCCTTGCTAGATCGGTGTACTATCTAATTCATCTCACATGTCAATGACATCTCACATAAGCCAAAATCGTAAGCACACATAGTCCATATCTCAAGAAAAGTTAGTCAAAATCAGTGGTGCTGGGCTCCAGGGAGTTCAGGGGAAATCGCAAGTGAAAATCGGGCATAGCAAGGATCTCACCGTGTGTACACACCATTAGAGGTGCTGGTGTAACATGAGGGACAAACAGGAAAAAAGCCATTTATTATTTGTGTGTAACTTTTGGCACGAAAGCGTACACAAAGCGTACCGATCCCTTTGCATACATTCTCACATATTGTTGCCATATGTTATAATAGTCGTTATAGATCTGTGTAAAATCGGATACATTTATTTGCTAAATATATATTTGAATTAGTGTGTTAAGGGAGTAATTATAAAAACACGAAAACGCAGTTCCAGCCTAAACGTATAGGTATACACTCAAAAGAGGATTACCTTTGGGGGTGACTTCCGGCAAGTGTAAGGAACAATTGTGTGTTGTGTTAGTGAGCAGTAGTATTTTGTTGCTCACATTTATCGTGATATAGTGTGGATTAGTGAGTTGTGAATGCACGTTGTACACGTGGTATGGTACGAGAGGAAAGTGTACAGGAGCGCGCACGTGGTGCAGGGAAGCGCACGGTCGCATGTTTACGCAAGGTTGCCTGAAGTTGCGAGCGCAAGTTATAACCGCACAATAGCAGTTCAATTTAAGGCGGGATAGAAGACATTTATACAATAGCAAATAACTAGCCAATTTTAAAAAGCAGATTATTATAATACTTTGTTTAAACTGTACTACCTCTGGGATAGGCTATCAATCAAAGGGAGTGATATTTTTCTGTGCAGAAAAACATTGTGCATTTGTGTGGGCTGAAAGTAGGAGTGGACATATTGAACCTCGAAAAACCGGATCCCGTGGACAAAACGCCTGAGCCAGAAGGGGCTCAGCTGCGAGAAAGGGTCGCAACCTAGCGCATTTAACAAAATTTGGCACGTACTAAAACGTTTTGGAGCGCAGAGCATTCTCCTTTTTTCTGTTTTGCACCATATTTTATTTGTCTAACCAACTGTTTTTGCTCAGCGGCTCCATAGCTCATAACAATTTTTTTGAATACTATTATATACAGCGCCAGGTTATACAGTTTGAGATCATTCTCTCACTGTATTTACACATTTGTACGTAGTAAAACGTGTTGGAGGAGCGTAAAAGTTTGTGATTTGTGAAGTGTTTTAGTGTTACGCTCCGGCTGAGGAGTAAAGCTTAAAATCGACTCCCGTGATCGTAGCGCATATAGATAACTAGTAGCAATAGGCCGTGCGATTGCACTGCACGTCTCTGTGTTATGCGCAGTGCAACGTGATATCATTTGCGTTATTTTGTGCAGGTGTGTCATAGGCGCTTTGTAAAGCATACGCAGACGTGATTGTGTAAACAAGGGTTTTTTCACAGATGTTCTTCAGGAAATCTCCCTGGTAGACATTCACTGGAAAGGGTGATCGATGGTATGTTTCTCACCCTATAAAAATTCCAGTGGAAAGATACTGAAAAGGAATTTTTCGCTGGCCCTCTCAGGAAAATATTCCGTCAGAACCTCCACCGAAAGAAATTACGGTGCTGAAGGGTCTGATAGCAGTCCGAAGGTTGGGTACATCGCGATCCCACTATTTACAGTGGGTCGTAGTACAGGCCAGCAGGGACTGGGGTGAGTGAAAGCACTCAATAAGAACTTTCACCGTCTGCTTGCATTGTTCAATTGGTGTTTGTGAAAAAAGGCCCACAATGGGAGCCAAGTGGACAAGCGAGAGGCGTTCAGCAGCCAGGGTTCTGGCTGAAGAAGAAGTAAGGCCTATAGGGTCCGCAAGGTTAGTAATGTGTGGTAAGTATGGTCCGCACGTAGAGGCTTTTTGTGATGAATGGAGATGTACGACTGCGGGGGATAAAGCATAATTTCCTAGGATGGGTAGTTTTAAACCAGAGGTACTGCAGAATGTAAGGAATAGAATATGTCTGATCGAGTCTAAGGAACAAAGGATCAGACATAACGACTGTTTAAATATATGGCAACAAGAGGGAGATGTGCAAAGGGAGCTGGCTCGCACAGCAAGTTCCAAACCTGACAGGAATGTTATTGTGAGCACACCATCACCGACACATGTCGATGGGAAGGAAACAGCTACAACCAATGGTACATCGGCAAAGGATAGGAACATTCATGTAAATTGTATTAACCCTAACCCATGCATATTGTACCCTGTCTTAAGTTCTCTCCAAGGTCACAGGTCGAAGGAAGATGATGGATCCAGCCTAATCTCAGCCTTCATCCAGGCAGCCACCTTGCAGGAAACTCAGGTGGGCACGGCCCAACCAGTAAGAACAGTGACGGTGTCTCCCACTGAAGGGATGGGTGAGATCATAGCCACCGGTAAGTGTGAGACTGTTCATTACGCATAGACAGTAACACCTCACAGTGAGCCGATTAGGAATGGAATGGTTGGGTTACATCCTGTCTTGGTGATAACAACTCCCATGGGGAGAACAGATAGCCAGGGAGTAACCCTTACTAGGAATACTGCAATGTACTGCCCGTGGACCAGATCAGAACTGCGGTCAATCATTTCAGAATTCCCTGATTCCCGGAGACATTTAGCTAGATATCAGGAGTTTTTATTAAGGATCTGGGTAATGCCCACGAATCTACAAACAAAGATTGGCGGAGAGTTTTGAAAGCGTGCCTAACCCCTGATGTTGACACCCAAAAATTTATCACGGATTGTAAGATAGAGTCAGATGATCCTCTGACTGACGAATACAATCAGGAGAACGTGGAACGAATTAACATACAACTAGGATTGTATTTCCCAACAATTGTAAAATGGAGCAAAATTTTCACAATCAAACAGAGAGAAAATTAAATGACATCTGAGTATTTCCATAGAGCTTTACAAACTATGGCTAGATACACTGGGGTATCAGATATAAGGAACGATGCGAATTACAAAGAGCTGACTGTCTCTGTGCTAATGGACGGGCTCAATAAGGCATTGAAGGTCAGACTTCTTTGCCTAATTGGAGAGGGGTCACAGTAGACACTCTCAGAGAGTGCGCTATCGAGCATGACAGGAATATCTCCAAACACAGAACAGCAGGAGAAGAGGCTGATGATGGTAAGCATACAGGCACTTAAAGGGATGTCTAATCAACCAAGATCCGAGGCCCCTAAAGACTGTAAACGAGCAAGAATATGTTATATTTGTAGAAAGGAGGGGCATTTTGCCAGGGATTGTAGGAGTAATGGGACACATAGTAAATATAGACCCCCTAGACAAAGAACACGAGCCAGGTTATCAAGCACATAGACGGGACCAAGGGACATATAGTAAGAATTTAAAGCCATATAGAAAACACTAATTCAGCTAATGGGAAGAACGAGATAAGTGCAACATTACCCTTTGACAAAAGCTGCTGAAATTACGATTGGGCCTCTATGATGCTAAACCTTTTTCTTTTCTCTTCCTAGCAGCAGTGGCCCCTGATTAACTTAATTGACAGAGACTTTGTTAAATATGATATACATATAGTGTGCTCCTGCTCAGGAAGTACAAAGTGTGTTAGACACCCACAAAGACTGATGTTGCATTCCACTGTTCTAGATTCATGTCCATCAAAGGTAGAGGAAATTATCTCGCAAAATACCTATGAACTTAGGATGGACAGGACGCTGGATTGATGGCTGGGATAGTCCCAGTAGTGATACAACAAACACAAACTTTAAAGGGGAAATAGACCAAATAGAGAATCAATTCCCCGTAGTGCCCAATCCAGCTGTCATTTTAATAAAAATCCTCTTCATCTCTACAAAACTTATCTGTTACCAACCTCTATTCTGTTTTTCTTCACAGTTTCCCCTCCATCTTTTACGTTCACCAACAGGAGGATACAATACATGGACCCGATTACAGTTCATACACCACATGCCTTATCGGTCTTTCAGAGTGCTGCCCGAACCCGGTATATCTCACCAGCACGATGGCACCAGTATTACTGCAGTGTGCCATGTCATGCACAAAGGGTGGAGAATGAGAATACTGGTGAAGGGAAATTGTGTACAGACACTGATATGCATGATGGTATGACAGCCCGTTGGTGTACGCAAACCTGACATTTTCTTTTTTTTCTCTTCTTTTTTTTTTCTCTTCTTTTCTCTCTCCTCTAGAGATGTTTTTACCCTACACAACAAATACACAACAATTAATCGAAATGCTAAATTTGTGTTCCCTACAGGAGAAGGCAGTCTGGAAGGTGAAGGGATATGGTCAGGAGTCCTCAGGCCTTTGGAGAGATGGACACCTTAAGCCAGTGGCCCCCAGGGCATATCTCCCAAGCCTAGCTGAGGCGGCACACGGTCTGACTCATCTGGGCAAGGAAGGTATGTGCAAATTGGTAAGAGCCTACTGGAGTGCACCAGGGTTCTCTTCTCATGCAGGTAAGAAAGCAATGACATGTCTTACTTGCTTGCGGAAGAATAGTGGTAAGACAATATCAATGGAGCCATCCCATATCCCTCCTACAGACGGACCTTTCCAGGTAATACAAATCGACTTCATACAGTTACCACCCTGTAGAAATGTAATGTATGTTTTAATATGTACCAATGTCTTTTCGAACTGGGTAGAAGCATTTCCCGCTGCCACATATACTGCCGTGTTCACTGCAAAGAAAATCGTGCAGGAATTTTTGTGTAGATATGGTATCCCTAGAATGATTGAAAGTGATAGGGGTACCCATTTTACAGGTGAAGTCTTTCAGGTCATGTGCAAACTGATGGGTGTTAATAGTAAGCTGCATACTCCATACCGGCCACAAGCCAGTGCGAAGGTGGAGAGAATGAACAGCACTATTAAGAACAAGCTGAGCAAAGTGATGGCTGAAACTGGACTGTTGTGGTCAGAAGCACTGCCACTAGTGTTGTACAGCATCAGAACCACTCCCAGGTCACCGCTTAACTTATCACCCTTCGAAGTTCTTTTTGGACGACAACCTCATGTAATGATAGACCCCCAGGATTATTTGAAGTGCAATAATGAGATAACTATACAATATTTGGTTAGGATGAGCGAGCAACTGAGAAACCAGCAAAGGAATCTAAAACTGGTGATTCCTGACCCACCAAACAGTAATTGTCAGGACATTGAGCCTGGGGATTATGTGATGATTCGAAATTTTCTACGCTCAGGTTGCCTCATTGACAGGTGGGAAGGACATTATCAAGTTTTGTTGACCTTCACGACAGCACTAAAGGTTGCCAAGAGAGAGACTTGGGTCCACTCGTCCCACTGCAAGAAGGTCGCTGACCCGGAGAAAACTCGTGACAAAGAGAAAGGTGAAGAGAACCTTATATCACTAGAGAACCTATTCCGGGAAAGCTGAGAGGCAGGACTGTTGGACGGCACCTGAGCATGGAGAGCAGCAAAATCAAGGACAGTTGTCGTAACATTTTTCTTTTTTCACCTCCCACTGCATTTTTCTGTTTTTTTCCCTATTCTATTTTTGCTCCTTAACGAAATGAATCCACACCAAGAGACTGTGTTCCGGCTTTTTCTTGTGACTTCTTGTTTTTGATCAGGACAATTTGTTTTTGTGAGGGCCCCCGAGACGTTGAGCAAGGATCTGGAATGGGTTCTGATGGAGAGTATGGATTCATAGGACCCCAGGATCAGCTCATCACTTTGGTCAAGGCTGGTATCAGTAAAAGATCTGGTAGTCACGGAGCTCGGAGGCAATGTGAAGGGTTATTGTCTGATGAATACTGCATATGTGCCCACTGCAATAACATAGTCGAAGATGGGTGCATCCACAGATGTCAGTCAAACAGTAATATCGACATGAGCGGACATCCTTTGAGTGATTACCACTCATTATTGGGTACGGTCTTAAACCAAACAGAATGCTGGGTGTGCTCGCAAGTACCTCAAGGACAGAGTAAGTCGGGATTAGTGCCATACCCTTTAACAGTAAATGAGGTACTCGAATCACGGGGGGGGGGGACTGGTGGACAAGAAATTCAACATATCTAGGCCCCCTAGCTTGAAACTCCACCAGTACCACGTAGATAGGTCACTGTTGTGTTTTAACGTGTCCAATTTCCGAAAACCGGGAAATTTGGAAGTGACATGGAACAATCAGACAATGACCTTCTCACATAGAGCTGATAAAGTACCCATCAACTCCGAACTTGTACATAAGATAGCCACAAGTGGGAGGTACTTCCGATACAGGTATACACGTGGGATCAAAACCATGTGGGCTGGAAAAGTGTCACAGGGGTATTGTGCCCACATCATCCAGCCCGATACTTGTACTGAGCAAATGGGAGAACTGGGAACCGGTTTCTTTTTAAGAAAAATCTGTGATATGGTTTTGTTGCATTTTGTCCCTTATGTTCTTCCAGATGATGCCTACTTCCTATGTGGAAGGAAAGTGTACAAGTGGCTTACTCCGAGCTCCGAAGGGTTATGTTATATTGGCAGAGTACTACTAGTGGTTATGACCATTGCACACGACAAAATTAAGGATATTCACCGCAACGCTCAGACTCATACTCATACACATTATGAACACATTGTCAATAGACACCTCATAGATAGGACAGAACCCGCAGCCTCTGATTTGATCCATGAATCCACCGGGATTCAAATTCTTCAGATATCACCCATACTGCCAGAGGAACTATAAATTATAGGTACATCCATGCGCTGGTGAACTTGATAGATAATATCACTGAGATGTATGATGACACCTTCAGGTATACGGGTAGGGAGCTACAGGCCTACAAGAATTAGTTGGTCCAGCATAGAATGATCTTGAATTATGTCACGGCTGTGACAGGTGGGTACTGTGTTACTCTGGCAACTCAATATGGTGTGAAGTGCTGTACGTATATTACGAATCGTACTGAAGACCCAACGGAGATCATCGATTAAAAGATGGACGAGATCTTGCAGTTGAAGTGGGAGTTCAGAAGGAACTGTGGGTAATGAATTGACCAGCTGGGCCTCATGGTTGAACCCACTCAAATGGTTCTCTGGGTTAGGAGAGTGGGCCCAAAATGTAATTGCGAGTGTGGGAAAGTTTCTCCTCTGTATCCTGGGTGTCGTCATAATTATTGGGCTGATATTCAGATGTGTTCGAATTTTGATGCGGCACAAACATAGGACAAATTTGATGAGTCTTAGGAGCGAGGGCATTGTAACAGTGGCAGATTTGATTTATGACCCATCCGTAGAAACAGTGTTGTGATAAGGATTGTAAATGAATTTCATGGCCTGTTTCTTTCACTATTTTTCTGTTTTCCTCTCTACCCAGAGACATCCAACCGGAAAAGACTTCAGTATACCCAAATTTATTTAAATGTATCTTTATATGTTTTACCGTCATCGCTGCAATCTTCAGTTAATAACACTCATAGTCGATAAATGTTATCCACACATAACAGCATACACATACTTCTCCCCCACATGTATCATCAGATAAATGTGCTCCCCATTTGTCGGTATAAGAAGCCGGAAAGGTGAGGGCTAATGGCCTTTGCCTGGAAAGAGCTCGGTAGTGTTTGTTTGTCCATGTACAGACCCTTAATACGGGATGAGAAGGATTTAATGTATACTTCACAATACCTCGAAGCTTACTTAGAACATATATGGCACAATGATGCATGCCCCTCAGACATTTACTCATACATACATGCTTTTTCCTATCCCACTAGGTTATACATTTCCCACCTACAACTCTTCCCTGTTACCAGAACTTTGTACATATTATAAATGTAATATTTTCAGTATTATTAGTTATGTGTGGCAGTTATTGTTTACTGCCAAAGGGTGGACTGTCGAAGTTGAAAATATTATACCCACATGCATCACGTGCAAACACCACACAGAGTGGACTCCGTGCGTGTGCTTGTTCTGCCGTGCGTGCGCATACCTGCACGTTGCGTATATTGGCTCAGTAAGTCCTGCGTATTAACGCGTGGTATGAGTAAATACGGCAGCATATGCATTCGCATGGAAAAGCCACAAAGACATATCTGTTATTTAATCCACATAGTGCATAATTTACACATAGCCTACACGCACCACACCAGCAAGTTACAGTTACTTTGGAAGTATAACAACAGAGGGATTCAACTTTACAGGATATGAGGGGACAGAATTAGGTTAGGATGTGGTGTTTGCTATCCAGCTGTACAGTATTTCAAGGGCAATATTTTGATGGCAGTTTGCAGAAAGTAGCACGCTCCTGCGCATAGATATGCGCAGGAATATATTATTATTATCACATTGTATTTACTGTACTCTTGATATTCGGCGGGAACCCAGTGGAGGACACCTGCAAGTGCACCTGGACCAGGTATCGCCCACCTATTCAAACCGACCTATGACCCCTCATGCACTGTAAATGACCAGCCCTTTGACCTATGAATGAAGAGATTACAGTTTCCTTTGTTTCATGCTTTGGACTATTGTATAAAAACCAAGCCTCCTGGCCGGCCTCAGTCTATTCTCTGAAGGTCATCTTTCCAGATTGACTGAGGACCGGATCCGGGTGGCGCAGGCGAACAAACATATGTATCCATTGGTTGTAGCTTTTCTCTTGTATTGTTGTATTTCTAAATATTTGTTGCGTTGGACCACAACATAACATATACAATTGGTGTCAAATTCCTTTCCTGTTAGGGGTTAAAGTGTATTCGGCCGCACGTGTAGCTACTTTGTGCTTACAGCGTGACGGCGTGCTTACGCAACGTGTACGCATTTCATAGAGGTTTAACACACACAGTCTTAGAGGTCGCAGCGGCCTGAACATTTCTGTATTAAAGTAGTGCTTTTTCTTCCTGTAAGTTAAACGAACTTAACACTATGAAAACATTTTGCTATTTGTTAGTACTCAGCTAAGGAGTTCCCAAATTCCCAAATATTTCAGACTAAAAAGGTCGGGATGTGGTCAATTTACCTACAATCAAAATCCTGGCGGTCAAAATCCTGACAACCATTGACCGACATGGTCAAAATACCTCCATTTAAAATACCGACAAGGTCATAATACCAATATTACAAATGTCGACAGGTCAAAAAGTCGGCATGAGTTTTTCGTGAATTTTCATTGAAACCGACTTGTTCATGCTTAACCTTCCCAGTGGACCTGGAGCGCAGCGCAGCGAGCCATGCGAGGGAACGCGGTACACTTATATGGTGTCCATGTTGACCTATGTCGACATACACACCAAAAACAATGAAAAACTCTTGTCGACTTTTTGACCTTTTTGACATTTTAAATGTAGGTATTTTGACCTTGTCGGTATTTCCAATGTTGGTATTTTGACCTTGTCGGTATTTTGACCATTGGTCAATTGTTGTCGGGATTTTGACCGTTTGGATTTTCATTGCAGGTACTTCATACAAAGGGTCAGGAGGATAGAAGTATTTGTTGACTATTCTGGACCCAAACCACCTGTGTGCAGGAGAGGCTCGGATATGTAAAACTTAAATGTGTTATATTAACCTAAATACTAATCTCACGGAGTCAGTAAAATGCCTTTACTCTCCCCATCCCATGGCTTTCTGTAAAATTCTTGCAGGCCTTTGCACTTCCACAAGTTACTGAATCTACAATCTTCAAAATGGCCACTGATTGCCCTTAACCTCAGTGATAATCTAAACAAGCATTTTAATAAAAACAAGAGACATATTCCTTTAATAACATATCAGCAGGCATAATAAACAAATGGTACATGCGTAAACTTCTTATTGGCAGATGTTAGGTTGTTACTTTGGTCAAACCCAACCAGGAACAGTAAAAACAGGACATAGAAATGTTGGCATTTATTGGTCATCATTTATTAACAACAGTATAGAGAAGGTAGAAAATACATGAGGACAGGGAAGAATGGATGGGCACGTCAGCTTCAGACTATCGGGCCCTGCAAACCTGCAGACCTGCAGACTCCTCAAAATGCAACCAATAGAGGGCAAACTCCAGTGCCAGATTAAGGTCCAAATGGGCCTGGATCTGAGATTTAGGAAGGGCCTATTACAGTATGTGCCGTCGCAGGTAATGTGATCAGCACCATAGAGAAGTTCTCCCGGGTGGGAAGTGGGGGTGTGGTGCTATACTATATCACTACACTACTTCCACAGACTACATCACTGAGCTACCTTCCCGCTCTATCATACTGCGCTACCATCCCGCACGACCGCACTTTGCTACCTTCCCACACTACTACACTGTGCTATCTCCACATCACAAAACTGCGCTACTTTCCTGCATCACCGTACTGTGCTACCTTCCCACACCACATTACTGTGCTACCTTCCCTCACCACATTACCGCGCTACCTTCCCACACCAAATTACTGCGCTACCTTCCCACTCCACATTACCGCGCTACCTTCCCACACCAAATTACTGCGCTACTTTCCCACACCACATTACTGCGCTTCCTTCCCACTCCACATTACTGCGCTAACTTCCCACACCACATTACCACGCTACCTTCCCACAGCACAGTACTGCGCTACCTTCCTGCACCACATTACCGTGCTACCTTCCCACACCACATTACCGCGCTACCTTCCCACACCAAATTACTGTGCTACTTTCCCACACCACATTACTGCGCTACCTTCCCACTCCACATTACTGCGCTAACTTCCCACACCACATTACCACGCTACCTTCCCACAGCACAGTACTGCGCTACCTTCCTGCACCACATTACCGTGCTACCTTCCCACACCACATTACCGCGCTACCTTCCCACACCAAATTACTGCGCTACAATCCCGCACCACAGTACTGCACTACCTTCCCACACCACATTACTGTGCTATCTTCCCACACCACAGTACTGCGCTACCTTCCTGCACCACCACACTGTGCTACCTTGCCACACCGCATTACTGCGCTACCTTCCCGCACCACGTTACCGCGTTACCTTCTCACACCACAGTACTGCACTACCATCTTACACCACATTACCGCGCCACCACCGTACTGTGCTACTTTCCCATACCACATTACCATCCTACTTTCACACACCACAGTACTGCATTACCTTCTCACACCACATTATCACGCTACCTTCTCACACCACATTATCATGCTACCGTCCCGCACCACCGTACTACGCTACCTTCTCACACCACATTACCGCGCTAACTTTCCACACCAAATTACTGTGCTATCTTCCACACCACCATACTGCGCTACCTTCCCACACCACATTATTGTGCTACCTTCCAACTCCAAATTACTGCGCTACCTTCCGCACCACCGTACTGCGCTACCTTCCCACACTACATTACTGCGCTACCTTCCCACATCACATTACTGCGCTACCTTCTTATACCACTTTACCGCGCCACCATCATGCTGCACTACCTTCAAATACCACATTACTGTGCTACCTTCCCACACCATAGTACTGCGCTACCTTCTCACATCACATTACCACGCTACCTTTCCGCACCACAGTACTCCACTACCTTCTCACACCACATTACTGCGCTACCTTCCCACACCACAGAACTGTACTACCTTCCCACGCCACATTACCGTGCTATCTTCCCACACCACATTACCACGCTTCCTTCCCACACCACATGACTGCGCTACCTTCCCACACCACAGTACTGCACTACCTTCCAGTACCACATTACCGCGCTACCTTCCCACACCAAATTACTACGCTACAATCTCGCACCACAGTACTGCACTACCTTCCCACACCGCATTACTGCGCTACTCTCCCACACCACATTACTGCGCTACCTTCTCGCACCATATTACTGTGTTACCTTCTCACACCACATTACCGTGCTACCTTCCCACACCACAGTACTGCACTAACTTCTCACACCACATTACCACGCTACATTCCCGCACCGTACTGCGCCACCTTCCCACACCACATTACTGCGCTACATTCCCGCACCACCGTACTGCGCTACCTTCCCACACCAAATTACTGCACTACCTTCTAACACCACATTACTGCGCTACCTTCCCACACCACCGTACTGCGCTACCTTCCTGCACCACCATACTGTACTAACTTGCCACACCACATTACTGCACTACCTTCACGTACCACATTACTGCGCTACCTTCTCACACCACAGTACTGCGCTACCTTCTTATACCACATTACCGCGCCACCACCATACTGCGCTATCTTCCCATACTACATTACCATGCTACCTTCCCACGACACAGTACTGCGCTACCTTCTCACACCACATTACTGCGCTACCTTCCCACACCACAGTACTGCGCAAACTTCTTACACCACATCACCACGCTACCTTCTCGCACCACAGTACTGTTCTACATTCTCACACAACATTACTGCGCTGCCTTCCCCCATCACAGAACTGCGCTAACTTCCCACGCCACATTAACATGCTACCTTCACACACCACATTACCACGCTACCTTCCCACACCACATTACTGCGCTACCTTCCCACACCACCATACTGCACTACCATCCAGTACCACATTACTGCACTACAATCCTGCACCACCGTACTGCACTACCTTCCCACACCACATTACTTTGCTACCTTCCCACACCACATTACTGCGCTACCTTCCCACACCACTATCCTGCGCTACCTTCCCACACCGCATTACAGTGCTACCTTCCTGCACCACATTACTGTGCTACCTTTGTCACACCACATTACCGAGCTACCTTTCCACACCACAGTACTGCGCTAACTTCTCACACCACATTACCACGCTGCATTCCCGCACCACATTACTGCGCTACCTTCTCACACCACATTACCGCGCTACCTTCCCACACCACATTACTGCGCTACATTCCCACACCACCGTACTGCGCTACTTTCCCACACCACATTGCTGTGCTACCTTCCCACACCAAATTACTGTGCTACCTTCCCACACCACCGTACTACGCTACCTTCCCACACCACATTACTGCACTACCTTCTAACACCACATTACTGCGCTACCTTCCCACACCACCGTACTGCGCTAACTTCCCACTCCACATTACTGCGCTAACTTCCCACACCACATTACCACGCTACCTTCCCACAGCACAGTACTGCGCTACCTTCCTGCACCACATTACCGTGCTACCTTCCCATACCACATTACTCTGCTACTTTCCTGCACCACCATACTATACTACCTTGCCTCACCACATTACTGCTCTAGCTTCTCGCACCACATTACCACACTACCTTCTTATACCACACTACTGCACCACCACTGTACTGCGCTACCATCCCATACCACATTATCGTGTTACTTTTCCACACCACAGTACTGCGCTAACTTCTCACACCTCATTACCACGCTACCTTCTCGTACCACAGTACTGTGCTAACTTCTCACACCACATTACTGCGCTACCTTCCCACATCACAGAACTGCCCTACCTTCCCACGCCACATTACCGTGCTACCTTCCACACCACCATACTGCACTACCATCAGTACCACATTAGTGTGCTACAATCCTGCACCACCGTACTGCACTACCTTCCCACACCACATTACTGTGCTACCTTCCCAAACCACATTACTGCGCTACCTTCCCACACCACCATACTGCGTTACCTTCCCACACCACATTACAGTGCTACCTTCCCGCACCACATTACTGTGCTACCTTTGTCACACCACATTACCGAGCTACCTTTCCACACCACAGTACTGCGCTAACTTTTCACACCACATTACCACGCTGCATTCCCGCACCACCGTACTGCACTACCTTCCCACACCACATTACTGTGCTACCTTCTTTACACCACATTACCACGCTACCTTCCCACACCACAGTACTGCGCTACCTTCTCACACCACATTACTGCGCTACCTTCACACACCACATTACTATGCTAACTTCCCACACTACAGAACTGCGCTACCTTCCCACAACACATTACCATGCTATCTTCCCTCACCACAATACCGTGCTATCTTCCTGCACCACATTACTGCACTACCTTCCCATACCATCATACTGCACTACCTTCCAGTACCACATTACTGTGCTACCTGCCCAAACATTACCGCGCTACCTTCCCGCACCTCATTACTGCGCTACCTTCCCACACCACAGTACTGCGCTTCCTTCCAAATCACTGCGCTACCTTCCCGCACCACATTACTGTGCTACCTTCCCACACCACCGTACTGCGCTACCTTCCAACATCACTGTACTGCGCTACCTTCCCACACCACATTACCGCTCTACCTTCCCACACCACAGTACTGCGCTACCTACTCACACCACATTACTGTGCTACCTTCCCACACCACATTACCTCACTACCTTCCCGCACCACATTACTGCGCTACCTTCCCATACCACAATACTGCGCTACCTTCCTGCACCACAATACTGTGCTACCTTCCCTCACCACAATACCGTGCTACCTTCCTGCACCACATTACTGCGCTATCTTCCCATACCACCATACTGCACTACCTTCCAGTACCACATTACTGTGCAACCTGCCGAAACATTACCGCGCTACCTTCCCGCACCTCATTACTGCGCTACCTACCCACACCACAGTACTGCGCTTCCTTTCCACACAACATTACCACGTTACCTTCCCACACCAAATCACTGCGCTACCTTTGCTCACCACATTACTGCATTACCTTTCCACACCATCGTACTGTGCTACCTTCCTGCACAACCATACTGCGCTACCTTCCCACACCACTGTACTGCGCTACCTTCCCACACCACCGTACTTCGCTACCTTCCCGCACCACATTGCTGCGCTACCTTCCCTCACCATTGTACTATGCTATCTTCCCACACCACATTGTTGCACTACCTTTCCGCACCACCATATAATGCTATCTTCCCACACCACATTACTGCACTACCTTCCCACACCACTGTACTGCGCTACCTTCCCACACCACATTACTGTGCTACCTACCCATGCCACCATACTGCGCTACCTTCCCACACCACATTACTGCGCTAGCTTCCCACACCACATTACTGCGCTACCTTCCCACACCACAGTACTGTGCTACCTTCCCAAACCATGCTACCAGCCCACACCACATTATTGGGCTACCGTCCCACATCACCGTACTGCACTACCTTCCCACACCACATTACCATGCTACATTCCCACAACATATTACTGCACTACCTTTCCGCACGACGGTACTGCTCTACCTTCCTACACCACATTACCGCACTACATTCCCACACCACATTACCGTGCTACATTCCCACACCACATTACTGTGCTACCTTTCTGCACCACCGTACTGCGCTACCTTCTTACACCACATTCCCATGCAACCTTCCCACACCACATTACCATGCTACATTCCCACACCTCATTACTGTGCTACCTTTCTGCACCACCGTACTGCGCTACCTTCTTACACCACATTCCCATGCAACCTTCCCACACCACATTACCATGCTACATTCCCACAACACATTACTGCGATACCTTTCCACACCACACCTACATCCCAACACATTACTGCAATACTTGTTCACACACTATAACTACACTACCTTCCCACACTACATCACTATACTACTCCCCCCCCCCACACATGCACATTACATAACAGCACAAACTCTCCATAAAACGTCACTGCATTACTCTCCAGTAATCCCTCCCATTACCTAGAATTCACCCAGCCTCCACAGGTAGTTACCTTAAAGGATGATGACTCTGTCTCTTTCCTCAGGTCTCACACAGTATGGGGGTATGGTGTGGCGGGCCTGTGAATGGGAGGAACAGAAGAAAAGAGGGAGGCAACTGGGGGGGTATAGGAGAAGGGGGTGGGCCTGGTTCTGGGGGTGGGAGGGGCTATCTGGACATTTCTGTCTACTCACTCACAATGCAGCAACAGGGCAGCCCATGCCTGGGGGAGGGACCAGCCACATCAATGTACACCAGCAGAGGTGGGCAACAGGGCAGGTGGGACTCAGCACAGGGGTAGAGGGCGGATGTGTTGATGCCGGAGGGGGTGGGGGCCTAGAACGCTGCATGCTGCAGTAGAAGGAAACACTTGTTTTGTATGTACAGCAGCAGAGAGATCTGCAGAGTGGGCCTGGAGCTGCAGCTCTATCAGCCCCATTGTTAATCCAGCCCTGGCAAAGTCATGCTCCTGGAGCATCGCACCATTGGAACACCAACTCTTTCATATTATGCCAAACAAAATCCCATCAGACTGGTTGGTGATGCTGATCAGCCAATCCCTACTGAGAAACAGAGTATAGCACGTATTCATCATAATCTGATCTGCCGCTATTCACGACCACAGGCGTGCGAAAAATATATAGATGCGTGGCTTCACGGGAAGGGGTGTGGCCACAAAATAATACCAATTCATACTACGGTGCACAGTAGTCTCCATTATTCAAATTATTCAAATTACGCCGCACAGTAGCGCCACTACACCAGGCAGAGCCCCCTTTTTACACATTACAGCAGCCAGTCCCCCTTTTTACACATTACGGCAGACAGCGTGCCCTTTTTACACATTACGGCAGACAGCGTCCCCCTTTTTACACATTACGGCAGACAGTTTCCCCCTTTTTACACATTACGGCAGACAGCGTCCCCTTTTTACACTGTACGGCAGACAGCGTCCCCTTACACATTACGGCAGACATGTCCCCTTTTTACACATTACGGCAGATAGCGTCCCCCTTTTTACACATTATGGCAGCCAGTCCCCCTTTTTACACATTGCGGCAGACAGAATAGATAGAAATATAGATAGATTAGATAGATAGATAGATAGATAGATAGATAGATAGATAGATAGATAGATACAGAGGCGGAACTACTGCCAGTGCGTTGCACTGGGGCCCGCCACTGTCCAGGGGCCCAAAGCATGTAATGAGTCAAACTGACTCATTACATGCCGCTGTGTGCTGCGGGCAACCGCTGCCCGCAGCACACAGCCGCCCGCAGGACACAGGAGAGCAGCGCAGCGCAGTGGTCATGGGGGTAAAGAGAAGGAGGGAGGTGGAGGAGGGAGCCGCAGCAGCGCTTTGTTATTGGTTGAGGCGCTGCTGCTGCTGTCCCTCTGCTTCACTATAGGCTGTCTTCCGCCACTGTGAAGCGCATCCCAGCCATTCACAGCGGCGGAAGACAGCCTATAGTGAAGCAGAGCGACAGCAGCAGCAGCGCCTCAACCAGTAACAAAGCGCTGCTGCGGCTCCCTCCTCCACCTCCCTCCTTCTCCTTCTCTCCTGCCCTGGAATCGTGATCCATCTCTGCCAGAAGCTGCACCGAGGAGCCTGAGCCAGCGAAGAGGGTAAGTATAATTCTTTCTTTCTTTCTTTCTTTCTTTCTTTCTTTCTTTCTTTCTTTCTTTCTTTCTTTCTTTCTTTCTTTCTTTCTTTCTTTCTTTCTCTATGTGCAAAAAGGGGGAATCTGCCTGATGTAATGTGTTAAAAGGGGGAATCTGCCTGCCGCAATGTGTAAAAAGGGGATATCTGCCTGCCGCAATGTGTAAAAAAAGGGACGCTGTCTGCCGCAATGTGTAAAAAGGGTGAATCTGCCTGCCGCAATGTGTAAAAAGGGGGAATCTACCTGCCGCAATGTGTAAAAAGGGGGAATCTTCCTGACGTAATGTGTAAAAGGGGGGAATCTACCTGCCGCAATGTGTAAAAAGGGGGAATCTGCCTGTCACAATGTGTAAAAAGGGGGAATCTGCCTGACGTAATGTGTAAAAAGGGGGAATCTGCCTGCCGTAATGCGTAAAAAGGGGGACGCTGTCTGCCGTAATGTGTAAAAAGGGGACGCTGTCTGCCGTTATGTGTAAAAAGGGCACGGTGTCTGCCGTTATGTGTAAAAAGTGTACGCTGTCTGCCGTTATGTGTAAAAAGTGTACGCTGTCTGCCGTTATGTGTAAAAAGGGCACGCTGTCTGCCGTTATGTGTAAAAAGGGGACGCTGTCTGCCGTTCTGTGTAAAAGGGGACGCTGTCTGCCGTTATGTGTAAAAAGTGCACGCTGTCTGCCGCTATGTGTAAAAAGGGCACGCTGTCTGCCGTTATGTGTACAAAGGGGGACGCTGTCAGCCGTAATGTGTAAAAAGGGACGATGTCTGCTGTAATGTGTAAAAAGAGGAATCTGTCCGCCGTAAGGTGTAAAAAGGTCTCTACCTGGTGTAGTGGTGCTACTGTGCGGTGTAATTTGAATAATGGAGACTACTGTGCACCGTTTTATGAATTGGTATTATTTTTGGCCACACCCCTTCCCCACGAAGCCACGCCCCTATGTATTTTTGCGCAAGCCTATGGCGCGCACTGCCCCTGTTTTGCATGCAGGGGTGGGGCTCCGATGCCATTTCTTGCACACAGTGCTAAAATGTCTAGTTACGGCACTCTTGCTAGGTATCCATTTCTCTGGCCCTGAGCAGGTCCCCCTCACCAGATCCTCTCCAGGGGTGAGGGGGTGGACTTGGATGGGATGAGGGGGGGCCCCAAAGCATTTTGTCGCACCTGGGCCCACCGCTCGCTAGTTCCGCCACTGGATAGATAGATAGATAGATAGATAGATAGATAGATAGATAGATACTTACCATCTCTCCCCGCTGGCTCAGGCAGTCAGGCTCCTCGGTGCAGGCTTCATGCAGCAGTTCCCGGGCAGGGGAGAAGGAGGAGGAGGGAGGGGGACTGGAGCCGCAGCAGCACAGTGTACTTGGTGGTGGCATTGCTGCAGCTGTCCCTCTCCTTCCGCATTGGCTGCCCGCCACCGCTGTGAATACTGGGATGAGGGAAGCGCATCCCAGCATTCACAGCAGTGCCGGGCAGCCAATGCGGAAGGATTGGGACTGCTGCAGCAGCACCACTACCAATTACATAGCGCTGCTGCGGCTCCAGTCCCCCTCCCTCCTCCTCCTCCTCCCCTGCCTCCGGAGCTGCTCCTCTCCTCTTCTCCAGCGCGGCCATACAGCACAGGCGGCTTTTAATGAGTCAATTTGACTCATTACAAGCCGCTGGCCGTTGCGCCCTCAGGGCGACTGCGCTATGTGCCAGGCACACCTGGCACACACGTAGTTACGGCTCTGGTAACAACACTGCGTTGCCTGGGGTATTGCAGCACATCAGATATGATGATGCAACCACCCAGTTCATCATGAGATTGGTTGATTTGCAGGTGCAACCTATATAGTGGTCATTGTGTTCAATCACAGATTGCAAGCCTGGGCAATGTATTGTACAGTGTGTACCCACCGTAAGATGTGTTTTTGGATGTATTTCTATCTACTGTATGTGATTCTTCTAATCCATATTACTTCTATATTATACAGATGCAGCAAGTGTTAATTTGACAATGCTGTACTGTATAGTGTAGGTAATGTGCCTTGAAGTTTTATAAAACATTGCATTATCTAAGTTTTTCAAAGTGTCAAATTTCAGTCTTTATTTTTAACATGCAGTAACCTTTTCTACCACAAGATGTCGTATTAAAACAGTTTATGAAAGGGGAAAGGCATAATACTGTAGCTATATATATATATATATATATATATATATATACACTGCTCAAAAAAATAAAGGGAACACTAAAATAACTATGTTCTTTACATAGTTGAATGTGCTGACAACAAAATCACAAAAAAATTATCAATGGAAATCAAATTTATTAACCCACGGAGGTCTAGATTTGGAGTCACCCTCAAAATTAAAGTAGAAAAACACACTACAGGTTGATCCAACTTTAATGTAATGTCCTTAAAACAAGTCAAAATGAGGCTCAGTAGTGTGTGTGGCCTCCACGTGCCTGTATGACCTCCCTACAACGCCTGGGCATGCTCCTGATGAGGTGGCGGATGTAATGTAGAGGCGTAACTAGGGTTTTTGGAGCCCAGGGCAAGATCAATAATGGCGCCCCCCCCCCCCCCCCCCCCCAAAAAAAAAAAAAAATAATAATAATTTTTTCTTAATAAAAATAATAAATTAATAAAATGATAATTAAAGAAAAAATACAAAAGGAAAGTATGTGCAGATGCCACCAGTGTGTCACTCAGTGGCGGTTCTTGCCACGGGCAAGCAGGACTTTTGCCCGGGGCGCCGCCTTCCGGAGGGCGCCGCTCCGTGGCAAGATCCGCCACTGCTGCCCGCTGTGTCCCCCGTCCGCCTCCGCTGCCCGCTGCCGTCCCCGTCCTCGGCGCCTCCTGTGAAGGGAACTAGACGCTATGCGTCTAGTTTCCCTTCGTGGAGAGTAACTGCTGAGCGGTGCGCGATGATGTCATCGCGCACCGCACAGCAAAGGTCCTCTCCACGAAGGGAACTAGACGCATAGCGTCTAGTTTCTCTTCGTGGAGAGGACCTTTTGCTGTGCGGTGCGCGATGACGTCATCGCGCACCGCTCAGCATTCAAGCGGCGCTTTCAATGTACAGGGGGCGTGACTCACCACGCCCCCTGTATTAGGCCACGCCCCTTTCCTGCCCGGGGCGCTCTGCGCCCTTGAACCGGCCCTGGTGTCACTGCATATAAAGATGTCAGGGTGTGTATGTATGTGTATGTAGGTGCAGTAGTCGAAGTTGAATTTTTGAAGGTGGAAAGAAAGAGTGCAGATAGCAATTATGCGAGCGCCGAAGGCGCGCGCGCTCCTGAAAAGGGGCGCGGTCACTCAAAAGGGGCGTGTCCTTCAGTGTAGTAGGACCCCTTATACTATCTAGTACTGGTGCCCCTTTCACATTATAGCACACGGTATGAGCCGAAATTCACATTATAGCACACAGTATGAGCCGAAATTCACATTGCCCCACACGGCATGAGCCGAAATTCACATTATAGCACACAGTATGAGCCGAAATTCACATTACCCCACATGGTATGAGCCAAAATTCACATTATAGCACACGGTATGAGCCGAAATTCACATTATAGCACACGGTATGAGCCAAAATTCACATTACTCCACATGGTATGAGCCAAAATTCACATTTCCCAACATGGTATGAGCCGAAATTCACATTACAGCACACGGTATGAGCCGAAATTCACATTACAGCACACGGAATGAGCCAAAATTCACATTACCCCACATAGTATGAGCCGAAATTCACATTATAGCACACGGTATTAGCCAAAATTCACGTTACAGCACATGATATGAGCCAAAATTCCCATTATAGAGTTAGGGGATCCTACCCCCAGAATTAACATGGCCTGTGGGGCACTATGATGAGGGGAGCCCACCCCCTTAATAGACTAATTGCAGAGTTTAGCAGCGGAAGGGCTGCAGCGGTTTCTCACCCCAAGCTGCGGCGCTTCTGCCACCTCCGACACTCCACATCTTCGGCACCACCCGGAATGCAGAGCACCGCACCGGGTATGCACCCTTTTCAGTGTGGTCTGCTGCGCTCCGAAGGGGTTCTTGTTTCATGCTGCAGGATCCCGATGTGCGCCTTCCTCCCCGCTGTTACTGTCACGGTAAGCATTAGTATCGTTTACCGCAGAGGCCATTTTCTGAGGCATATGTGTTAAACCTCAGGAACTGAGATGCCCTTCTCACCATACAGCTGTGTGGCCGAGCCGGGCGGGGGGACAGCCAGCAGCAGCATGCCGGATATCAGCAGCAGAGGGTGCGGGCTGTACATACTTGAGGCAGCTGGATATTCAACAGTGCTGAAAGCCTCCGAAGCTGCAGTACACCGGCAGAGGACACCCATCCCCCGAACCCTGCGTAGCCCAAAGCCGGAGATCAGCAGCATGTTGAACGCGGAAGCAGAAGCTGCTTATTGCCGGTCAGCATGCTGCTGATCTCCGGCTTTGGGCTCCGCATGTGCATTACAGCCCCCACCCTCGGCTGCTGATATCCGGCATGCTGCCCCTGCTGCTGGCTTTCCACCCGCCCGGCTCGCCCACCCAGCTGGATGGTGAGTGAGAAGGGCATCTCAGTGCCCGTGGTTTAATACATATCTCTCTTCGGTAAATGGCCATTAGTACATCCCACGCACACTGATTACACACACACAGACTGGCCACCCCCAAATCCTACACACACCCACTCAGACTACACACACACATTCTCATACTTTCCTCTCCCCCACACACACACTGGACTGCAAAAATGTACACACACTGACAGTGTTCCACACACACACAATTAACACACACTCACACTGTCCCACACACACAATTAACACACACGCACACTGTTCCACACACCAGTGGCGTGCGGTGAGGTCAGTGGCGTGCGGTGAGGCACTACAGCCATAATGGCCGCCGAATCCTGCCGATGACCCCTACCGCCACCGAGCCAATGCCCGCCACTGCCTCTGAGCCGATGCCCGCTGCCACCACCAATGGCTTACAAACTCGCCCACCATCAACTGACCCAGCCCTCCGCCACTAATTTGCAACTCAGTCCAAAGTCGCCAATGCCCGCTGCATGCCTGCTCATCATACTTGTGATATATTGTACATTTTTATAGAAAAAAATAATAATCAGTGTTTGGGACTGGGAAGGGAGTGGGAGGAGGACATGAATGCAATTTTGTTGTCCAGGGTTTCCATTAACTTAATGGAGAAGGGTCTGAATGGGTTAAAAATGTAAAAAAAAACTGCGTGAGGTCCCCCTCCTAAGTATAACCAGCCTCGGGCTCTTTGAGCCGGTCCTGGTTGTTTAAATACTGGGAAAAAATTGGACAGGGGTTCCCTGTATTTAGACAACCAGCATCGGGCTCTTAGTCCGGTCCTGGTTCCAAAAATACGGGGGACAAAAGATGTAGGGGTCCCCCCGTATTTTTAAAACCAGCACCGGGCTCCACTAGCCAGGGACATAATGCCACAGCCGGGGGACACATTTATGTAGGTCCCTGCGGCCGTGGCATTACCCCCCCAACTAGTCACCACTGGCCGGGGTTCCCTGGAGGAGTGGGGACCCCTTAAATCAAGGGGTCACCCCCCCCTCCAGGCACCCAAGGGCCAGGGGTGAAGCCCGAGGCTGTCCCCCCCCATCCGTGGGCTGTGGATGGGAGGCTGATAGCCATGTAAGTAAAAAAAGAATATTGTTTTTTGTTGTGGAACTACAAGGCCCAGAAAGCCTCCCCCGCTTGCTGGTACTTGGAGAACCTCAAGTACCAACATGCAGGGAAATAACGGGCCCGCCGGTACCTGTAGTTCTACAACAGAAAAAATACCCAAATAAAAACACAACTCACACACCGTGACAGTAAAAATGTATTAAAGCACACTGACACACTCACACATACTTACCTATATCCCACGCCGGTCACGTCCACTTGTCCAGTAGAATCCAATAGGGGTAGCTGTAAAAATGAGAGACACATTACTTACCTACATCCCACGCCGGTCACGTCCACTTGTCCAGTAGAATCCAATAGGGGTACCTGTAAAAATGAGAGACAGATTACTTACCTACATCCCACGCTGGTCACGTCCACTTGTCCAGTAGAATTCAATAGGGGTACCTGTAAAAATGAGAGACAGATTACTTACCTACATCCCACGCTGGTCACATCCACTTGTCCAGTAGAATTCAATAGGGGTACCTGTAAAAATGAGAGACAGATTACTTACCTACATCCCACGCTGGTCACGTCCACTTGTCCAGTAGAATCCAGTAGGGGAATCTGTAAAAATGAGAGACAGATTACTTACCTACATCCCACGCCGGTCACGTCCACTTGTCCAGTAGAATCCAATAGGGGTACCTGTAAAAATGAGAGACAGATTACTTACCTACATCCCACGCCGATCACGTCCACTTGTCCAGTAGAATCCAATAGGGGTACCTGTAAAAATGAGAGACAGATTACTTACCTACATCCCACGCTGGTCACGTCCACTTGTCCAGTAGAATTCAATAGGGGTACCTGTAAAAATGAGAGACAGATTACTTACCTACATCCCACGCTGGTCACGTCCACTTATCCAGTAGAATCCAGTAGGGGAATCTGTAAAAATGAGAGACAGATTACTTACCTACATCCCACACCGGTCACGTCCACTTGTCCAGTAGAATCCAATAGGGGTACCTGTGAAAATGAGAGAGAGATTACTTACCTACATCCCACGCCGATCACGTCCACTTGTCCAGTAGAATCCAATAGGGGTACCTGTAAAAATGAGAGACAGATTACTTACCTACATCCCACGCTGGTCACGTCCACTTGTCCAGTAGAATTCAATAGGGGAATCTGTAAAAATGAGAGACAGATTACTTACCTACATCCCACGCCGGTCAAGTCCACTTGTCCAGTAGAATCCAATAGGGGTACCTGTAAAAATGAGAGACAGATTACTTACCTACATCCCACGCCGGTCACGTCCACTTGTCCAATAGAATTCAATAGGGGTACCTGTAAAAATTAAAATGATGCTTACAAACTGCAATCCACAGGAGGAGAGAGAGAGAGAGAGAGAGAGAGAGAGAGAGGGGGGGGGGGGGGAGAGACTAACCTGCTGCTGCTGCTGCTGGGGAGACCGGCACACACTGCAGGGCCACGACGGGAGGACGGAGCCGGCGGAGGAGGGGGAGAGCCGCACACCGCCGCTCCTGTCAGCGGCAGCGGAGGAGGACGGGGCGCACACTACAGACGCCAATAACCGCCGGGACAATTAACACACACACACACAATTAACACACGCACACTGTCCCACACACAATTAACACACACGCACGCATACTGTCCCACACACACAAATAACACACACGCACACTGTCCCACACACACAAATAACACACACGCACACTGTCCCACACACACAATTAACAAACACGCACTGTCCCACACACACACAATTAACACACTCACACTGTCCCACACACACACACACACACACACACACTTAACACACGCACACTGTCCCACACACAAACAATTAACACACACGCACACTGTACCACACACACACAATTAATACACACGCACACTGTCCCACACACACACAATTAACACACACGCACACTGTCCCACACACACACACAATTAACACACACTCAAACTGTCCCACACACACACAATTAACACACTCACACTGTCGCACACACACACACAATTAACACACTCACACTGTCCCACACATACACAATTAACACACACGCACACTGTCCCACACACACACAATTAACACGCACTCAAAACTGTCCCACACACACAATTAACACACTCACACTGTCACACACACAATTAACAAACACGCACTGTCCCACACACACACACAATTAACACACACACACTGTCCCACACACACACACACAATTAACACACTCACACAATTAACACACACACACTGTCCCACACACACACAATTAACACACGCACACTGTCCCACACACACACACAATTAACACACACGCACACTGTACCACACACACACAATTAATACACACGCACACTGTCCCACACACACACACAATTAACACACACGCACACTGTCCCACACACACACAATTAACACACACTCAAACTGTCCCACACACACACAATTAACACACTCACACTGTCGCACACACACACACAATTAACACACTCACACTGTCCCACACATACACAATTAACACACACGCACACTGTCCCACACACACACAATTAACACGCACTCAAAACTGTCCCACACACACAATTAACACACTCACACTGTCACACACACACACACACACACACACACAATTAACAAACACGCACTGTCCCACACACACACACAATTAACACACACACACTGTCCCACACACACACACACAATTAACACACTCACACAATTAACACACACACACTGTCCCACACACACACAATTAACACACGCACACTGTCCCACACACACACACACACACACACACACACACACACACACACACACACACAATTTACACACACTCAAACTGTCCCACACACACAATTAACACACTCACACTGTCCCACACACACACAATTAATACACACGCACTGTCCCACACACAACACACACGCACACTGTCCGACACACACACAATTAACACACACACACTTAACACACACACACACACACACACAAAATGTCCCGCACCCCCTTCCCGCTCACTTTCACTCACTGCTGTTCAGGGGCCGCACGCCCCCCTGCGGTCGCGCACGCGCATGCGCGCACCTCCGCGGTCGCGATCGCGTACACAGTCACTTTGCAGGGGGGAGTAGGGGGAGGCTCCTGGCTGCCGCTGCCTGTCTATTGTGACAGGCACAGCAGCCGGGGAGACAGGGAAAGCGCCGCGGGTAGCGCCGGCGGAATCCCTGAAGCATGGGGCGAGTGGGCCGTGCAGCCTGCAGGTGCCGGTGGCGCCCCCCTCTGTTGGGGCTGCCATGGCGCCCAGGGCACGTGCCCTGCTCGCCCCGTGCTAGATACGCCTCTGGGCGGATGGTCTCCTGAGAGATCTCCTACCAGACCTGGACTAAAGCATCCGCCAACTCCTGGACAGTCTGTGGTGCAACGTGGTGTTGGTGGATGGAGCGAGACATGATGTCCCAGATGTGCTCAATTGAATTCAGGTCTGGGGAACGGGCGGTCCAGTCCATAGCATCAATGCCTTCGTCTTGCAGGAACTGCTGACACACTCCAGCCACATGAGGTCTAGCATTGTCTTGAGTTAGGAGGAACCCAGGGCCAACCGCACCAGCATATGGTCTCACAAGGGGTCTGAGGATCTCATCTCGGTACCTAATGGCAGTCAGGCTACCTCTGGCGAGCACATGGAGGGCTGTGCAGCCCCCCCAAAGAAATGCCACCCCACACCATTACTGACCCACTGCCAAACCGGTCATGCTGGAGGATGTTGCAGGCAGCAGAACGTTCTCCTTGGCGTCTCCAGACTCTGTCACATCCGTCACATGTGCTCAGTGAGAACCTGCTTTCATCTGTGAAGAGCACAGGGCGCCAGTGGCGAATTTGCCAATCTTGGTGTTCTCTGGCAAATGTCAAACGTCCTGCACGGTGTTGGGCTGTAAGCACAACCCACACCTGTGGACGTCGGGCCCTCATACCACCCTCATGGAGTCTGTTTCTGATCATTTAAGAAGACACATGCACATTTGTGGCTTGCTGGAGGTCATTTTGCAGGGCTCTGGCAGTGCTCCTCCTGTTCCTCCTTGCACAAAGGCGGAGGTAGCGGTCCTGCTGCTGGGTTGTTGCCCTCCTACGGCCTCCTCCATATCTCCTGATGTACTGGCCTGTCTCCTGGTAGCGCGTCCATGCTCTGGACACTACGCTGACAGACACAGCAAACCTTCTTGCCACAGCTCGCATTGATGTGCCATCCTGGATGAGCTGCACTACCTGAGCCACTTGTGTGGGTTGTAGGAAGGTCATACAGCCACGTGGAGGCTACACACACTAATGAGCCTCATTTTGACTTGTTTTTAGGACATTACATCAAAGTTGGATCAGCCTGTAGTGTGTTTTTCCACTTTAATTTTGAGGGTGACTCCAAATCCAGACCTCCATGGGTTAATAAATTTGATTTCCATTTATAATTTTTGTGTGATTTTGTTGTCAGCACATTCAGCTATGTAAAGAACAAAGTATTTAATAAGAATATTTCATTCATTCAGATATAGGATGTGTTATTTTAGTGTTCCCTATATTTTTTTGAGCAGTGTATATATATATATATATATATATATATATAAATAAATAAATAGGAAAAGTGTAGCACTATTCTAAAATTCAAGAGCGGCACCAATGTTAGATCCAGATCCATCTCCTCCAGAGGGGCAGCAACATATTTGTTACCCCTCCCTCCAACAGACTGAGTTTTCCATACCAGTAATTCCAGTATGATGGAATTGGGGTCCCACTCATATAATATCGGAATCATTCTATATCCCGGCTGTCGGGATCCCAGCGCTCAGCATACCAGCGCCGGGATCCCGACCGCCGGGATACCAACAACTATTCTCCCTCTTGGGGTGTCCACAACACCCCTGGAGGGAGAATAAATAGCGTTGCGAGCCACTGTGCCCGCAGCATGGCAAGCGCAGCGAGCCCACTAGGGGCTCTTTTGCGCTCGCCCCGTGCTGGCATTACGTCGTTCGGGATCCCGGCGCTGATATGCTGGGTGCCGGGTTTCCGACCGCCAGGATATCGTAGTAGACCCCTATAATATAACACATAATAATAATAATAATAATAATAATAATAAGTAATTAAAATACTTCCAAAGGAATTTTAAATAATTCTTGAAATAAAAGACACCCAAATCTCTCCTTTCCTGCTTTATTGCAAACATTGGGCCCGATTCAGACCTGATCGCTGCTGTGCATTTACGCACAGTGGACGATTATCGAACTACTGCGCATGCGTATGCATCACAATACACATACGCGTTGCCAAACAGCGACAGGATGGTGCGAAAATTTCGATCGCATGGATGTTAGCAAGGTGATTGACAGGAAGTGGACATTTATGGGTGGTAACTGGCTGTTTTCCTGGAGTGTCAGGGAAAACACAGGCGTTCCAAGCGTCTTCAGGGCAGGTGTGTGACGTCAGCTCTGGACCCGATCATCCTGATTCCTCCACACTGGAGGAAAAAGTATTGAGCTACACACAGACTGCACACACTCAGGGTTGGACTGGCCCACAGGGGTACAGGGGAAACCATCGGTGGGCCCCACTGCCTGGGGGCCCACCTCCTTCTCTATGGATCAGGTCCCGACTGTGCACTTGAATTGTACATTATACATATTCAGGGCCGGTTCTTGCCCTTTTGGCGCCCCGGGCGGGAAATAGGGGCGTGGCTTCATACAGGGGGCATGGTCAGTTACACCCCCCGTACAGTAGAGTAGCACCGCTGAAAATGAAAATAAAAAAAAGAATACTTACTATCCCCGCTCCCGACCGCTGCAGACCTCCGCCGGCGCCGCTCCTCTCCTCGGATCTGCCATAGACAGACACTAGAGGTCAATTATGACCCCTAGCGTCTGTCAGTCCCACAATGCTGTGCGGTGCGCGATGAGGTCCTCTCCAAGAAGGGAAACTAGATGCGTAGCTTCTAGTTCCCTTCACAGCGGGGAACCAGTGGGACACAGCGGGCAGCGGGGGGCACAGCAGTAGCGGATCTTGCCCGGCGCCCTCCGGAGGGCGGCGCCCCGGGCAAAAGTCCTGCTTGCCCGTGGCAAGATCCGCTACTGTACATATTATCTACAGTGCATTGGTGTTATTAATCTGGTACATTATCATGCATGCACAAGCAGTATTTGCTATACATATTTATCATGGGGCCCATACCTTGTTAGCCAAGCCTCTGTGGCAGCTGGCTACACCCCTAAGTATGGGCCTTTATCGCTGCATTCCCCCGGTGGGCCCTCCATGCCTCAGTCCGACACTGCACACACTGCATAGAATGGGAAAAACATTCTATGGTGAGTGTGATGCAAATGTTTTTGCAGCTGTCCGCTGACTGTACAGCGTACACTTGCAATCGCACACTTGCACACTCGGGCAAATTTTCACTACCCCTGTATGGCGACTATCTGATCGCAGGACAGTGTAATTTGCAGCACAGCGATCAGGTCTGAATTAGGCCTACTGTATTTCATTATGTATTCCATTGGAAAATAAATAAATAATAACTAACAACTTTATATGCAAAGACAAGTTTTCCCTATGACCACAAGAGCAGCAGTCATTCAATTTCCTCTCTCTGCAGTGGATGCTTGTAGTGAGCATTTGCATCATTTACGTTTATTTAATTCCAAGTGGGTTATAATCGCCATTCTAATTCTGGTGTCTTTTATTTCAATGCAATGTTAACCCTTGTGTCAGTGTCTCATTTACTTATTTATACTACTGTATTTAGTATTTTAGTTTAATGGCCCTCATTCCGAGTTGATCGCTCGCTCAGAGCCGGCTTTAGGCATAGGCAAACTAGGCAATTGCCTAGGGCATCTGGTATGTCTAGGGGCATCAGCAGCTTCTGCTGATTAAAATGATATGTGGCATGCCTATATTCTGTGTGCATCATTTCGTATGCAGATACAGCCACATTCGCACCCAATAGATAGGCATGCTGCATATCATTTTAATCAGCAGAAGCTGCTTGTGCATCCTAGCCACATAGCAAAGCAAATAAGATGCATTTTCATAAAAAATAGGCACCCGACGTTAGCAGAGCTGCCAGTTGACTCACACCAGGAACTATATGTGTCATTATTTGTATAAGGGCATTAATAATGTGTAACATATGTGTAAGGGGCACTATGTGTGTCATTATGTGTATAAGGGCACTAATAATGTGCGGCATATGTGTAAGGGAAACTATGTGTATAAGGGCATTAATAAGGGTCGGCATAATGTGTAAGGTGTACTATGTTTATAAGAATATTAATAATGTGTGTCATATGTGTACGGGGCATTACTGTGTGGTATTATGTGTATAAATGCATTACCAATGTGTGGCATTATGTGTATAAAGTGCTCTACTGTGTGGCGTAACGTATAGAAAGGGCACTACTGTGTGGTCTAATGTGAATAAAGAGCAATATGGTGTGGTGTAATGTGAATAAGGAGCAATATGGTGTGGTGTAATGAGAATAAAGAGCAATATGGTGTGGTGTAATGTGAATAAGGAGCAATTCAGTATGATGTTATGTGAATAAGGGGTACTACTGTGAGAATTAACGTATATAAAGTAAATTGGTACTACTGTGTGATGTAATGTGAATAAGGGACACAGGTGGTCATTCCGAGTTGATTGCTTGCTAGCTGTTTTTAACAGCCGTGCAAACACTATGCCGCCTCCAACTGGGAGTGTATCTTAGCTTAGCAGAAGTGCGAACGAAAGGATCGCATAGCGGCTACAAAATAATTTTGTGCAGTTTCAGAGTAGCTTCAGACCTACTCAGCGCTTGCGATGACTGCAGACTGTTCAGTTCCTGTTTTGACGTCACAAACACGCCCTGCGTTTGCCCAGCCACGCCTGCGTTTTTCCTGGCATGCCTGCGTTTTTTCGAACACTCCCTGAAAACGGCCAGTTTACACCCAGAAACGCCCACTTCATGTCAATCACTCTGCGGCCAGCAGTACGACTGAAAAGCTTCGCTAGACCTTGTGTAAAAAAACATCGGCCGTTGTGAAAGTACGTCGTGTGTGTGCATTGCGTCGCATACGCATGCGCAGAAGTGCCGTTTTTGCATCATCGCAGCACAGCAAACATTTTTAGCAAGCGATCAACTTGGAATGACCACCACTATCGTATGATAAATTGTGAATAAAGTTGCACTACTGTGAGGCATAATTTGAATTGGGGGTACTATTGCGTGGCCATGCCCCTTCCCAGCAAAAACACATACCTTTTTGTGCTGTGCGCCGAATGTGCACACTGTTCTTATTTAAATTACAGGGGGTAGGAAAAAAAAAAAAAGGACTGCTATGGGTGAGGGGTGATGGTGCTGGGAAAGGGGTGCAGGGTCAGAGGCGGAACCAGCGGTGGTACTAGGGGGCACCAGCCAAAATCTTGCCTAGGGCATCATATTGGTTAGGGCCGGCTCTGCGCTCGCTAGCTACTTTTTGCAACCGTGGAAATGTATAGTTGCCGCCCACGGGGGAGTGTATTTTCGCTTTGCAAGTGTGCGATCGCATGTGCAGCCGAGCGGGGACGAAAAAGTTTTTTGCAGTTTCTGAGTAGGTCTGAACTTACTCAGCCCTTGCGATCACTTCAGCCTGTCCAGTCCCGGAATTCACGTCCGACATCCGCCCTGCAAATGCCTGGACATGCCTGCGTTTTTCCAACCACTCCCAGAAAACGGTCAATTGCCACCCATAAACGCCCTATTTCTGTCAATCTCCTTGCGAACGGCTGTGCGAATGGAATCGGCACTAGAAGCATTGCACAGCAACAATGCTGTTTGTACCCATATGACACGCGTGCGCATTGCGGTGCATACGCATGCGCAGTAGTAACCTGATCGCTGCGCTGCGAAAATCGGCAGCGAGCGATCAACTCGGAATGAAGGCCAATGGAAGCTTCTTATACATTCAAATCAATTGGGTACTGTTTCGCTATGTTGGGATCACACTGGAAACCGCATTGATATGAATGTGTGCTTAATCACTTCTGCATGCTGAGACTTGTAGTTCAACTGGGAATGAAGCTTTATTCAGCCTTGAAATATCTGGACACAGAAGGTTCTTCTAACTGTTCATTTCATATCTGCACTATACAGTACTTGATAGACTGATTTAACTTTTGAGATAATGTACTAAATTTACTTACAATATATAATACTAGCTGAATACCCGTGCTTCGCTAAGGAATTTCAAGTATATTGTCAGGCAGGCCTTCCTCGGATTGATGCTGTCTAAAGGTTGGCGCTGAGGAGAATAATCTGCCTCCTTCTCTGCCCTGTCCCACCTCTAGTGCTGCAAGTATGGAGGCAGTACAGCGTACTGGTAAGAAATTTCCAGCCGGTGCGCCATACCACCAGGCTGACCGCCGTGCCTGCAGCCCCCTGCAGTGCTGTGTGTGTGAGGGAAGGAGAGCGGCCAGCGCGTGCCTCTCCTGTGTCTCTCAGTGATCATCTGGTCTACTATCTTTCCGGCTGCAGTGTGTCTCTCAAATGAGGCACCAGTTCGTGAGCCAATCAGAGCTCGCAGACCGGCAGCTGCGGCTCCTGATTGGCTGCTGGTCCACGTGCTCTGATTGCCTCATGAACCGGCACCTCATTGAGAGATACGCCGCCACTGCCGGAGACCGGATGATCAGTGAGAGGCAGCAGCGGCGCGGGCTGCACTCTCCTCCCCTCACACAGTAGAGGTGAGTGGCGGGGGTAGGGGGTGTATTTGGCACAGTGGGGACATATCTGGCACTATGGAGGCATATGTGGCACTGGGGGCATATGTGTACCTTGCACTGGGGGGCATATATGTATCTGGTATGGTGGAAATATCTGGCACTCCACTATTGGGGGCATATGTGTATGTGCCACTATTGGGGGCAAATGTATATCTGGCACTGTGCTATTGGGGTAATATGTGTATCTGACCCCCCCATATGTCTATCACACACCTATTTTCATTGACCACGCCCAATGAGGCCACACCCAGTACCACTAATACATTTTTCCTACTTGCACCACTGCCCGCCTGTATGATGCTACCCTGCTCAGTGCTCTAAATGCTGGGATGACAGTCCAAGTTCCGCCCGCTTTATGTTAAATATGTACGGCTTGCAGGGATAGGTTGACTCTATTCCAAGGGACCTTATGTCTCCTTGCTTGGCTTCTCCCTCTCCTTAGGGCTCCTCCTTTGAGGTAAAAAGGTAAAGATTTTTGCACTTAAGGTCACTGGCAGATAAGCAGTTGTTGACTGTCATGCTTTCCTTTAATGCATTTAAGAGTCAAACTATATATCTATCTCTCCTCTTCTCCTATTGCTTTCTGAGAGGTTCAGCAATGTTTAGATCAGGTGACAGTTTAACCTCTGAAAATTGAGACGCTATCCTCTCCTGACTGGAAATAGGTTGGCTAAGTACTGTACTTAAAAGGCAAATACCACTGACTCTTCACAAACTCTCCTGAACCATACTGCTGGACGTCCTTGCCATGGGCAGTTGCAGAGCAGTCCATTATTCAAATAGGGGAGTCACACCCAGCAATGTTGACAGTGTTTAGGGATGGCTATTGATGTGGCTCCCCTATTTGAATAATGAACTGCTGTGCAACTGCCACTGGCAAGGAAGTCCGGGAACAGAGCATTATGTCCTCCTTCCTCTGCAACTTGGTATCGCCAGCACCATTCATTCTTTATAGCTCCAGCTGGGTCGGATGTCTTAACTTTCCTCTGTGAGGGGGGAATTCCCAATAATCATCTCACCCTTTTTAACGCCTTTGTGGGTGGAATTTAGAAAAATCCCTTCTTAGTGGGTGCCTACGTCACAGAAGGAAGCTACTGTCCAAAGTTCCTAGTCATTGTGGTTCAGGAGATTTTGTGATGAGGTAGGGGTATTTGCCTTTTTATATATATATATATATATATATATATAAAACTATACTGTATATCATGAACAGGTAGATCTTATTTCTCTCAAAGTTGAACAATAGGGAGTTACCAAACATTAAATACTCTTAGCCAATGCTAAACGGGATAAGAAGTGAGAGGCTAGAAGAAAATTACCATCAGCAAGTTAGCCCATCCCAAATTCATAGTGAGGTTACAAATGAGGAGGACAGATGCTGCAGAGTGGTGTGCAGTTGTTTAGGGATTCACAACAGGTCTTCTAGCAGGTAATCGGGACAGTGACCACTTCAAATCCACCCAAGGCTTGCAGGAGGTGGGATAAAGCGATCCTAGAATTGGGCCAGGATATAAGCCTGTTGAAATTTCACTATGTCAGGAACAGCAAGCCTAGAGCCAGCCCTTACAGCTCTAGACAAGATTTTGTCCGGTGCACCCCCCCCCCCTCCCCCCCCCCTCTGTTATGAATGTAATTGAGGTTCTTTGCAGTAGTTGAGATTGTAATAATCTTCTGGGCAGTGACCCCTCTGCACCCTGAGTTAAGTCTCATAGAACCCACCAGCAGGTCTTCTAGCCTATAAGAACCGCTTTTCCCAAAAGGCTTGATGCACCTACTGGTACTGGGATGCCTTCCAGGACTTATGCCACTAGCGGTAGTATGAGCTTAACCCTCGAGTGACCTGAATCAATGCCGGTAGAAAAGACAACAAAGACAAGACCAACAATACAATAAGACAAGAACTAGACAAGAGAACAATGAATTGATAACAAAGAATAGTGATAGGGTAAAGGTACTAACGAGATACCAGGGTATTGAGTGATAGAGTCAGTTTTCTACCTTTTAACACAAGCTATTTACTAATACCTTCAAGCCGTAATGGCCGCTAAACCACGTGCACGTGCTACGCACTCCGTACGCTATTTGCGCACAAAGACCTCGCACGTGGTACGTAAGTTACATACACACGCTGCGCTGAGTGTACGGAATACACACAGCGAGCGTACACACAGATAACCTTTTAAACCTTAAACACAGAGTATGATTATACTGTAAGTCTTAGTATTGAGATACTGTAATGATATACCACTGGTTAACCTGGATATTTAAGCAAGCTGTTTGAGCGATTGAGATACTCAGAAACCCTTAATAATAACGGGTGAAATACACTCCTCACTAGGTACCAACACCTTTACTAGATGATCTTAGTAAGTAAAAGGGAAAAGAAAACAGTAACAGATTATACACCACTGTCCTAACATTAATAACTAACAGAATAACTACACAGAAATACAAACATTAGCAAACGATTGCAAATACAAATAAACAGTAAGAGGATAAATGGCAAACACTTATAGATTAGCTACAAAAGAACAATTGCATACATACAGAGTAACGAAATGGCCACAGAGAAAAACTTACACACGTGGGAATGAATCGCCTGCGCTATCTGGAATCCAGCTCTAAGTTAATCAATGATGAAAACCTTTGTAGAGAGTCTGTGCTGCCCCAGCAATGGTGATCCTTATATTTACAGCCTACATTCACAATACAATGGTCCCTACAATCTCATTGTTCATTGGACACAGGAATGTCTCCTTGCACCATAACAAAAGGTCATAGGTGGGTTCGTACGGAAGGGATGTGTCTCTCTCCAACTGCTCAGGTGGGAGGTATCCTCTGGATTCCCCCTGCATGTGTAATTAAACTGCAAATACTGTAAATGTCCATAAACTTCTTTTAAACATAACTATACGCAGGAGCGATTTATCTCTTCCTAACCAACACCGGATTGTTTCTAATAAAATACTCTTCAGTTAGGTACCAGACACCACTGTTCAGACCCTGTCTGACCCTTCGTATCATGCAAAGAGGAATTCCCCTGTCCACGAACTATTTACATTAAACATACTTGCAGACATTATTAAGGGGATTAATATCTACAAAACACACTATAAAGGTTAACTATGCTATAAACGAGTCGCCCGCTATAAGCCCATGAACTCTACCGTAAATACGCATGCCACGCGCGTAATCGCCGGAGCGAGCGTACGCAATTTGCGGACATGTGCACGTACAGCAGACTATATGCACGAGCAGCGGGCATGTGCATGAGGTTAATATATGTGTTATGCACACCAGTGCCTGCAGGAAAGTACTGGTGTCAGGACTGTTATGCACTCCAGTGCCTGCAGGAATGTACTGGTGTTTGAACTGTTATGCAAAACAAATGGACTTACAGACAGACTGGGGAATATGACATAACGTACACAGAAGGTGATAGGGTAACAAAATACACACAAAGTGAACAGAGAAGCCCAGAGGCTAAGGAACTGGGTATCTCCCTTGTATTAGAACTGCTCAGATGGGAAAAGCAAGATGTTGTGTTTTAATACGTAGAGAACCCGAAATGCTGTTGCTAAGGGCAACAGCAAAACCCTAAAGGGTTACCAACGGGTGTGGCAGTAAACTCCTTGGTCAGAGATGGAATGATAGACACAAGGAGAGTCTCCACAATCCTAATTCTCACTTGCAGTGCACAGGTTCAGCTTACTGCCACTAAACTGACCCCTGACACCTAGCACAGTGAGACAGGATTAGACAGGCAAGTCTTAGAATACAGCCGCAAACTTGCTAAGTTCACAGAGTAGTAACAGAACCCCAGCAAGCTAAACGACTGACTCCAGTCTTACTGCTAGGTCTGGATTGGCAGAGTGTAATACCAAATCCCCAGGCCTATTTGCAGTAAGCAACAAACAAATACAAAGCTACACAGTACTGGCTAACTTTCAGAAACTGACTAACCAACAAAGATTCAGCAGCATCTGCTTACCCTGAGAAGAGGCCTTATAAAGCAGGTGCTGTCCACGCCCCACTCAGACCTCACAGACTGTGAGCACAAAAACCAGCACCGGATCCCCTGCCATGCACAGAGCCTATAACCACTGCACAGCAAAAGACCCGAACCGGAGTATCAGCTGCACTCAGGTCACTCCGCTAGCACTTGTCTCCCGGTTGCCATGATGACGTGGCAGCACAGGGCAGGAGACCCTAACAGTACCCCCCCTCTGACGAGGGGTCAAAGAACCCCTACCACTGGGTTTATCGGGGAACTGCGAGAAGAAAGAGCGTATCAGTCTGGGGGCATGAAGATCACAACTGCGCACCCACGACCGCTCCTCCGGGCCATACCCCTTCCAGTGCACCAAAAATGACAGCCGACCCCGAACCACCTTGGAGTCAAGAATCCTTTCAACAACAAACTCCCTCTGGCCACGTATCAGAAGAGGGGAAGGTCTTCCACTGGAAGAAGGATTACTAATCGCCCGTTTTAAAAGGGAACAATGAAATGTTTTATTGATACCCAAAGAACGGGGCAGATCTAACTGAAATGCCACCGGATTGATAACCCTGGTGATCTTATAAGGGCCGATGAACCGGGGGCCTAACTTATGAGATGGCTGTCTCAACTTCAAATTCTTGGTAGACAACCAGACGAAGTCTCCTAATTTGAAGCTGCAGGGTCTTTTCCGCTTATCAAAAACCCTTTTGGTCACTAATGACACAGACACAAGGGCTTTCTTCACTTTCCGCCAAATACCTCTAAGGACCGAAACCACAGAGGAACCACCAGGCGTGGAGTCCAGGGGGTCAAAAGAATTGGCCTTAGGATGATGCCCATACACACAAAGGAAGGGAGAGATCCCTGTAGCAGAGTGAGCCGCGTTGTTATAGGCAAACTCCGCCATGGACAGATGAGCAACCCAGTCAGTCTGACACTTGGAGACATAACACCTGAGGAACTGCTCCAAGGACTGGTTCACCCTTTCAGTCTGCCCATTAGACTGCGGATGGTAGCCCGACGACAAGCTGACAGAAATCTGGAGATCGGAACAAAATGCCCTCCAGAATTTGGCCACAAACTGGGATCCGCGGTCAGAGACCACATCAAGTGGCAACCCGTGGAGACGCACAACATGCAGCATAAATAATTCAGACAGGCGTCTGGCCGATGGCAGCCCAACCAGTGGAACGAAGTGCGCCATCTTCGAAAACCTGTCAACGACAACCCAGATGTCTGTCATCCCCGAGGATTTGGGCAAGTCCACCACAAAATCCATTGAAATGTGGGTCCATGGCTTAGATGGGATAGAGAGTGGATGTAATGGGCCAACAGGAACCCCTCTAGGAGTCTTATTTCGGGCACAGATGTCACATGCCCGAACCCACTGATCCACATCCTTAGCCACCGAGGGCCACCACACCGCCCTAGATAGCAACTCCCGAGTTCTGGCAATACCCGGGTGACCTGCAGACTTCTTGGCATGGAATTCCAGGAACACTCGCTGTCTTAACCTAGGAGGCACAAACAAAAGACCTACCGGAAGGTCTGGAGGAGCCTGCTCCTGTGCTCTAAGGACTAATGATAAGAGGTCCTGGGTAATGCCCACTTTAATACATGATGGGGAAACAATGGGCAACGGCTCCTCGGTGGTCTCCTGGATTGGAGCAAAACTCCGCGAGAGCGCATCAGCCTTGATGTTTTTTGACCCAGGGCGATATGTTATCAAAAAATTAAAGCGAGCAAAAAACAAAGCCCATCGTGCCTGCCTGGCATTGAGACGCTTCGCTGACTCTAAATATGCCAGATTCTTATGGTCAGTGAGAATTGAGACCACAAACTTAGCCCCCTCAAGCCAGTGTCTCCACTCCTCGAGTGCATCCTTAATAGCCAACAATTCCCGGTTACCCACGTCATAATTCATCTCGGCAGGCGAAAATTTACGGGAAAAGTAAGCACAGGGATGAAGGCGATTATCAGACACTCCCATCTGAGAAAGCACTGCCCCAATACCCATCTCAGAGGCATCCACCTCCACCACAAAAGGACGCTCTGGATCTGGGTGTCGCAGCACCTTGGCCGAAACAAATGCCCTTTTGAGACGGGCAAAAGCCGCTTTAGCCTCACAAGACCAGTGAGCAACATCCGCCCCTTTCGTAGTGAGTGCCACCAAGGGCGCCACTATAGACGAAAATCCAGCGATAAATCGTCTATAAAAATTTGCAAAGCCCAGGAAACGCTGAAGCGCCTTCAAACTAGTGGGCTGCACCCAATCCAGGACTGCCTTTACCTTGGAACCCTCCATTTGGAAACCTTCTGGGGAGATAATATATCCTAGAAATGCGATTTGCTGAACTTCAAATTCGCACTTCTCCAGCTTCGCCCCAAGCCGGTGGTCTCTGAGTTTCTGGAGGACTAAGCGTACATGCTTCCGATGTTCCTCCAGGGAATGGGAGAAGATTAGGATGTCATCTAAGTATACAACTAAGAATCTATCCAAATATTCCCTGAGCACATCATTCATGAAATCCTGGAAGACTGCCGGGGCATTACAGAGCCCAAAAGGCATCACCAAATATTCATAATGCCCTGAGTGGGTATTAAAGGCAGTCTTCCATTCATCCCCCTCTCTTATTCGGATTAGATTGTACGCACCGCGTAGGTCAATCTTAGAACAAATGGTGGCAGTACGAAGCTGGTCAAACAAGACCGAAATGAGAGGCAGTTTTTAATCGTGATACGGTTCAATTCCCTGAAGTCGATGCAGGGTCGCAACGAACCATCCTTTTTACCCACGAAGAAGAACCCCGACCCAACTGGAGACTGTGAAGGTCTGATAAATCCCTTAGCCAAGTTCTCCTGAATGTACTCTGCCATAGCCTGAGTCTCAGGACGTGACAGGGAGTACAACCTGCTCTTGGGAAGCTTAGCATTTGGCAACAAATCAATGGCACAGTCATAGGGGCGATGGGGAGGTAGTACCTCTGCAACTTTTTTGGAGAACACGTCCGCAAAATCTGCATAACACCCTGGCAATCCTGGCAAACTTAGCTGTGAGAGCCTGACTGGAAGGCTCAAGCAACTCCTGAAACAATCAGTACCCCAACTAAGAATCTCCCCAGAGACCCAGTCAAATTGAGGATTGTGGGCCCTTAACCAGGGTAACCCCAACACCAATGGGGCAAAAGTACAGACAGTCACATAAAAGGACAATTTTTCAGAGTGTGTGGCTCCAATAAACAAAGAAATCTGGCTAGTGCAAGAGGTAATTTTACCTTGGGATAATGGTTTCCCGTTTAACCCACAAATCTCAATTTCCGATGCCAAGGGTACTAAGGGAACAGAGTGTTTCAGGGCGAATTGGCGGTCCATAAAAACCCCGTCGGCCCCACTGTCCACAAAGGCCTCAGTCTTGACAGTTTGACCGAGGATCTTCAAGGTCACCGGAATGATAAAAGTCTTCTTGGGAAATTCTGACTTCTGGCCTGACAGGATATTTCCCATCACCCTCAGGCCCTGAAGTTTTCCGGCTTTTCTGGGCATGATACTACCACATGACCTTTATTCCCACAGTACAAACACAACCCCTGCTGTCTCCTCCGCGTCTTCTCACGCGAGGAGAGGCGGGTAGCCCCAATCTGCATAGGCTCCTCGGAAAATTCCTCAGAGTCTGAGGTTCCCTTGGGAAGGAAGGAAATCTCAGTCTCCCTTTCAAGCCTACGCTCTCTCAGCCGTCTATCCACCCGGATGGATAACTGCATGAGCTGATTCAAGCTATCAGGCAAGGGATATTGTACCAGTTGGTCCTTTATCTGGTTAGAAAGACCTCTTCGGTACTGGTGTCTCAGGGCTGGGTCATTCCACTGGGTATCATGGGCCAACCTCCGAAACTCCGTACAGTAAACCTCAACTGGCCTTCGCCCTTGCTTAAGGATCGAAATCTGAGCCTCGGCTGAGGCCGTCTTGTCAGGGTCATCATACAACATGCCCAGTGCCGTAAAAAAAGCATCAACACTTTTAAGCGACGGACAGTCAGGCTGCAACCCATATGCCCAGACGTGTGGGTCTCCTTGTAGCAAGGAAATCACTATGCCCACCCGCTGAATCTCCGACCCAGAAGACTGAGGCCTAAGCCGGAAGTATAGCTTGCAGCTCTCCTTGAAACAAAAGAACTGCGAGCGATCTCCAGAAAAACGATCCGGGAGATTTACTTTCGGCTCCTTAACCCCTGCAGGTGCTGCTGCTGCGGGAGCTCCGCCAGCAGCCTGGGAGGTGTGCATTTTAATGGACAAATCATTAAATTGTCGAGTCAGGACCTGCACCTGATCGACCACCTGTTGCAACGTATTTTGAGGGGTATGCTCCATATTCCCACAAAATTTCAACAGGAGTATTAGGCTGCTGAATATGTTATGCACACCAGTGCCTGCAGGAAAGTACTGGTGTCAGGACTGTTATGCACTCCAGTGCCTGCAGGAATGTACTGGTGTTTGAACTGTTATGCAAAACAAATGGACTTACAGACAGACTGGGGAATATGACATAACGTACACAGAAGGTGATAGGGTAACAAAATACACACAAAGTGAACAGAGAAGCCCAGATGCTAAGGTACTGGGTATCTCCCTTGTATTAGAACTGCTCAGATGGGAAAAGCAAGATGTTGTGTTTTAATACGTAGAGAACCCGAAATGCTGTTGCTAAGGGCAACAGCAAAACCCTAAAGGGTTACCAACGGGTGTGGCAGTAAACTCCTTGGTCAGAGATGGAATGATAGACACAAGGAGAGTCTCCACAATCCTAATTCTCACTTGCAGTGCACAGGTTCAGCTTACTGCCACTAAACTGACCCCTGACACCTAGCACAGTGAGACAGGATTAGACAGGCAAGTCTTAGAATACAGCCGCAAACTTGCTAAGTTCACAGAGTAGTAACAGAACCCCAGCAAGCTAAACGACTGACTCCAGTCTTACTGCTAGGTCTGGATTGGCAGAGTGTAATACCAAATCCCCAGGCCTATTTGCAGTAAGCAACAAACAAATACAAAGCTACACAGTACTGGCTAACTTTCAGAAACTGACTAACCAACAAAGATTCAGCAGCATCTGCTTACCCTGAGAAGAGGCCTTATAAAGCAGGTGCTGTCCACGCCCCACTCAGACCTCACAGACTGTGAGCACAAAAACCAGCACCGGATCCCCTGCCATGCACAGAGCCTATAACCACTGCACAGCAAAAGACCCGAACCGGAGTATCAGCTGCGCTCAGGTCACTCCGCTAGCACTTGTCTCCCGGTTGCCATGACGACGTGGCAGCACAGGGCAGGAGACCATAACAATATGGCAATGTGAAGCATGATATTTTTCGACTTTGACATGAGAGATACAGAAAGAGTGGTGCTCTGATAATAGCAATGAGGACGTAGTCTGGAGAGATTGCAATAACTGACTAACAGACAGGGTAATCTGATTAAAGAGACAGATAAGGTACATATATCAACTGGTACATAAATTACAAGGAATGCTCTGTACCAGCAGTAGTAACTATGGCCAACAACATAAGTATATAACAATAGAGTTCAGACAGAGAGAGCAGAACAGATACACAAATAACACAGAATGCTCCAGGCCAGTGGATGTTACTCCTGGCAACTGCAGTAGCTGACACTAAGTAGAGATGAGCGCCGGAAATTTTTCGGGTTTTGTGTTTTGGTTTTGGGTTCGGTTCCGCGGCCGTGTTTTGGGTTCGACCGCGTTTTGGCAAAACCTAACCAAATTTTTTTTGTCGGATTCGGGTGTGTTTTGGATTCGGGTGTTTTTTTCCAAAAAACCTAAAAAACAGCTTAAATCATAGAATTTGGGGGTCATTTTGATCCCAAAGTATTATTAACCTCAAAAACCATCATTTCCACTCATTTTCAGTCTATTCTGAATACTTCACACCTCACAATATTATTTTTAGTCCTAAAATTTGCACCGAGGTCGCTGGATGACTAAGCTAAGCGACCCTAGTGGCCGACACAAACACCTGGCCCATCTAGGAGTGGCACTGCAGTGTCACGCAGGATGTCCCTTCCAAAAAACCCTCCCCAAACAGCACATGACGCAAAGAAAAAAAGAGGCGCAATGAGGTAGCTGTGTGAGTAAGATAAGCGACCCTAGTGGCCGACACAAACACCGGGCCCATCTAGGAGTGTCACTGCAGTGTCACGCAGGATGTCCCTTCCAAAAAACCCTCCCCAAACAGCACATGACGCAAAGAAAAAAAGAGGCGCAATGAGGTAGCTGTGTGAGTAAGATAAGCGACCCTAGTGGCCGACACAAACACCGGGCCCATCTAGGAGTGTCACTGCAGTGTCACGCAGGATGTCCCTTCCAAAAAACCCTCCCCAAACAGCACATGACGCAAAGAAAAAAAGAGGCGCAATGAGGTAGCTGTGTGAGTAAGATAAGCGACCCTAGTGGCCGACACAAACACCGGGCCCATCTAGGAGTGGCACTGCAGTGTCACGCAGGATGTCCCTTCCAAAAAACCCTCCCCAAACAGCACATGACGCAAAGAAAAAAAGAGGCGCAATGAGGTAGCTGTGTGAGTAAGATAAGCGACCCTAGTGGCCGACACAAACACCGGGCCCATCTAGGAGTGGCACTGCAGTGTCACGCAGGATGTCCCTTCCAAAAAACCCTCCCCAAACAGCACATGACGCAAAGAAAAAAAGAGGCGCAATGAGGTAGCTGTGTGAGTAAGATAAGCGACCCTAGTGGCCGACACAAACACCGGGCCCATCTAGGAGTGTCACTGCAGTGTCACGCAGGATGTCCCTTCCAAAAAACCCTCCCCAAACAGCACATGACGCAAAGAAAAATAGAGGCGCAATGAGGTAGCTGTGTGAGTAAGATAAGCGACCCTAGTGGCCGACACAAACACCGGGCCCATCTAGGAGTGGCACTGCAGTGTCACGCAGGATGTCCCTTCCAAAAAACCCTCCCCAAACAGCACATGACGCAAAGAAAAATTAAAGAAAAAAGAGGTGCAAGATGGAATTGTCCTTGGGCCCTCCCACCCACCCTTATGTTGTATAAACAGGACATGCACACTTTAACCAACCCATCATTTCAGTGACAGGGTCTGCCACACGACTGTGACTGATATGACGAGTTGGTTTGGACCCCCACCAAAAAAGAAGCAATTAATCTCTCCTTGCACAAACTGGCTCTACAGAGGCAAGATGTCCACCTCATCATCATCCTCCGATATATCACCGTGTACATCCCCCTCCTCACAGATTATCAATTCGTCCCCACTGGAATCCACCATCTCAGCTCCCTGTGTACTTTGTGGAGGCAATTGCTGCTGGTCAATGTCTCCGCGGAGGAATTGATTATAATTCATTTTAATGAACATCATCTTCTCCACATTTTCTGGATGTAACCTCGTACGCCGATTGCTGACAAGGTGAGCGGCGGCACTAAACACTCTTTCGGAGTACACACTTGTGGGAGGGCAACTTAGGTAGAATAAAGCCAGTTTGTGCAAGGGCCTCCAAATTGCCTCTTTTTCCTGCCAGTATAAGTACGGACTGTGTGACGTGCCTACTTGGATGCGGTCACTCATATAATCCTCCACCATTCTTTCAATGTTGAGAGAATCATATGCAGTGACAGTAGACGACATGTCCGTAATCGTTGTCAGGTCCTTCAGTCCGGACCAGATGTCAGCATCAGCAGTCGCTCCAGACTGCCCTGCATCACCGCCAGCGGGTGGGCTCGGAATTCTGAGCCTTTTCCTCGCACCCCCAGTTGCGGGAGAATGTGAAGGAGGAGATGTTGACAGGTCGCGTTCCGCTTGACTTGACAATTTTCTCACCAGCAGGTCTTTCAACCCCAGCAGACTTGTGTCTGCCGGAAAGAGAGATCCAAGGTAGGCTTTAAATCTAGGATCGAGCACGGTGGCCAAAATGTAGTGCTCTGATTTCAACAGATTGACCACCCGTGAATCCTTGTTAAGCGAATTAAGGGCTCCATCCACAAGTCCCACATGATTAGCGGAATCGCTCCGTGTTAGCTCCTCCTTCAATGTCTCCAGCTTCTTCTGCAAAAGCCTGATGAGGGGAATGACCTGACTCAGGCTGGCAGTGTCTGAACTGACTTCACGTGTGGCAAGTTCAAAGGGCATCAGAACCTTGCACAACGTTGAAATCATTCTCCACTGCGCTTGAGACAGGTGCATTCCACCTCCTATATCGTGCTCAATTGTATAGGCTTGAATGGCCTTTTGCTGCTCCTCCAACCTCTGAAGCATATAGAGGGTTGAATTCCACCTCGTTACCACTTCTTGCTTCAGATGATGGCAGGGCAGGTTCAGTAGTTTTTGGTGGTGCTCCAGTCTTCTGTACGTGGTGCCTGTACGCCGAAAGTGTCCCGCAATTCTTCTGGCCACCGACAGCATCTCTTGCACGCCCCTGTCGTTTTTTAAAAAATTCTGCACCACCAAATTCAAGGTATGTGCAAAACATGGGACGTGCTGGAATTTGCCCATATTTAATGCACACACAATATTGCTGGCGTTGTCCGATGCCACAAATCCACAGGAGAGTCCAATTGGGGTAAGCCATTCCGCGATGATCTTCCTCAGTTGCCGTAAGAGGTTTTCAGCTGTGTGCGTATTCTGGAAACCGGTGATACAAAGCGTAGCCTGCCTAGGAAAGAGTTGGCGTTTGCGAGATGCTGCTACTGGTGCCGCCGCTGCTGTTCTTGCGGCGGGAGTCCATACATCTACCCAGTGGGCTGTCACAGTCATATAGTCCTGACCCTGCCCTGCTCCACTTGTCCACATGTCCGTGGTTAAGTGGACATTGGGTACAACTGCATTTTTTAGGACACTGGTGAGTCTTTTTCTGACGTCCGTGTACATTCTCGGTATCGCCTGCCTAGAGAAGTGGAACCTAGATGGTATTTGGTAACGGGGGCACACTGCCTCAATAAATTGTCTAGTTCCCTGTGAACTAACGGCGGATACCGGACGCACGTCTAACACCAACATAGTTGTCAAGGCCTCAGTTATCCGCTTTGCAGCAGGATGACTGCTGTGATATTTCATCTTCCTCGCAAAGGACTGTTGAACAGTCAATTGCTTACTGGAAGTAGTACAAGTGGGCTTACGACTTCCCCTCTGGGATGACCATCGACTCCCAGCAGCAACAACAGCAGCGCCAGCAGCAGTAGGCGTTACACGCAAGGATGCATCGGAGGAATCCCAGGCAGGAGAGGACTCGTCAGAATTGCCAGTGACATGGCCTGCAGGACTATTGGCATTCCTGGGGAAGGAGGAAATTGACACTGAGGGAGTTGGTGGGGTGGTTTGCGTGAGCTTGGTTACAAGAGGAAGGGATTTACTGGTCAGTGGACTGCTTCCGCTGTCGCCCAAAGTTTTTGAACTTGTCACTGACTTATTATGAATGCGCTGCAGGTGACGTATAAGGGAGGATGTTCCGAGGTGGTTAACGTCCTTACCCCTACTTATTACAGCTTGACAAAGGCAACACACGGCTTGACACCTGTTGTCCGCTTTTCTGTTGAAATACCTCCACACTGAAGAGCTGATTTTTTTGGTATTTTCACCAGGCATGTCAACGGCCATATTCCTCCCACGGACAACAGGTGTCTCCCCGGGTGCCTGACTTAAGCAAACCACCTCACCATCAGAATCCTCCTTGTCAATTTCCTCCCCAGCGCCAGCAACACCCATATCCTCCTCATCCTGGTGTACTTCAACACTGACATCTTCAATCTGACTATCAGGAACTGGACTGCGGGTGCTCCTTCCAGCACTTGCAGGGGGCGTGCAAATGGTGGAAGGCGCATGCTCTTCACGTCCAGTGTTGGGAAGGTCAGGCATCGCAACCGACACAATTGGACTCTCCTTGTGGATTTGGGATTTCGAAGAACGCACAGTTCTTTGCGGTGCTTTTGCCAGCTTGAGTCTTTTCAGTTTTCTAGCGAGAGGCTGAGTGCTTCCATCCTCATGTGAAGCTCAACCACTAGCCATGAACATAGGCCAGGGCCTCAGCCGTTCCTTGCCACTCCGTGTGGTAAATGGCATATTGGCAAGTTTACGCTTCTCCTCCGACAATTTTATTTTAGGTTTTGGAGTCCTTTTTTTACTGATATTTGGTGTTTTGGATTTGACATGCTCTGTACTATGACATTGGGCATCGGCCTTGGCAGACGACGTTGCTGGCATTTCATCGTCTCGGCCATGACTAGTGGTAGCAGCTTCAGCACGAGGTGGAAGTGGATCTTGATCTTTCCCTAATTTTGGAACCTCAACATTTTTGTTCTCCATATTTTAATAGGCACAACTAAAAGGCACCTCAGGTAAACAATGGAGATGGATGGATACTAGTATACAATTATGGATGGACTGCCGAGTGCCGACACAGAGGTAGCTACAGCCGTGGACTACCGTACTGTACTGTGTCTGCTGCTAATATAGACTGGTTGATAATGAGATGTAGTATGTATAAAGAAGAAAGAAAAAAAAAACCACGGGTAGGTGGTATACAATTATGGATGGACTGCCAAGTGCCGACACAGAGATAGCTACAGCCGTGGACTACCGTACTGTACTGTGTCTGCTGCTAATATAGACTGGATGATAATGAGATGTAGTATGTATAAAGAAGAAAGAAAAAAAAACCACGGGTAGGTGGTATACAATTATGGATGGACTGCCGAGTGCCGACACAGAGGTAGCTACAGCCGTGGACTACCGTACTGTACTGTGTCTGCTGCTAATATAGACTGGATGATAATGAGATGTAGTATGTATAAAGAAGAAAGAAAAAAAAAACCACGGGTAGGTGGTATACAATTATGGATGGACTGCCGAGTGCCGACACAGAGGTAGCTACAGCCGTGGACTACCGTACTGTACTGTGTCTGCTGCTAATATAGACTGGATGATAATGAGATGTAGTATGTATAAAGAAGAAAGAAAAAAAAAACCACGGGTAGGTGGTATACAATTATGGATGGACTGCCGAGTGCCGACACAGAGGTAGCTACAGCCGTGGACTACCGTACTGTACTGTGTCTGCTGCTAATATAGACTGGTTGATAATGAGATGTAGTATGTATAAAGAAGAAAGAAAAAAAAAACACGGGTAGGTGGTATACAATTATGGATGGACTGCCGAGTGCCGACACAGAGGTAGCTACAGCCGTGGACTACCGTACTGTACTGTGTCTGCTGCTAATATAGACTGGATGATAATGAGATGTAGTATGTATAAAGAAGAAAGAAAAAAAACCACGGGTAGGTGGTATACAATTATGGATGGACTGCCGAGTGCCGACACAGAGGTAGCTACAGCCGTGGACTACCGTACTGTACTGTGTCTGCTGCTAATCTAGACTGGATGATAATGAGATGTAGTATGTATAAAGAAGAAAGAAAAAAAAAACCACGGGTAGGTGGTATACAATTATGGATGGACTGCCGAGTGCCGACACAGAGGTAGCTACAGCCGTGGACTACCGTACTGTACTGTGTCTGCTGCTAATATAGACTGGATGATAATGAGATGTAGTATGTATAAAGAAGAAAAAAAAAAAACCACGGGTAGGTGGTATACAATTATGGATGGACTGCCGAGTGCCGACACAGAGGTAGCTACAGCCGTGAACTACCGTACTGTGTCTGCTGCTAGTATAGACTGGATGATAAATAATGATATAAAAAATATATATATATCACTACTGCAGCCGGACAGGTATATATTATATAATGACGGACCTGCTGGACACTGTCTGTCAGCAGAATGAGTTTTTTAATTTTTATAGAATAAAAAAACACCACACAAGTCACACGACGAGTGTACTTTTTCAGGCAGACATTCAATCACAATATACTATACTGGTGGTCAGTGTGGTCAGGTCACTGGTCACAGTGGTCAGTGGTCAGTCACACTGGCAGTGGCACTCTGGCAGCAAAAGTGTGCACTGTTTAATATGTACTCCTGGCTCCTGCTATAACCTATAACTGCTCCCCAGTCTCCCCCACAATTGAGCTGTGTGAGCACAGTCAGATATTATACATAGATGATGCAGCACACTGGGCTGAGCACAGATATGGTATGTGAGTGTGACTGAGTCACTGTGTATCGTTTTTTTCAGGCAGAGAACAAGAACAGAACGGATTATTAAATAATAATAAATTATAAAACTGCACTGGTGGTCAGGTCACTGGTCATCAGTCACTAGTATAACTCCTCCTAAGCTCCAGTAAGTAAATGAAGTGTCTCACTCTCACTCTCCTATCTATTTTAATTTCTAAACGGAGAGGACGCCAGCCACGTCCTCTCCCTATCAATCTCAATGCACGTGTGAAAATAGCCGCGACGCGCGGCTCCTTATATAGAATCCGAGTCTCGCGATAGAATCCGAGCCTCGCGAGAATCCGACAGCGTGATGATGACGTTCGGGCGCGCTCGGGTTAACCGAGCAAGGCGGGAAGATCCGAGTCGCTCGGACCCGTGTAAAAAAACATGAAGTTCGGGCGGGTTCGGATTCAGAGAAACCGAACCCGCTCATCTCTAACACTAAGGAGCAATACTACTGTTAGGAGAAGATTACAGTATAGCAGGAGTGCTAGGAATTCAGGTGGTGTTTGCTGTTTATAATCCAATGAACAATACAATGTACTCCCTACAGACAGCACATGAAACAGGGGCACAAACTAGGGACTTGTTTCAGGAACAAACAACAGGGATTCTGCAGAGCTGCAGCTGTGGGAGAATGGAAGACAGTATTCCAACAGAACTAGGACCTGATACAGAGGACAAGGGCTCTATGACTAGCAAGCAGTTCAAGGCAGATTCAGGAGATAAAGGGAACAAGAGCCAATCAACAGACTCCTGCAGCCAAGCCTCCAAAAATCACTAATCTCATGCAGCCGCTACAGCAATTATGCAGACAGAACAGAGCTGCAGGTAGCACATGTAACACCCTTCCCCATGGGGTGTGGTATAGACAATCTACAGTAATAAGATAGTCATTACGTCGACAGGGTCAAAAGGTCGACAGTATAAAAGGTCAACAGGTACAAAAGGTCAACAGGGTAAAAAAGGTCAACACAGAAATGGTCAACACAAAAAAGGTTGGCACAAGTTATTTTTTTACATTTTTTGGTGTAATTTTCTCTGTTTCATTACATGTGACCACAATTATTGCAAATGTATAACCTGCATGCTTCGGACAAGGTTACTATTCCCAATCATAGTCTACATGGATTGTGAATGGAGTAAAAGTAGAAAAAAATATGTAAACCCCCCACCAAAAAAAAACAACGTGTGTCAAATATTGTCACATTGACCCTTTGAACCTGTGGACCTTTCTTTTGTACCTGTTGGCCTTAAGCACTCTCTACCTTTTACCTGTCGACCTTTTCACCATTTTAACCATGTCAGCCATATGGTGTTGACCTATTGATTGTCTGTCTAGACACTGTCTACCTATACATGGTGTATGGCCTTGTGGAATGGGTGTGGTCTCATGGAAGGGCATGGCCTCATGGTTCTGTGCTCCCCTTCTCCCATTGTGTTGTGCCCCTCATCCCACAAAGCCTCAGCCTGTGTCTCTACAACCCACACAAGTGTCTCTCCAGACCCAGACCTCACGTGTAATGGGGTATGTGATCTATCTATGGGCAAATCTGACTATTGAAACCATGTAGAAGAAAGGTACTTGTTTTTTCAAAAAAAGTAGTAAATAAAAAAACAAAACATACATTATATGTGTTAAGGAAATCAAGCAAATATTTAGCAATTGTAATACAATATAGTGAGGTAAAAAAAATAAAAATAAAGATGATACTAAAACATTTTTCTTTTTAGTAAAATAAGCAAATAGATGAGTTCTGATAGTTCATCATCACTCAATGTAATTTTCACTGATATCTCCTTATCTTGCAGCCCCAATACTGTCCACAGTCCCCATACAGAACCTTCATTCATCAAACTCTGAAAACTGAAAGCTCAGATCTCTCTGCCCTTGCCAGCTGTCTATTCGTGCGCAGCACTCAGATCACACATATGCGCTAAAACGGCAGTTTGAAGTTATATCACTAATACCGTAGCGGTGTAACTGTCAGTAACAGGGCCTTTGGGGACAACTTATTTTCAGAGCAGCCGTTCCTGCACTAGTGCAAACTGCAATTGGTCCATTAATGTGGTATCCGATGCCAAGATTTGCAGCTAGTCAGATGCCAAAGAATTGGGGGGGGGGGAGGGGCAGATGGGGAATATTAATGAGTATGCCTCTTAGTGGAATGTTAGTACTCGTATGCAATCTCGTCTTTCAGTAGGGTACAGGTCACATCAGCATAGTGGGCTCTGCTGTAGGGGGCATAGAGATAACAAATGGTGGAGACACTGTACGTGGTACCTGTCAGTTAGTGGTTCAGGAGTGATTACCGCATGTTAGGTTATCTTATCATTTGCCTGCCCTTTGTTAGTATCAGTCAAACTGCATGGGATAATAACATTTAATCATGTCCATCTTCACTTTGTTTTGAAAGTCATCAGCCATTCAATCCACCTGTCTCATTATAGTTTAGCAAGATAGAGCCATGTCTTTAATTGCTGGAATTATTTCACCTTTTTTTTTAATGTATCAAATAAAATGTTTACAAAATCAAGGATAATATGCTTCAACATTTTTCCATTATGAAGTTTCTTATGCTTGATAAAAATTTGCAATGCAAAAAAATGCTTGAGTGACTGCTTGGCACTGCAACATAGGTTCAGCAAATATAAGCTGTGCTCCTAACTGAACTTTCAATGATATAACTTTAATCATCTATATTTCACTATTAGGTGGAAAGTCATGAGCTTATTTCTTATGTTGGCTTGAAAAATATGTTTCTTAATTCTCCTTCTTCAGCAGAGCAACATTCAGTTAAAACAGATACACACTATACACGCAATAATAGGGCTGACCAGCTGACTTTCTGCTCACTTGGATGATCTCAGAGTGTGTACACAATAGCCAGGGCCGATTACCGTGTAAAAACCTGTCGGATCTGCTAGTCAGATCTGGCCTGCTGAAATATATCCAAAATGATGATCTGTGATTGTGCATTTTGTAGCATACTTACCTACCTTTACACTATTTCTTCCGGGAGGAGCCCAGAGGAGATATACAGCTGACTGGAAGTGGTCCTTGATACTATACATCATTATGCCCCACACCCTTGCGGGGAATGCTGCTAATTGTGGGTCGATCAAGAAAGGGTGGGGCCAATATGACATGATTTTCATAGAAACATGTCATATTGACCCCATTATTTACGCCATTATCCTCCACATACTGCCCACTTTGCTAGGCGGAGGACAGGATGCGGGAGGGCTGCCTTTTCTTCTGGAGTCCGTTGGACTGCCCACAAATTCGTGAGTCTCCCACACCTTCCACAAGTATATTCTGCAGTGGTTCCACGATCTGTTCGACATTTCTGCCTGATCGTACATTTAAAATATCAGCGTTGGAGCCTTTGCACATATAGGGGCCCATTTATCAACGGGTGATAAAACTCATTGTGAATAATATTTGTTGCGTTTGATAAATGATTAACTAACTACTGTCATTTTTTAAACACGTACACATGACAGTTGGGAGCTGGTTGGCTGGAGCAGCATTTATCATACGGAACGGAGTTTATCATTCATAACGAGTGTTATCATTCAATAAATGATCCCCATAAGCTTTCATTTGGGAATAGTAATTCAGTAATGTGTACTGTACGCTGAAATCGAATTTTTACCAAGATTGTTTAATCTCTCCGAAAATAATAATTTCAGATTGGGAATAAAATCTTTCAGGGGTGTACTTAGGGTTAGGGTACTAATTACAAAACTAAAACGTATAAAATAATGTACACAACAGGATGAGAGGCCTTTCTTTGAGAATGCTCAGAAAATATTCTTATATAAGGAAAGCTTTCTGTACAGTAGTTGTAATTTATAGTAAATAATTGTCATTCTAATTGCTGTTAGCAGGAATGACGCCAGGGTTTGTAGAAAGGCTGACAATAACAGTAACATAGTTAATGAGGTTGAAAAAAGACAAAATGTCCATCAAGTTCAACCTGTATTATAAAATTTACTTCATTTAAATGCTGTATCCTTGGATATTTCTTTCAGCTAGGAATTTATCTAATCCATTTTTAAACATATTGACTGAGTCCACCATTACTACATTCTCTGGCAGAGAATTCTAAATCCTTACTGCCCTTACTGTGAAGAACCCTTTCCTTCATTGTGTATGAAATTTCTTCTCTTCTAACCTCAGAGGGTGTCCACGTGTCCTGCGTAGCGTTTTTTCGATAAACAAATTGCCTGATAGATCCTTGTATTGTCCCTTTATGTATACATATCTAACCTTGTAAGTATTTCCTCATGATCCAGTGCTTCTAACCCCTTAATCAGTTAGGTGGCTCGCCTCTGAACCTTTTTGTGTTCCAAGATATCTTTTTTATACTGTGGTGCCTAGAACTGTACACAATATTCCAGGTGTGGCCGTACCAATGATTTGTACAGTGGCAGGATTACAGTCTCATCCCTAGTCTCCATTCCATGTTTTATACATGCCAACACCTTATTTGCTTTTGTTGCTGCATTTTGACATTGTGTACTGCTACTAAGTCTCTTATCGATGAGCACACCCAAATCTTTTTCAAATACCGTTACCCCTATATTTTCCCCATTTAGTTTATAGGCTGCCCGACGGTTCTTAGTCCCAAAGTGCATAACTTAAAATTTTTTCTATATTGAACCTCATTCTCTATTTGTCTTCCCAAACCTCCACTTTTGATAAGTCGTTCCGTAGAGACTCAACAACCTTGTCAGAATTAATTACTGTACACAGTTTAGTATCGTCTGCAAAAAATGACACTGTGCTTTGCAGGCCTACTTCTTTGTCATTAATAAATATGTTAAACAGCAGTGGCCCGAGTACTGAACCCTGCGGTATTCCACAGAGCACTGAGGCCCATTCAGAGAACATCCTATTAACTACCACTAGCTGTTCCCTGTTATACAGCCAATTACTCACCCAGTTATCTGTGGCCTTCATATATAATAGTATGGCTCACAATTTTGTGTGTTCCTGCTGTGACAAGGCATCAGGTCCATAGGCTCCAGACGTCTTCAGAATGTGGGTGGGAGCTTGGTAGAAATGGTAGCTTGTATGGATGATGGTGTACTATTGAAGCTCACTCTGAACTCGTGCCCCCATGCAGATGCTTTGTGTGACTGCGGGATCGCAGGTCCATATACTAATACTAAAAAATAAGAATTTACTCACCGGTAATTCTATTTCTCGTAGTCCGTAGTGGATGCTGGGGACTCCGTCAGGACCATGGGGGGGGGGGGGTAGCGGCTCCGCAGGAGACAGGGCACAAAATTAAAAGTTTGACCACTAGGTGGTGTGTACTGGCTCCTCCCCCTATGACCCTCCTCCAAGCCTCAGTTAGGATACTGTGCCCGGACGAGCGTACACAATAAGGAAGGATTTTGAATCCCGGGTAAGACTCATACCAGCCACACCAATCACACTGTACAACTTGTGATCTGAACCCAGTTAACAGTATGATAACCGAAAAGAGCCTCTGAAACGATGGCTCCCAACAATAATAACCCGATTTTTGTAACAATAACTATGTACAATTATTGCAGACAATCCGCACTTGGGATGGGCGCCCAGCATCCACTACGGACTACGAGAAATAGAATTACCGGTGAGTAAATTCTTATTTTCTCTGACGTCCTAAGTGGATGCTGGGGACTCCGTCAGGACCATGGGGATTATACCAAAGCTCCCAAACGGGCGGGAGAGTGCGGATGACTCTGCAGCACCGAATGAGAGAACTCCAGGTCCTCCTTAGCCAGGGTATCAAATTTGTAGAATTTTACAAACGTGTTCTCCCCTGACCACGTAGCTGCTCGGCAGAGTTGTAATGCCGAGACCCCTCGGGCAGCCGCCCAAGAGGAGCCCACCTTCCTTGTAGAGTGGGCATTGACAGATTTAGGCTGTGGCAGGCCTGCCACAGAATGCGCAAGTTGAATTGTGCTACAAATCCAACGAGCAATCGTCTGCTTAGACGCAGGAGCACCCAGCTTGTTGGGTGCATACAGTATAAACAGCGAGTCAGACTTCCTGACTCCAGCCGTCCAACCAATGGGATTTGAGAAAATCCAAAACTACATTGAGATCCCACGGTGCCACTGGAGGCACAACCGGGGGCTGTATATGTAGTACTCCTTTGACAAAAGTTTGGACTTCAGGAACTGAAGCCAATTCTTTCTGGAAGAAAATCGACAGGGCCGAAATTTGAACCTTAATGGACCCCAATTTGAGGCCCATAGACAATCCTGTTTGCAGGAAATGTAGGAATCGACCCAGTTGAAATTCCTCCGTGGGGGCCTTCCTGGCCTCACACCACGCAACATATTTTCTCCAAATGCGGTGATAATGTTGTGCGGTCACTTCCTTCCTGGCTTTAATCAGGGTAGGGATGACTTCCTCTGGAATGCCTTTTTCCTTTAGAATCCGGCGTTCAACCGCCATGCCGTCAAACGTAGCCGCGGTAAGTCTCGGAATAGACAAGGTCCCTGCTGAAGCAGGTCCCTTCTTAGAGGTAGAGGCCACGGCTCTTCCGTGAGCATCTCCTGAAGTTCCGGGTACCAAGTCCTTCTTGGCCAATCCGGAGCCACGAGTATCGTTCTTACTCCCCTTTGCCGTATAATTCTCAGTACCTTGGGTATGAGAGGCAGAGGAGGGAACACATACACTGACTGGTACACCCATGGTGTTACCAGAGCGTCCACAGCTATTGCCTGAGGGTCTCTTGACCTGGCGCAATACCTGTCCAGTTTTTTGTTGAGGCGGGACGCCATCATGTCCACCATTGGTCTTTCCCAACGGACCACAATCATGCGGAAGACTTCTGGATGAAGTCCCCACTCTCCCGGGTGAAGATCGTGTCTGCTGAGGAAATCTGCTTCCCAGTTGTCCACTCCCGGGATGAACACTGCTGACAGTGCTATCACATGATTTTCCGCCCAGCGAAGAATCCTTGCAGCTTCTGCCATTGCTCTCCTGCTTCTTGTGCCGCCCTGTCTGTTTACGTGGGCGACTGCCGTGATGTTGTCCGACTGGATCAACACCGGCTGACCCTGAAGCAGAGGTTTTGCCAGGCTTAGAGCATTGTAGATTGCTCTTAGTTCCAGTATATTTATGTGAAGAGACGTCTCCAGGCTTGACCACACGCCCTGGAAGTTTCTTCCCTGTGTGACCGCTCCCCAGCCACTCAGGCTGGCATCCGTGGTCACTAGGACCCAGTTCTGTATGCCGAATCTGCGGCCCTCTAACAGATGAGCACTCTGCAACCACCATAGCAGAGACACCCTTGTCCTTGGCGACAGGTTTATCCGCTGATGCATCTGCAGATGCGATCCGGACCACTTGTCCAGCAGATCCCACTGAAAAATTCGTGCATGGAATCTGCCGAATGGAATCGCTTCGTAAGAAGCCACCATTTTTCCCAGGACTCTTGTGCATTGATGCACAGACACTTTTCCTGGTTTTAGGAGGTTCCTGACGAGTTCGGATAACTCCCTGGCTTTCTCCTCCGGAAGAAACACCTTTTTCTGAACAGTGTCCAGAATCATCCCTAGGAACAGCAAACGTGTCGTCGGGATCAGTTGGGATTTTGGAAAATTCAGAATCCACCCGTGCTGTTGGAGCACTACTTGGGTTAGTGCTACTCCGACCTCCAGCTGTTCTCTGGACCTTGCCCTTATCAGGAGATCGTCCAAGTAAGGGATAATTAATACGCCTTTTCTTCGAAGAAGGATCATCATTTCGGCCATTACCTTGGTAAAGACCCGGGGTGCCGTGGACAATCCAAACGGCAGCGTCTGAAACTGATAATGACAGTTTTGTACCACGAACCTGAGGTACCCTTGGTGTGAAGGGCAAATTGGGACATGGAGGTAAGCATCCTTGATGTTCAAGGACACCATAAAGTCCCCTTCTTCCAGATTCGCTATCACTGCTCTGAGTGACTCCATCTTGAACTTGAATTTTTGTATGTACAGGTTCAGAGATTTCAGATTTAGAATAGGTCTTACCGAGCCGTCCGGCTTCGGTACCACAAATAGCGTGGAGTAATACCCCTTTCCCTGTTGTAAAAGGGGTACCTTGACTATCACCTGCTGAGAATACAGCTTGTGAATGGCTTCCAATACCGTCGCCCTGTCGGAGGGAGACGTTGGCAAAGCAGACTTTAGGAACCGGCGAGGGGGAGACGTCTCGAATTCCAACCTGTAACCCTGAGATACTACCTGCAGGATCCAGGGGTCCACCTGCGAGTGAGCCCACTGTGCGCTGAAATTCTTGAGGCGACCCCCCACCGCCCCTGAGTCCGCTTGTAAGGTCCCAGCGTCATGCTGAGGCCTTTGCAGAAGCCGGGGAGGGCTTCTGCTCCTGGGAGGGAGCTGCTTGCTGCAGTCTCTTACCCTTTCCTTTGCCTCGGGGCAGATATGAATGTCCTTTTGCCCGCTTGTTCTTATAGGAACGAAAGGACTGCGGCTGAAAAGACTGCGTCTTTTTCTGCTGGGAGGTGACCTGAGGTAAAAAGGTGGATTTCCCGGCTGTTGCCGTGGCCACCAAATCCGATAAACCGACCCCAAATAATTCCTCCCCTTTATACGGCAATACTTCCATATGCCGTTTGGAATCCGCATCACCTGACCACTGTCGCGTCCATAAACTTCTTCTGGCAGATATGGACATCGCACTTACTCTTGATGCCAGAGTGCAAATATCCCTCTGTGCATCACGCATATAAAGAAATGCATCCTTTAAATGCTCTATAGTCAATAAAATATTGTCCCTATCCAGGGTATCAATATTTTCAGTCAGTGATTCCGACCAAGCCACCCCAGCACTGCACATCCAGGCTGAGGCGATTGCTGGTCGCAGTATAACACCAGTATGTGTGTATATACTTTTTAGTGTATTCTCCAGCCTCCTATCAGCTGGGTCCTTGAGGGCGGCCGTTTCTGGAGACGGTAACGCCACTTGTTTTGATAAGCGTGTGAGCGCCTTATCTACCCTAGGGGGTGTTTCCCAGCGCGCCCTAACCTCTGGCGGGAAAGGGTATAACGCCAATAACTTCTTTGAAATTAGCAGTTTTCTATCGGGGGTAACCCACGCTTCATCACACACTTCATTCAATTCCTCTGATTCAGGAAAAACTACAGGTAGTTTTTTCACACCCCACATAATACCCCTTTTTGTGGTACTTGCAGTATCAGAGATATGCAAAGCCTCCTTTTTTGCCGTGATCATATAACGTGTGGCCCTACTGGAAAATACGTTTGTTTCTTCACCGTCGACACTAGATTCGGTGTCCGTGTCGGTGTCTGTGTCGACCGACTGAGGTAAAGGGCGTTTTACAGCCCCTGACGGTGTTTGAGACGCCTGGACAGGTACTAACTGGTTTGCCGGCCGTCTCATGTCGTCAACCGACTTTTGCAGCGTGCTGACACTATCACGTAATTCCATAAACAAAGCCATCCATTCCGGTGTCGACTCCCTAGGGGGTGACATCACCATTACAGGCAATTGCTCCGCCTCCACGCCAACATCGTCCTCATACATGTCGACACACACGTACCGACACACAGCAGACACACAGGGAATGCTCTGATAGAAGACAGGACCCCACTAGCCCTTTGGGGAGACAGAGGGAGAGTTTGCCAGCACACACCCAAGCGCTATAAATATATAGGGACAACCTTAAATAAGTGTGTTCCCCTTATAGCAGCTTAAATATTATTAATATCGCCAAATAAGTGCCCCCCCTCTCTGTTTTTACCCTGTTTCTGTAGTGCAGTGCAGGGGAGAGCCTGGGAGCCTTCCTAGCAGCGGAGCTGTGTAGGAAAATGGCGCTGTGTGCTGAGGAGAATAGGCCCCGCCCCCTTTTCGGCTGGCTTTTTCTCCCGTTTTTCTGACAACCTGGCAGGGGTTAAATACATCCATATAGCCCCAGATGCTATATGTGATGTATTTTTAGCCAGAATAGGTACTTTCATTGCTGCCCAGGACGCCCCCCCCAGCGCCCTGCACCCTCAGTGACCGTTGGTGTGAAGTGTGCCGAGAGCAATGGCGCACAGCTGCAGTGCTGTGCGCTACCTCATGAAGACTGAGAAGTCTTCAGCCGCCGGTTTCTGGACCTCTTCTCTCTTCGGCATCTGCAAGGGGGTCGGCGGCGCGGCTCCGGTGACCCATCCAGGCTGTACCTGTGATCGTCCCTCTGGAGCTAGTGTCCAGTAGCCTAAGAAGCCAATCCATCCTGCACGCAGGTGAGTTCACTTCTTCTCCCCTAAGTCCCTCGTTGCAGTGAGCCTGTTGCCAGCAGGACTCACTGAAAATAAAAAACCTAACAAACTTTTTCTAAGCAGCTCTTTAGGAGAGCCACCTAGATTGCACCCTGCTCGGACGGGCACAAAAACCTAACTGAGGCTTGGAGGAGGGTCATAGGGGGAGGAGCCAGTACACACCACCTAGTGGTCAAACTTTTCATTTTGTGCCCTGTCTCCTGCGGAGCCGCTACCCCCCCATGGTCCTGACGGAGTCCCCAGCATCCACTTAGGACGTCAGAGAAATATGACTTTAAAGTCCTGTTTATCACTTCTTTGGATCAGCACAGTAGTGGAACTTCCATGGGTACTTGGGTGTGCTACTGCAGGGCATAGAAGTGTTCCACCCACTGTATCCTGAGATGAAAAGGATTGAGCGTTACAAAAATGCAGTGTCACAGAGGTATGTGCGGTGATACTGGTTGAGTATCCCTTATCCAAAATGCTTGGGACCAGAGGTATTTTGGATATGGGATTTTTCCGTATTTTGGAATAATTGCATACCATAATGAGATATCATGATGATAGGACCCAAGTCTAAGCACAGAACGCATTTATGTTTCATATATCTTATACACACAGCCTGAAGGTAATTTTAGACAATATTTTTTATAACTTTGTGCATTAAACAAAGTGTGTGTACATTCACACAATTCATTTATGTTTCATATACACCTTATACACACAGCCTAAAGGTCATTTAATACAATATTTTTAATAACTTTGTGTATTAAACACAGTTTGTGTACATTGAGCCATCAAAAAACAAAGGTTTCACTATCTCACTCTCACTCAAAAAAGTCCGTATTTCGGAATATTTGGATATGGGATACTCAACCTGTATACGCTCCCACACTGCATGCAAACAGGGGCTACATACATTATGTATAAATTATTTTGAATAAAACTGTGGCAATGATGTAACAAAAAGACAGGTTTTACAGGTTAATTTTTATTAATTGCATCCAAAATGCAGTCCTTAAAACAGTTAAATCCACAAGGTCAAAAAACAACATAGCCTTGAATAGAAAAAGTGCTTGTTCTGATAAAATATTTCTTACAGCAAGATTGAGTGTTTACCTAATATTTATCAAACAGTCATTGTAATATAGAAACATTTTCATAATCTATTTCATACCTTAATTTCAAGATTTCTATTATTAGTTCATAAAGTATTAAAGGCTCAGAAAAAAAGACAACACTCTCTGTTCTTGTGTATAAACATTTTATGTGAAAAACAAAACGTAATCCAAAAGTTACATTTACAGTAGAAAATCTCTGCCGCGCTCATCCCATAGAGCTGTATAAATATCTGTTATTCTCACACAGACAATACACACTAACATCTCACAAACTATCCCCATAGTTATATCATTGCTATAGTCTTACATGGAAAGTGGATTTATAATGATAGAAAACATAACCAATATTAAAACCACTTATGCACATTATGATTGCTAAAAACAAAACTACGGGCCGGATGTTGTGAGACCGCCGGAATGCCGAAACTCCGTCCGAACTCGTATGTTTTTTTAAAGCAGGAAACGTTTACAAGGCAAAACCAACCAGGTTTTGCTTTGTAAACGTTTGCTGCTTTAAAAAAAGTACGAGTTCGGCCAGAGTCTCGGAGCTCCGCCTGTCTCGCAAATCATTACATCCGGCCCTACGGGTTTCTTATCTCTCATATCTAGGTGTGTTTTGCCTTCAGCACTCTGTATTCCATGGCTGTGTGTCATGTGACAGAAGTGTTTGGGCCTGCCAACATAAGAGTGTAGTGAGAGGAGGCATCGGGACAGAAAACAAGTAGTCATGAATACTTACTAATGAGAGGAATGGTCATATGTAACATAGAGCTTGCACCTGAGTGATTACATCAACCAAGATCATATGTTCATACTGTAGTTTACTCCGCATCGTGGTGGATGACTGGTCAGAGTACTATATAATTTCCCTCACAGTACCCTGAATGGTGGGATGCATCTCATCCAAAATGCAATGCTTGATGCATGCAGCCCTATATACTGTAATCTCAAATATATTCAAACTTGCTCGATCATGGTCAAACCTGTTTGCCTTGCTCAAAAGTATGAGCATTTTTGTGAATTTTCTAGCTTCAGAACTGGTTTAACGAACCAGTTCGAGATACACTTTGAAACAGTTTAGAGCATACTTTATAGTAAGATATAAGTTAGTGAAGAGATCAAAAAGAGTAGTTATTTTATCAATGCTTTTACTGATTAGTAATTTAGAGATGGGTTTAGTTCATTATCCCCACAGTAACAATATTACTGTACAACAAAATACTGGGATTGGCTCTGAATCATGACATCACTAAAATGTCACCATAGTTAGAAAAATGGCTTCTAGACCAGGGGAACAGAACTAAACTGAAAACAGCATAGCAATAAGATGAGCAACATACAGCGATACCCTTATATCACCAGAGGGAAGTACATTCTTACATCACTATTGCTGCTGCAAAAACTCAGTTTAATTAGAACATTTTGGCAAGGCTATAGAACCATGGATCAGTGTGCCCCTAATTGTTTTAGGAAATGTCTGACAACATCTATGTCGCTTGTGCAAATAACTTCGAATGCTGAAAAATAGACCAAGGCCTGGAGTTATTTATTTTGGCATTTGCGTCCTCAGGGTAAGTATGGGGAATTAGTTATATGCATGATTATTGCACAACTGCATTTATTCTTCTATTAGTTTGGTTAGAACAACAGCCAAGTCTCCAACTGTAATGACCAAAAAAGCTATATTACTAAAGCATACTTTTCAATTGTGATTAATATTCTGTAAAATGACATAGATTAAGGTTTTTGGGTGTTTTTTTAATTCCAATTTTTATTGTTTTGTCACGGTAAATTCTTGTAACCTTAAAAAATAAGATCAAAGTCATAAATTATTATTTAGTACATGGTATTCTCAGATAAGACGTACTGTTGTTAGCATTTAGGACATAATCCAAGAAAATACAAAATCTCCATGTTGTTCCAATGATACGGCTGTCAAATTTACTTGAAAAATGTACCATTAAATATCACATGTAATGTATTGTGGGAAGAAAAACCAGACAGTGGGGCAGTATTCATGCAAAGTACAGCACAGTGGGGCAGATGTATTAAGCCTGGAGAAGTGATAAAGCAGTGATAAGTGCAAGGTGATAACGCACCAGCCAATCAGCTCCAATATGTAAATTGACAGTTAGGAGCTGATTGGCTGGTGCGTTTATCACCTTCCACTTATCACTGCTTTATCACTTCTCCAGGCTTAATACATCTGCCCCAATGTGCTGTACTTTGCATGAATACTGCCCCACTGTCTGGTTTTTCTTCCCACAATACATTACATGCGAGCAGCACTAATCAATCTGGTGCACAGGTCAGTGAGGGTGTGACGGCACATCTGCGGGCAGCACTCATCAATCTGGCGCACAGGTCAGTGAGGGTGTGACGGCACATCTGTGAGCAGTACTAATCAATCTGGCGCACAGGTCAGTGAGGCTGTGACAGCACATCTGTGGGCAGCACTAATCAATCTGGTGCACAGGTCAGTGAGGCTGTGACGGCACATCTGTGGGCAGCACTAATCAATCTGGTGCACAGGTCAGTGAGGGTGTGACGGCACATCTGTGGCCAGCACTCATCAATCTGGTGCACAGGTCAGTGAGGGTGTAACGGCACATCTGCGAGCAGCACTAATCAATCTGGTGCACAGGTCAGTGAGGGTGTGCTGGCACATCTGCGAGCAGCACTAATCAATCTGGCACATAGGTCAGTGAAGATGTGCCGGCACATCTGTGGGCAGCATTCATCAATCTGGCGCATAGGTGAGGCAGCACTCATCAATCTGGTGCACAGGTCAGTGAAGGTGTGCCGGCACATCTGCAAGCAGCACTAATCAATCTGGCACACAGGTCAGTGAGGATGTGCCGGCACATCTGTGGGCAGCATTCATCAATCTGGCGCATAGGTGAGGCAGCACTCATCAATCTGGTGCACAGGTCAGTGAAGGTGTGCCGGCACATCTGCAAGCAGCACTAATCAATCTGGTGCACAGGTCAGTGAGGGTGTGCCGGCACATCTACGAGCAGCACTAATAAATCTGGCACACAGGTCAGTAAGGGTGTGCCGGCACATCTGCGGGCAGCACTCATCAATCTGGCGCACAGGTCAGGCAGCACTCATCAATCTGGCACCCAGGTCAGGCAGCACTCATCAATCTGGCACACAGGTCAGTGAGGATGTGCCGGCACATCTGTGGGCAGCATTTATCAATCTGGCAAACAGGTCAGTGAGGGTGTGCCGGCACATCTGCGGGCAGCACTCAATCTGGCGCATAGGTCAGGCAGCACTCATCAATCTGGTGCACAGGTCAGTGAGGGTGTGCCAGCACATCTGCAGGCAGCACTCATCAATCTGGCGCATAGGTCAGGCAGCCTTCATTAATCTAGGGCACAGGTCAGTGAGGGTGTACTGGCATATCTGCAGGCAGCACTCATCAATCTGGCGAACAGGTCAGTGAGGGTGTTCCGGCACATCTGCGGGCAGCACTCATCAATCTGGCGCACAGGTCAGTGAGGGTGTTCCGGCACATCTGCGGGCAGCACTCATCAATCTGGCGCACAGGACAGTGAGGGTGTTCCGGCACATCTGCGGGCTATGTAAGTGTAACTATGCCTGGTATTAGAAGTATATTTTGCACCTAGAGTAGGACTGGTGCAAGTGACACACTGATGCAAACGGTGGCAGGCACACAGCAAGATGCGTATATTTCTGCACTCTCTGAACATACAATGCAGGATCACACATACCCCATTTCCGCTCATCTCTGCACTAAGGGGGTGATTCACACTTGATCGCTGCTGTGCGTTTTCGTGCAGGGGGCGATCAGGTCACAACTGTACATGCACCGCAATGCGCACTCGCGTCGGACAACAACTGGCATTGCCGGTCAGCGACAGGATGGTGCGAAAATTCTATTCGCACAGGCATTCACAAGGTGATTGACAGGAAGAGGCCGTTTGTGGGTGGCAACTGACCGTTGACTGGGAGTGTTTGGAAAAACACAGGCATGTCCAAGCGTTTTCAGGGAGGGTGTCTGACGTCAGCTCCAGCCCTGATCAGCCTGTTGTGATCGCACTGTAGGAGTAAGTCCTGGGCTGCGCAGAGACTGCACACAGTGGAATTTAGCAGCTCGGCGTACACATGGGATCACACACTTGCACGGCAAATATACACTCCGCCTGGAGGCGACTATCTGAACGCAGGACAGCAAAATTAGCAGCTCAGCGATCAGGTCTGAATCACCCCCTAGCACATTGTCTGCGTGTGGGCACCTGCACACAGGCTGAACTTCCCTTACTTCCCTCTGGGCCTCTATACGTAGATGGAAGCAATGTTACCATGGAGCAATTGCCACTGCACATGCATGCAAGTCCCACTGTGCAAGTCCCACCATGGTCTTGCAGCAACGGTCGTAGTGAGGATTTTTCGGCAACGAGTGACAGGGCGGAAGTGTTTGTGGAAGGTGACTCAAATGCTGGCAAGTTGTGGCCATTTGGGGGCGTGTCACAGCTTGTGACTACATAACCATAGGCTTTTTCAGACGTGCGTCCTATATTGCATGTACACCCCATACACTATCAGCCCTAATGTCTCTCATGATGATGGGCCTATTTTATGTGAAGGCCTGGAGTTGTAGTCCCATTCGTGCCATTGTTAATCTGGACCTGAATATTATTAAAAAAAATTACCACCACCAGTCTTGCCAGTATGTAATAGTCATGTTCCAAATGATTTCTCTTTGGTAGCAGAGGCATACAGTATGTGGGTATACAGGTCTCATGGGAGTGCATTCAATATATGGTAGACTCTTAATGGGGGAGATGTACTAAGCAGTGAACAGAGTGGAGAAGTGAACCAGTGGAGAAGTTGCCCAAGGCAACCAATCAGCATTGAAGTAACATTTATAATTTGCACACCATATAATTATAGAGAGCAGCTGATTGGTTGCTATGGGCAACTTCTCCACTGGCTCACTTCCCATCTCTATTCACTGCTTATTACATCTCCCTCTAGGCTCTAAATCACAGGTTCTCAAACTCGGTCCTCAGGACCCCACACAGTGCATGTTTTGCAGGTCTCCTCACAGAATCACAGGTGAAATAATTAGCTCCACCTGTGGACCTTTTAAAATGTGTCAGTGAGTAATTAATACACCTGTGCACTTGCTGGGTTACCTGCAAAACATGCACTGTGTGGGGTCCTGAGGACCGAGTTTGAGAACCACTGCTCTAAATGTTCACAGACTTCAGTGACATGTACATCCAATCTGGGAGTAATGGAACACAAGTCAGTGGGACCTGTTTCGTAAGTACAAAGGGGTAGAACTGTTTGGCAAAACACACCTAAAATGGATGGGTTTTATAGCGGAGACAAGTTTGGGTGAAACCATACAGTACGGGATGAACCAGTTGTCAATAATAAATATCATAAACAGTAATTAAAGAGAAAACTGATAAGACACAAAAATAAACCATTTTTTCAGCCACAACGTGAGACATATAATAGATCAATGTCCATGCAATACAGTATGAACAGTTTTTCTGGCCATATAAAACTGTCAACAGTTATGGAAAAAAAGTACTCAAGCCAAAAAGCTACTCAACAAAATGGAGGACACTGTAGCTGTAAGGCCTCATGAGAACCATGGACCGCTGGTGAGGGCTCAGAAAATGTGGACATCTGTAGTGAATAGGCAGGGTCACAGGAAAAACTCTTGCATCTCCTGTTCTTCGATATGTATATCGCTGAACAAAATCTTCATTGTTCCACCAACTGTGTTACGCCTAAGTAAAACAAGCAAAATACGTCACTATACATAAACTGTCATATTAAGATATAAACAATTTTCTTAAGGAAATATATTTAGAAAGAGGGGAACATGCATCAAACCAAACCCAGCAAGCTTCAGTGTTACAGTTACTATGAGGAGCTCTGCTAAACAGTTTAGGGTCTGACTCAGTGATGGACAGTTTTACACATTTCTGAACCAGGCCCTTAGCAAAGAAAGGAGCATAAATAGTACATATATTGTCTATTTACTGGAACGTTGGGGACTTTGGATTTCCTGTATAAGGAGTCTTCTTTAATTTCTAGAAGTGTGTAGGTGGAAAAGCACTTCTTAATTAACACCATGGACTGATTTTAGCATCTTTTGCCATAGTCGTATCTGCTGACCAAGAGTTGCTTGTCCTTGGTCGCAGCGGCTGCGTGTGACGTCACGCAGCCGCTGCAGCCCGCCCCCCGCACGGTCCGGCCACTCCTGCATTGGCCGGACCGTGCCCCCAAAACAGCGGCCAAACGCCGCCGTGCCGCCACCTCCCGCTCAGTGACCTCCTCTGCCTGTTAATCAGGCAGAGGAGATCGTTCGGGAACGACGCCCTTCGGCCGTCCAGCATGCGCCGTTTCCGACCCGATCGCTGCGCTGTGAACAACTGCAGCGAGCGATCGGGTAGGAATGACCCCATATATTCTAATGCTACTAGCAGCCCTTCCCATGGTATACAAGCATGCGTCTGAATATGCTAGGACTGAGATGTGTACTTTCAGCGTTTTTAGATACTGTAATACTGTAATACTTTGTGCATGATTTATTTTTAATCAAGTATATTTTATTAAGGTTTTATAAGATTATACAAACCCAAAAACAGAATACAAAAGATAACGGCAGACTTATTAAAGCATGCAAGTTACAAAAAAAGAAAGGTACAATCAAGGAATGTATACAAATAGGAGACATATGAAAGATGCATCAGGATATACATATCACCACAAAACATAAAATCAAGTAATAAGAGCCCACAGACACCTTATGGGATCGCCTTAAGGTCAGGTGACTAATACATGGGGCATATTTACGTATAGACATATCCCGCATAAAAGACCTAAGTAAAGTATTCAAACTGCAGTACAGGATAAAATCAACAATCCCAAATTATCTGACAGATATCAAAAACCAAACAAATACCCTCCGAAACAAACCAACCCAGAACCCCCCACCCTGTATGACCTAACCCAACCCAGGCATACTCGGATCCCAGTTCCCCCTAAACCAATCTATCAGTATCCAACTACACCCCCTTCCCTTACCGGAATAAGGATATTAAAGACACATGCCTGACGAGGGCAACAAAACAAATGACCTTAATCTGGGTCTAGCCAGCTCCGGCCTTCCCGCTATATACAAAAAATGTACCACCATCCAAAATCAGTCATATTCGAAAATTTCCTTTCCATCCAATTAACCCTAACTTGACTAGCTAACGTCCTCCTCACCTATAAAAAGGACAGCAAAGACTCGTAAGACCTTAAAACAATATTAAACTAGTCCCGACCCTCCTGCCACACAGAAAACATCAGTCATATAAGAAAAAGGAGTGCAAAAGTAACAAGATAATGCCAAAACACACTAAATCACAACTGTATGAAAAATAAGAAAAATATAAGGAGATGGAAAACATCTCCAGCATCAAAGCTTAGCAATGACTGACGACACAGTGTTACGTTAGTCCGGCCAAGGCTCAGCACCTTGATAGGATAGGCCGAAAGGGATAAACCTGGTCCTGCACATACAACGAGCAATAGGGGAATACCCAGAGAGTGCAAGTGCCAAGTCCCACAGCACTGGCTTCTTGGAGATAGAGGCCGGATATTCGGAGAGGACGAAGTTAGCTCCATCCATCCACAGTATGCCAAGTTCCACAGTGCCAGCTTAGCGGCAGGAGAAATAGAACTAATATTTGTAAAGGACACAGCAGGTTCGGAGCAGTCAGAAGTAAGACGACAGAGGATATTAGGAGCAATTCCAATGAATGATGAAAAAAAATCCAAAGCACTCTCTGAAATAGAAGATACAACAAAACGGGTCTTTGGATTGACTCCAAGAGAATCGAGGCACACTGGGATTGGATCGGCAACCAGGACAAAAGAATCCACAACGTCTGAACAGAATGTAGCTGGAAAAGGCTCAACCGCAGGAAGCACATTAAAGGCAACTATGGAGCTTGTGGAGTAACAAGTCTCTCAGTGGAAGCAGGAATGGCCTGAAGTATGTGCTGCAGAGAGCCGACCATTTTGAAGGCACACAGACACAAAGACAGGAGATTGAGCACAGTAGACAAATCTGAGCACCAACTGGGATGGCCACACACGTTACAGAACAGCAGCAGTCATAAGGCCCCAGGTAGTAAAAACCTCCAGAGGTAAGATGGTGGCGGCTAGCACACCACCAAGTCTCATCCAGCACGGAGCCCAGACAAAGCAACCAGCCAACGGCAGCAGACTCACTAAAAGGGAGCAATGAAAACAGGCAGTCGGCGTTTCTCTCAATACCAGATCGCGCCAAGCAGGAGTGATATCCGAAGGACCATCAGAGGAGAAGTCAGCAAAATGGCGGCTATCAGCGTCACACACTTGCAAGCACCAGGACACTGGGAGACAGACAGACAGCAGGAGCCAGACTTAGGATCCCCGGAGACACAGCTGTAGAATGGGAGGCAGCAGCAGGTAAGCACCACACACCGTGCTGCAGCCGCTGGAACCGGAGACAGAGGCACCGGGACTCTGTGCAAAGGCTGGCCCGGATAGCTGATCACTAGGATGCACACATGGAGACCCTGAATTTTCAACACTCCAAGAAGCCCAGCAGCAGCAGGAGAGGATTCATCAGATATACAAGATGTTTGGGGGGAAGAAACAACCACTAGCATGATATTTTCAGGATATCAGCGGGAGAGCCAGAAAAATGCTGCCTGTCCCCAGCTACTCTAGGCCACGCTCCCCCACTTAGTGCATGTTTAGATGCAACCATTCGTCGCACCATTGTAGCTACAAACACTTCACTGCCTGTGACGCCCCATAAAACAATCACTTCTGTGCGCCAGATTAGCCCCCTCCCTGTCACCTCCCAGTCACTATATGGAAAGCCCAATACATTTTGAAGACAGTTCTGATACTGTGTGTCTTTACCAACTGCGGCTCTGTGTGCATGGACTCTGGAAGCATGCGCAGTGTGACTTAGCTGCTTGCGCAGTAGCAAAACAATTGCTCAAATGAGTGAAGGGCTAAACTGCACCTGTTCAGTCTAAGGGTGTGTACACACGGTGAGATCCTTGCTATGCCCGATTTTCACTTGCGATTTCCCTTGAACTCCCTGGATCCCAGATAGCACAGATTTTGACTAACTTTTCTTGAGATATGGACTGTGTGTGCTTACGATTTTGTATTATGTGAGATTTTGTCTTATGTGAGATGTCATTGACATGTGAGATGAACTAGATAGTACACCGATCTAGCAAGGATTGACTTGCCTGCACAGTCTATCTTTTCTTGTGATGCCGACCTGACGGGACCGCGCATCGGGATCGAATCGGGATTGCAAGGTGACTTTCACCTTGCGATCTGCACTAACTTTTCTTGCGATTTTGACTATATAGTCAAAATCAAAAGAAAATATTTCACTGTGTGTACACACCCAAAGTCTTATATCTATGGACTATGATCCAGATAGATAAGATTGGGGGACATACAGTATAAAGGCCGTGGAATTGATGTCTTTTATTTTTAAGCTAGTTTTTTTGTACAGTATAACAGGCAAGAAGATATCTGTGATTGCATCTGTCCCGCCTATCACATTAACCTCTACTGTTGGCTGATATATTTTTCGGACATGTTTGGCGGTGAATTGTGAACCCACTGCTTATTACATCTGACAATGAATGTGTATTCAGGACACAGTGTACATTGGGATGGCGAGTTGAATTGTGAAAATCACAGTTTCTTCTGTAAATAGATTTTACTGTGATTTGCAATCCGCCCCCAAAATCGCTAAAAAACGGCCATTGAATCAGGCCTCGTGTGTTTTCTGTGGGGAAGTGTATTATTTGAAACACTCCTGACTATGGACAATGAAAATGTACAATGTGGAAATTGGTTTTGAAATAATGGGGTCGTACTGAGGAACCAAGGAACTTTTGCAGCTGTCAGATGTGGGAGCCAGCAGCTAATGTGTTGAGTTTGCACATAACATCTGTAGCAAGGCTTAGGCCTATTCTGTGCTGGACTAGTGACTGGAGAAATGACCTCTGCTGTTTTGTTATTGATGTCAGCATTTAAAGAAAATGAAATTTTAGATTGAGATTTAAGAGATAAAATATAAATATGGTTATCATTATTTTCCAATGAAGAAAAATGAATCTTAATGTTTCACTGTAATAATGTTAATGCTCATCTGAAACTTCTTTTTGAAGCTTTTAGAAAACGACAAGTTCTGTTCATTCATTTATTGGCACGACCCAGAAATGTTGGTGAGGCACCAAGCGGAATTGCTGTACAGATGTCCATTTAGATATTTTCTCATTAAGAATGATTGATCATGCACTGAATGTACACCAAGCACATTAAACTGTCACAGCCATATGTTTTTCAGATATTCCCAATCTTCTCAGTGTCTGCAGATGTTTTTCTCAGGGTACATTTTAGGACAGTTTTTGAAATAACAAAAAAGATAGAATGGCTTACATGTATGTGTGTGTATATATATATATATATATATATATATACACTGCTCAAAAAAATAAAGGGTACACTAAAATAACACATCCTAGATCTGAATGAGTGAAATATTCTTATTAAATACTTTGTTCTTTACATAGTTGAATGTGCTGACACCAAAATCACACAAAAATTATCAATGGAAATCAAATGTATTAACCCATGGAGGTCTGGATTTGCAGTCACACTCAAAATTAAAGTGGAAAAACACACTACAGGCTGATCCAACTTTGATGTAATGTCCTTAAAACAAGTCAAAATGAGACTCAGTAGTGTGTGTGGCCTCCACGTGCCTGTATGACCTCCATACAATGCCTGGGCATGCTCCTAATGAGGTGGCGGATGGTCTCCTGAGGGATCTCCTCCCAGACCTGGACTAAAGCATCCGCCAACTCCTGGACAGTCTGTGGTTGGTGGATGGAGCGAGACATGATGTCCCAGATGTGCTCAATTGGATTCAGGTCTGGGGAACGGGCGGGCCAGTCCATAACATCAATGCCTTCGTCTTGCAGGAACTGCTGACACACTCCAGCCACATGAGGTCTAGCATTGTCTTGCATTAGGAGGAACCCAGGGCCAACCGCACCAGCATATGGTCTCACAAGGGGTCTGAGGATCTCATCTCAGTACCTAATGGCAGTCAGGCTACCTCTGGCGAGCACATGAAGGGCTGTGCGGCCCCCCAAAGAAATGCCACCCCACACCATTACTGACCCACTGCCAAACCGGTCATGCTGGAGGATGTTGCAGGCAGAAGAACGTTCTCCTTGTCGTCTCCAGACTCTGTCACGTCTGTCACATGTGCTCAGTGAGAACCTGCTTTCATCTGTGAAGAGCACAGGGCGCCAGTGGCGAATTTGCCAATCTTGGTGTTCTCTGGCAAATGCCAAACTTCCTGCATGGTGTTGAGCTGTAAGCACAACCCCCACCTGTGGACGTCAGGCCCTCATACCACCCTCATGGAGTCTGTTTCTGATCGTTTGAGTAGACACATGCACATTTGTGGCTTGCTGGAGGTCATTTTGCAGGGCTCTGGCTGTGCTCCTCCTGTTCCTCCTTGCACAAAGGCAGAGGTAGCGGTCCTGCTGCTGGGTTGTTGCCCTCCTACGGCCTCCTCCACGTCTCCTGATGTACTGGCCTGTCTCCTGGTAGCGCCTCCATGTCCTGGACACTACGCTGACAGACACAGCAAACCTTCTTGCCACAACTCACATTGATGTGCCATCCTGGATGAGCTGCACTACCTGAGCCACTTGTGTGGGTTGTAGGGAGGTCATACAGGCACGTGGAGGCCACACACACTACTGAGTCTCATTTTGACTTGTTTTAAGGACATTACATCAAAGTTGGATCAGCCTGTAGTGTGTTTTTCCACTTTAATTTTGAGTGTGACTCCAAATCCAGACCTCCATGGGTTAATAAATTTGATTTCCATTGATCATTTTTGTGTGATTTTGTTGTCAGCACATTCAACTATGTAAAGAACAAAGTATTTAATAAGAATATTTCATTCATTCAGATCTAGGATGTAATATTTTAGTGTTCCCTTTATTTTTTTGAGCAGTGTACACACACACACACACACACACACACACACACGCACGCACGCACGCACGCACACACACACACACACACACACACACACACACACACAGTGTCGGACTGGGGCATGAAGGGTCCACTGGGGGGATGCAGGAGTAGGGGCCCATGCTTTGGGGGTAACCAGTCTCCTGAGGGGGTGTGGCCAGCTGCCACAGTGGCTTGGCTAACTATTAGGGAGTGCACCGTCTGGGCCCCTTGATAAATATATACTTTACAGTTTAATTATAAGTATATATAAAAGTATTATACATATGTATAATGTATAATTCAAGTGCACAGTCTGGAACTTGATCCCTAGAGGAGGAGGTGGGCCCCCCAGGCAGTGGGGCCCACCGGTGGTTTACCTGTGACCCTATGGGCCAGTCAAACCCTACACACACACACACACACACACACACACACACACACACACACACACACACACACACACACACACACACATATATATATGTATATATATAAAAGAGGGAGTTCCCAATTGCGCTCAGGAGTATTACCAGCAGCACCTCTAGATGAACCCTCTGTTAGCTCTCTAACCTCTGTATCCTCTGTTCAGATACAACACAAATACTACAAATCAGAGGGCGCTAAAGTTCAAAGGATATACCTAAAATTCATCAACCTTTAAAAGAATGCTTAAAACATAAGCTTAAAAATGTATTCACAAGGTCAATAAAACCAATTAATTTCATAATGATACGGGATCATAACAGTTTTTCAAATACACATTTCTTAGATTGACAACCAGTTTGGGTATATTCCCTTGTTGTCGTGAATTCAGCATGCACCAATTAGGTGGATCAGATGAAGAACCCAACGCGTTTCATCCCGTAGGACTTCTTCAGGGGTACTAGATCAATTGGTTAGATACAACGTGATTAAGGTAGCTTGAAAATAGTGAAAATATCACTGAGAATATTGATTCAGATGAATCGACACATGCCTGAGTAATAAAAACTCTAGACAAAATGGATAAAAGGTTGTAAATAATTAGACCCGTGATCTAGGTCAGACCACTATGCCGTGTAATAGTAGGCAGCACTGAACGTTAGAGAGTGGCGCAAAACCTTCACCAAAAATTTTATAAAGATGCGCAGAGGTACAAGTGCAACCCACAGAGTCCAGTGGATAACGGTTATCCACTGGACTGTGTGGGGAGCACTTGTACTGTACCTGGTGTACATGGTGCAGGATGTCATGTTGCAGCTTCTCCATAGGTAATGCCTGAGCCACATCTGAGAAAGCTAGAAGGGCCCAACACTGCCCGGGCCCAAAATTAGAACTGGCTCTGCAACCACTAAACCCACCAGTATTGATCGTTCCAGGGCCTCAGTAGCCGCAAAACACTGACGGGCCTGGCTGTGCTTATATGGCGGCACACCTGGAGACTGCTCAGGGCATACTAGTGTGCCACGGCACAGTGGTTGAAAAACACTGCTGTAGCATATGCAGAATCAGACCAATCGGATAATGTTCGTGATTTTCACAGATTAACTCCGATTTTTTCACCGTTTTGTCCTTAAATGAGGTTATCACTGAAACACTGTAACAGTAATAAACAACATAACAACAGTGGAAATTGGGTTCACACAAAGCCTTACATAGCCAAAGATAAGTAGGGACACCCTACAATAAAAATCTATACATATAATAAAACTGTAAGGGTTGTGTCTGTACATAGACATTTTTTGTTGTTGAAAATTATACTTCGAGGGACTGTTTATGGACCATCGAGACAAAAAAAAAAAAAGTTAAATTTAGTATGTGTGTCTGTACGTTCTGGCATCACACAAAAATACGGTATGGATTTATATCACATTTTCTCTATTGTATAGCTTAGTGACCTAGAAAAGGACTGAGGTACTGTATGTATGGTCTCGATCTAACATCAAGAAGAGAAACAATAAATGAACAACCAGACGCTCGCAGTGTGCAGGCTCCTCATGTCCAAAAGGTATGCGGTTATGTGACCAGCGGTCACAATACCAGCAACGGAGTCCCGAACACTGACTAGCCCGCCGGTTGGCATGCCGAGCAACAAGGACTATTCCCATAGAGTGGGAATAGAACCTGTGGCAAGCGCAGCGAGCCCGCAAGGGGCTTTTTGTGTTGGGGAAATGACACCACTGCCACTGACTACAGCACAGGCATACTGGGGAGGGGTAACAAACTGGGGCCCTCCACCAATGCACGAACTTTGGCATTTTTGGGGCATTTTTATAACAACATGGTGACGACACTGTAGCATATGCAGAATCAGACCAATCGGATAATGTTTGTACTTTTCACAGATTTACTCCGATTTTTTCATCATTTTGTCCATTAATATAAACTGTAAGTGGCCACGAGAAACTTTATTTAAAATGTATGTAGCCATAGGGATGTTGGGGCTTATAACCAATGCAGGGAAATGGCACTGATGTTTTCATTTGAATGTACGTATCTGTGATTTATTTCCCCCCCAAGAATGTAACAGCTGCACAATGGGGTTAAGGTGTAACCAGGGAGATTGCTGGACTATTCAGGGAGTCAGGGTGATTGCTTCTATTGCAGGGAGTCTCCTGCAGAATGAGGGAGAGTAGGCAAGTATGTTTACACCAACAGAATAATGTGCAAAAAGGCGGCAAACTACATGTACAGCAGTTTCATTTGGACCACATGACCTGCCTGGTAGTGGTATCACTTCCTATAGGAACAATATTAACACAAGGTCCCAAAGGTCAAAAAACATTACACTGTTCAACACTTAAGTCACGTAATCGGTCAGGCTGAGATGCACCACTCTGCCGGTAACCTCAGGGTACCATGTGTAAAACGTGGCACTGGTGCTCCCGTACTGTGTATGTCATGTGGAACGCAAAACTTGATATATGCAGCTAGCTCCACCTGTGGAATGCAACAACTTCTAATGCTGTTAGGGTCTCCTGCCCTGTGCTGCCACGTCGTCATGGCAACCGGGAGACAAGTGCTAGGGAAGTGACCTGAGCGCAGCTGATACTCCGGTTCGGGTCTTTTGCTGTGCAGTGGTTATAGGCTCTGTGCATGGCAGGGGATCCGGTGCTGGTTTTTGTGCTCACAGTCTGTGAGGTCTGAGTGGGGCGTGGACAGCACCTGCTTTATAAGGCCTCTTCTCAGGGTAAGCAGATGCTGCTGAATCTTTGTTGGTTAGTCAGTTTCTGAAAGTTAGCCAGTACTGTGTAGCTTTGTATTTGTTTGTTGCTTACTGCAAATAGGCCTGGGGATTTGGTATTACACTCTGCCAATCCAGACCTAGCAGTAAGACTGGAGTCAGTCGTTTAGCTTGCTGGGGTTCTGTTACTACTCTGTGAACTAAGCAAGTTTGCGGCTGTATTCTAAGACTTGCCTGTCTAATCCTGTCTCACTTTGCTAGGTGTCAGGGGTCAGTTTAGTGGCAGTAAGCTGAACCTGTGCACTGCAAGTGAGAATTAGGATTGTGGAGACTCTCCTTGTGTCTATCATTCCATCTCTGACCAAGGAGTTTACTGCCACACCCGTTGGTAACCCTTTAGGGTTTTGCTGTTGCCCTTAGCAACAGCATTTCGGGTTCTCTACGTATTAAAACACAACATCTTGCTTTTCTCATCTGAGCAGTTCTAATACAAGGGAGATACCCAGTTCCTTAGCCTCTGGGCTTCTCTGTTCACTTTGTGTGTATTTTGTTACCCTATCACCTTCTGTGTACGTTATGTCATATTCCCCAGTCTGTCTGTAAGTCCATTTGTTTTGCATAACAGTTCAAACACCAGTACATTCCTGCAGGCACTGGAGTGCATAACAGTCCTGACACCAGTACTTTCCTGCAGGCACTGGTGTGCATAACATATTCAGCAGCCTAATACTCCTGTTGAAATTTTGTGGGAATATGGAGCATACCCCTCAAAATACGTTGCAACAGGTGGTCGATCAGGTGCAGGTCCTGACTCGACAATTTAATGATTTGTCCATTAAAATGCACACCTCCCAGGCTGCTGGCGGAGCTCCCGCAGCAGCAGCACCTGCAGGGGTTAAGGAGCCGAAAGTAAATCTCCCGGATCGTTTTTCTGGAGATCGCTCGCAGTTCTTTTGTTTCAAGGAGAGCTGCAAGCTATACTTCCGGCTTAGGCCTCAGTCTTCTGGGTCGGAGATTCAGCGGGTGGGCATAGTGATTTCCTTGCTACAAGGAGACCCACAGGTCTGGGCATATGGGTTGCAGCCTGACTGTCCGTCGCTTAAAAGTGTTGATGCTTTTTTTACGGCACTGGGCATGTTGTATGATGACCCTGACAAGACGGCCTCAGCCGAGGCTCAGATTTCGATCCTTAAGCAAGGGCGAAGGCCAGTTGAGGTTTACTGTACGGAGTTTCGGAGGTTGGCCCATGATACCCAGTGGAATGACCCAGCCCTGAGACACCAGTACCGAAGAGGTCTTTCTAACCAGATAAAGGACCAACTGGTACAATATCCCTTGCCTGATAGCTTGGATCAGCTCATGCAGTTATCCATCCGGGTGGATAGACGGCTGAGAGAGCGTAGGCTTGAAAGGGAGACTGAGATTTCCTTCCTTCCCAAGGGATCCTCAGACTCTGAGGAATTTTCTGAGGAGCCTATGCAGATTGGGGCTACCCGCCTCTCCTCGCGTGAGAAGACGCGGAGGAGACAGCAGGGGTTGTGTTTGTACTGTGGGAATAAAGGTCATGTGGTAGTATCATGCCCAGAAAAGCCGGAAAACTTCAGGGCCTGAGGGTGATGGGAAATATCCTGTCAGGCCAGAAGTCAGAATTTCCCAAGAAGACTTTTATCATTCCGGTGACCTTGAAGATCCTCGGTCAAACTGTCAAGACTGAGGCCTTTGTGGACAGTGGGGCCGACGGGGTTTTTATGGACCGCCAATTCGCCCTGAAACACTCTGTTCCCTTAGTACCCTTGGCATCGGAAATTGAGATTTGTGGGTTAAACGGGGAACCATTATCCCAAGGTAAAATTACCTCTTGCACTAGCCAGATTTCTTTGTTTATTGGAGCCACACACACTGAAAAATTGTCCTTTTATGTGACTGTCTGTACTTTTGCCCCATTGGTGTTGGGGTTACCCTGGTTAAGGGCCCACAATCCTCAATTTGACTGGGTCTCTGGGGAGATTCTTAGTTGGGGTACTGATTGTTTCAGGAGTTGCTTGAGCCTTCCAGTCAGGCTCTCGCAGCTAAGTTTGCCAGGATTGCCAGGGTGTTATGCAGATTTTGCGGACGTGTTCTCCAAAAAAGTTGCAGAGGTACTACCTCCCCATCGCCCCTATGACTGTGCCATTGATTTGTTGCCAAATGCTAAGCTTCCCAAGAGCAGGTTGTACTCCCTGTCACGTCCTGAGACTCAGGCTATGGCAGAGTACATTCAGGAGAACTTGGCTAAGGGATTTATCAGACCTTCACAGTCTCCAGTTGGGTCGGGGTTCTTCTTCGTGGGTAAAAAGGACGGTTCGTTGCGACCCTGCATCGACTTCAGGGAATTGAACCGTATCACGATTAAAAACTCATACCCACTGCCTCTCATTTCGGTCTTGTTTGACCAGCTTCGTACTGCCACCATTTTTTCTAAGATTGACCTACGCGGTGCGTACAATCTAATCCGAATAAGAGAGGGGGATGAATGGAAGACTGCCTTTAATACCCACTCAGGGCATTATGAATATTTGGTGATGCCTTTTGGGCTCTGTAATGCCCCGGCAGTCTTCCAGGATTTCATGAATGATGTGCTCAGGGAATATTTGGATAGATTCTTAGTTGTATACTTAGATGACATCCTAATCTTCTCCCATTCCCTGGAGGAACATCGGAAGCATGTACGCTTAGTCCTCCAGAAACTCAGAGACCACCGGCTTGGGGCGAAGCTGGAGAAGTGCGAATTTGAAGTTCAGCAAATCGCATTTCTAGGATATATTATCTCCCCAGAAGGTTTCCAAATGGAGGGTTCCAAGGTACAGGCAGTCCTGGATTGGGTGCAGCCCACTAGTTTGAAGGCGCTTCAGCGTTTCCTGGGCTTTGCGAATTTTTATAGACGATTTATCGCTGGATTTTCGTCTATAGTGGCGCCCTTGGTGGCACTCACTAAGAAAGGGGCGGATGTTGCTCACTGGTCTTGTGAGGCTAAAGCGGCTTTTGCCCGTCTCAAAAGGGCATTTGTTTCGGCCAAGGTGCTGCGACACCCAGATCCAGAGCGTCCTTTTGTGGTGGAGGTGGATGCCTCTGAGATGGGTATTGGGGCAGTGCTTTCTCAGATGGGAGTGTCTGATAATCGCCTTCATCCCTGTGCTTACTTTTCCCGTAAATTTTCGCCTGCCGAGATGAATTATGACGTGGGTAACCGGGAATTGTTGGCTATTAAGGATGCACTCGAGGAGTGGAGACACTGGCTTGAGGGGGCTAAGTTTGTGGTCTCAATTCTCACTGACCATAAGAATCTGGCATATTTAGAGTCAGCGAAGCGTCTCAATGCCAGGCAGGCACGATGGGCTTTGTTTTTTGCTCGCTTTAATTTTTTGATAACATATCGCCCTGGGTCAAAAAACATCAAGGCTGATGCGCTCTCGCGGAGTTTTGCTCCAATCCAGGAGACCACCGAGGAGCCGTTGCCCATTGTTTCCCCATCATGTATTAAAGTGGGCATTACCCAGGACCTCTTATCATTAGTCCTTAGAGCACAGGAGCAGGCTCCTCCAGACCTTCCGGTAGGTCTTTTGTTTGTGCCTCCTAGGTTAAGACAGCGAGTGTTCCTGGAATTCCATGCCAAGAAGTCTGCAGGTCACCCGGGTATTGCCAGAACTCGGGAGTTGCTATCTAGGGCGGTGTGGTGGCCCTCGGTGGCTAAGGATGTGGATCAGTGGGTTCGGGCATGTGACATCTGTGCCCGAAATAAGACTCCTAGAGGGGTTCCTGTTGGCCCATTACATCCACTCTCTATCCCATCTAAGCCATGGACCCACATTTCAATGGATTTTGTGGTGGACTTGCCCAAATCCTCGGGGATGACAGCCATCTGGGTTGTCGTTGACAGGTTTTCGAAGATGGCGCACTTCGTTCCACTGGTTGGGCTGTCATCGGCCAGACGCCTGTCTGAATTATTTATGCTGCATGTTGTGCGTCTCCACGGGTTGCCACTTGATGTGGTCTCTGACCGCGGATCCCAGTTTGTGGCCAAATTCTGGAGGGCATTTTGTTCCGATCTCCAGATTTCTGTCAGCTTGTCGTCGGGCTACCATCCGCAGTCTAATGGGCAGACTGAAAGGGTGAACCAGTCCTTGGAGCAGTTCCTCAGGTGTTATGTCTCCAAGTGTCAGACTGACTGGGTTGCTCATCTGTCCATGGCGGAGTTTGCCTATAACAACGTGGCTCACTCTGCTACAGGGATCTCTCCCTTCCTTTGTGTGTATGGGCATCATCCTAAGGCCAATTCTTTTGACCCCCTGGACTCCACGCCTGGTGGTTCCTCTGTGGTTTCGGTCCTTAGAGGTATTTGGCGGAAAGTGAAGAAAGCCCTTGTGTCTGTGTCATTAGTGACCAAAAGGGTTTTTGATAAGCGGAAAAGACCCTGCAGCTTCAAATTAGGAGACTTCGTCTGGTTGTCTACCAAGAATTTGAAGTTGAGACAGCCATCTCATAAGTTAGGCCCCCGGTTCATCGGCCCTTATAAGATCACCAGGGTTATCAATCCGGTGGCATTTCAGTTAGATCTGCCCCGTTATTTGGGTATCAATAAAACATTTCATTGTTCCCTTTTAAAACGGGCGATTAGTAATCCTTCTTCCAGTGGAAGACCTTCCCCTCTTCTGATACGTGGCCAGAGGGAGTTTGTTGTTGAAAGGATTCTTGACTCCAAGGTGGTTCGGGGTCGGCTGTCATTTTTGGTGCACTGGAAGGGGTATGGCCCGGAGGAGCGGTCGTGGGTGCGCAGTTGTGATCTTCATGCCCCCAGACTGATACGCTCTTTCTTCTCGCAGTTCCCCGATAAACCCGGTGGTAGGGGTTCTTTGACCCCTCGTCAGAGGGGGGGTACTGTTAGGGTCTCCTGCCCTGTGCTGCCACGTCATCATGGCAACCGGGAGACAAGTGCTAGGGAAGTGACCTGAGCGCAGCTGATACTCCGGTTCGGGTCTTTTGCTGTGCAGTGGTTATAGGCTCTGTGCATGGCAGGGGATCCGGTGCTGGTTTTTGTGCTCACAGTCTGTGAGGTCTGAGTGGGGCGTGGACAGCACCTGCTTCATAAGGCCTCTTCTCAGGGTAAGCAGATGCTGCTGAATCTTTGTTGGTTAGTCAGTTTCTGAAAGTTAGCCAGTACTGTGTAGCTTTGTATTTGTTTGTTGCTTACTGCAAATAGGCCTGGGGATTTGGTATTACACTCTGCCAATCCAGACCTAGCAGTAAGACTGGAGTCAGTCGTTTAGCTTGCTGGGGTTCTGTTACTACTCTGTGAACTAAGCAAGTTTGCGGCTGTATTCTAAGACTTGCCTGTCTAATCCTGTCTCACTTTGCTAGGTGTCAGGGGTCAGTTTAGTGGCAGTAAGCTGAACCTGTGCACTGCAAGTGAGAATTAGGATTGTGGAGACTCTCCTTGTGTCTATCATTCCATCTCTGACCAAGGAGTTTACTGCCACACCCGTTGGTAACCCTTTAGGGTTTTGCTGTTGCCCTTAGCAACAGCATTTCGGGTTCTCTACGTATTAAAACACAACATCTTGCTTTTCTCATCTGAGCAGTTCTAATACAAGGGAGATACCCAGTTCCTTAGCCTCTGGGCTTCTCTGTTCACTTTGTGTGTATTTTGTTACCCTATCACCGTCTGTGTACGTTATGTCATATTCCCCAGTCTGTCTGTAAGTCCATTTGTTTTGCATAACAGTTCAAACACCAGTACATTCCTGCAGGCACTGGAGTGCATAACAGTCCTGACACCAGTACTTTCCTGCAGGCACTGGTGTGCATAACAAATGCAGATACCAGTTAGCAAGCAACATCAGTGCACATGTGCAGACCAGTAGGGACCATATGGTAGCACTGATCTGAAGTTTTGAATGACCAACTAAACTACAGGAATAATTCATTAAACTTTGAATACCCCAAACAGGAGTTAAAGGGAATGTCTCATATCAGCACATACTGTACTTAGGCATACAATGCTAGCAAACTCAATGTGATATTAGAATATTACTAGAGATGTGCACAGGACCATTTTTGCTGGATTTGGCCCTGATTCGTCATCCGGCTTTGTATTTGGTTTTTGCTAAACTGCCGTGACTGGTTTTGTTTTTTTGTTTTCAAAAATTGACGAACAAAACTAAAATCACATAATTTTGCTCCATGGGGGTGATTCAGACCTGATCGTAAATGTGCTAAATTTAGCACATCTACTATCAGATTCTCTGACATGCGTGGGGACGCCCAGCACAGGGCTAGTCCGCCCCGCATGTCAGGCACCCGCAGGAGGCCCGCAGCCATTTTTGTGATCTCATCTGCTGCATGTGATGTCACGCAGCCGTCCCGACTACGCCCCATTTCTCCGTTCCTGCACGTTTTGAAGCCTCGTTCCCGCAATGCTCCATCTCTGCCTTGGAAATGGAGCGTTGTCCCCCTCCGCTCCGCGACCGTCTCTGCCTGTAGTCCGCCCCGCATGTCAGGCACCCAGCGGAGGCCCGCCACCATTTTTGTGATCGCAGCGGCTGCATGTGACGTCATGCAGCCGCCCCGACTACGCCCCGTTTCTCTGTTGCCGCCCCCTGTTTCAAGCCTCGTCCCCGCAACAACCCATCTACAACCTTGGAAATTGAGCTTTGCCGCCCCACGCCCCTCCCTCATTGACAGGCAGAGGCAATCGCATTTTCTGCGGGGCGCCGCGCGTGCACATAAGCCACATCCTCTTAGCAATTTTTGCCATTGGATCACTTATTGCAATTGCGATCCAACCTGAATCAGGCTCTTTGTGTACAATATAAAATATACAGCACAATATTAAATGCCACTAAGCGAGCAAATCTGCGGGCAAATGGTAGTAATAAAAATGTTCTCATGTTATAGTTTTAAATAATAAGAGTAATCACATATCCCTTAGCTCAGTCATGTAAAAGACAAGGGCCTTATACCAGAAATAACCAGTCTTAACCGGTCTGGTGGGGTGTGTGAGGTCATGCTGTGATGTCATAATGGCAACAGCCTATATAGGGCTCTGCTGTTGCTGTCTCTTGCATATGCTTTCAGAGGCCTGGCACGGCATAGCACACTGGTAGAAGGTTAGTGACTGGACAAAGATAAGAGCAGCTTAGTACGAATCGTCGACACACTTTTAGCATGACTATTATAATATATGACTTATGACCTTGGGGATAGCATAGTATTGGATATAAACAAAATCTCACACCTACTGGGACAGTACCGTTACCTAACAACCACAAGTGGCTGCAAATGGGCCATTGGATATATTTGGAGAGCGCTGTCTAGATGGGCCTATAATGTTCCTAATGAAATCCTTTATGTGCGGCTGCACCTATGACATCTCCTTGGAGTTGTTTGGTGAGCCTATAATGTTGCAAATTAAATCCTTTACTCTCTCTCTCTGCCTGCTTAAATCCCAGTGTGCCAGTGTTGCAGGCTACTCCATTTTTATTAATGTGCAGAGATGTAAGAGAATTATATTGTGCATTAATCACAATATAATGATGCTGATCATGGCTACATCTGAGGGAAACGTGCACCCTCAACGCAGCTATGCGCGCCTGTGCCTGCCGTGCCGAGCAGCGGCATTTGCCACTCCCATCCATGAGAATGGGGCACAGACACTGGTTAGACGTCCAGACGTACACGGTGCGGTCACGCCTACCATGGCGCAATCGCCGTAAGATGTAGCCACGACGAGAATGGCTATATTTGTACAGTTGTTATCCCTGTTAGCGTCAGAATTCGATGCTATGGTGGTTATGACTGTCCCCACTGCCCTCTCCCCCCTCACTCCCACTCATCTCTTGCTCTCTTTCTTCACTCTCTCACCATTGACGTATAGGTGCGTTTTTTTCTCTCCGGCTGGGTAAATAGGTAAAAATAGCAGATTTGAGGTGACAGAAGGGATGACTGGGTTACGCAAGCTTAGTGGGTGAGCAGGTGGTCTGGGCAAACTATGCATAGTCTCTTAATGCCTAGAGTGACGGGCAGTCCTTCAGCCATGGGTTCCCAGAGGGTTCCTCCACAAGGGTTTTTTTCCTCTCCTGAGTGCTGAAGGATGACTCTTCATGAGTCATGAGGCTCTTGCCATCTTGTTCCTCTTATAGGACAAGTTTGTAAGATTACTGGACCAATGTTAGTCTGAAATTCCCTATTTTAGAATGCAGAGTAAATAATAATATTAATAATTACAAAATAATAATAATAATAATAATAATAATAATAATAATAATAATAATAATAATCCTAAGAAGAAAGACAAAGAAGAAGAGAAGACAAAGAAGAAGAAGAACAACAACAACAACAACAACAACAACAACAAGAACAGGCTAAATTTTTCTTAAAATAAAAATAGACATTTCATTTTTAAATATATTTTGCTTGAAGTTGTCTTTATTAATAAAGTCTCTTAAAAGGTGAAGAAATTACACATATTTGGAGAGACAAATATATTAGGAGAGTTCAGAACCATGCATTGTTTATTCTACACAAGAGAGTACCAGGCGAGGCAGCCATGTTGATTAGATTACACTGTGCGATAAGTAAAACATGGCAGTATGGCATACAAGGGTAAAATGAAAAGCAACTAACTGGATTCCTAGTTCTGCAGCTTACACAGTAAGGAAAATGGTCTTACTCTATAATTGCTTTTAGATAGTTTTCTCCTTTATAACTATTTTAAAGTGAGCTGAGGGGAAAATAACAAAAGAGGGTCCAGTTACATTTTGAAATAATTTAAAAAAATAAAATAAATAAAAATCTGACCAAAAAATAAAAATGTATAATAATTCTCCAATACTTCGAAGATGGTAAGCTCATATTGTGAATTGCATAAAATATTTATATGAATCCCACATAATCACTGTTACACACTGGTTCTCACTGAGTGGAGGTTGAGACGGGAGGGGTATCATTAGGCTCCCCAGCTGATGAGTGTATGCAACAGGTAGCAGTGTAGGATCACTGGAAGTGTTGTGGATCTCTGATAATCTCAGGTCTCTGAAGAGTTAAGTGAAAAACTACTGTCTCCCACTGTGATGCTCTAAGACACTGACAAGATGGCGCCGCACTTATGTGCAGTATTTAGGTCAGCAGACATCTTGGTACAAGGAGTGAAGCCTCCCTGAAGGAACAGTATGCAATCTGCGCAGTAACGCTCTCCCCTTTCAACACTTTTTACGTACAAATAGGATAATAATGATAAAACTCCCACATAGTCATCTAAATAGGATGTAGTCAGCATACCACAACCGGGATCACGGCCACTAGAATGCCGGCAGGGGGCTGAGGACTATTCCCACTAGTTGGTGTCCATGACACCCATAGAGTGGAAATAGAACCTGTGGCAAGCGCAGCATGCCACCGAGCATGCAGTGTGGAGAACGCTGCGAGCCTGCAAGGAGCTTCGTTTCGCTTGCCCCCCTGCCGGCATTCTGGTGGCCGGGATCCCGACGTCGTTATGCTGACCGTCAGGATCCCGGCCGCCGGTTTACCATACCCAATGCATTGGAATGATTACTTGTGCCTGGTGTAGGATTTTCAAATATGTGTAGTTTACTGTATGCAAGGATTTAAAACCTTATAGGAACTGAGATCTAAGGTGTATTACATGTAGTTAAAAAAAAAGTTTATTTTATGGCAGTAGTTTCCAAACTGGGGGCCGTGACACCCTGGGGTGCCTCGGGAAAGGGAGGGGGGTAAGGGGGGCATTGCAGTGGTGCCAGAGTTTGGTGGTCCACGACCAATTCAAATTATTTATACTTAATTTAATTGGCAAAACCAGTCCCTCACCACATAACTGAACCTAAGGATGACATATTATAAACACAATTTACTTAATTGTATTATTATTATTATTATTATTATCCTTTATTTATATGGCGCCACAAGAGTTCTGCAGCGCCCAATTACAGAGTACATATGCACATAATCAAAACAGGAAAACAGTGACTTACAGTTGAAGACAATATAGGACAAGTACAGGGTAACTAAGCATAACTACACCAGTAAACGACATAGAGATAAGTTTCAAGGTGGCCAAAAAAACTGCTGGATTTGGGCAGTTGAGGATTATTAAAGTAATAAAAGGATAAGCACATGAGGGAAGAGGGCCCTACTCGTGAGAGCTTACATTCTAAGGGCAGATAAAAGCCATAAGTTTGCCTTGGGTTATACCCTAAACGTTTGTACTTTGGCTGGTGGCAGTGACCGTGTTGAAATTAACGCACGCGCTCAGGTAACCAGTAACGGTATCGCGTGGCAGGGATTCGCAAATTGGCGTATCTGGGGAATCGCTGTGCCTAGGATCGTGACAAACTAAGTTTTTTTTTGAATTTCTCACTAAGAAACTTTGGTCTAGGAGTGCCGGGAAACAAATTCTGATACTCTAGGGCAGGGGTGTCAAACTCGCGGCCCCTATCGCATCCTTTTGCAGCCCACAGGCAGGGGTCGGGCAGGGGTCTTTTTGCTTCCCGATCACATTGCTTGCAGCGAGGGCAGGAGAGTGCAGTGCGCGCCTCTCTTGCTCCTCAGTCTGGTCTCCGGCGGCGGTGCGGGTATCTTAAATCAGGCGCCGCCGGTTCATGAGCTAATCAGAGCTCGCGGACCAGCAGCCAATCAGGAACAGTCTTTGCTTTCTATGTGCAGTGCCATCTTCCCGAAGAGATTACCGGGAAGATAGCGCCGCTGCCACTGGCTACAGCACAGGCATACTGGGGAGGGGTAGCAAACTGGGGCCCCTGCCGGGCCCCTCCAGCAACCCCTCCAGTTATGCACGTCTTTTGGCGTTTTTGGGTCATTTTTATAACAACATGGTGACGACACTGTAGCACAGAGATTTTCAACCTTTTACAACTTGCGGCACTCTGAACAAGATTGAAATATTCCCAAGGCACATTCAAATATAATGGTGATGCATGGTGCAGTTGCGTGTCCTAGGATGTCATGTCGCAGCTTCTCCATAGGTAACGCCTGAGCTACATCTGGGAAAGGCAGAAGAGCCCAACACTGCCCAGGCCCAAAATAGTAACTGGCTCTGCAACCACTGAACCCACCAGTATTGATCGTTCCAGGGCCTCGGTAGCGGCAAACCACTGACAGGCCTGGCTGTGTTTCTATGGTGGCACACCTGGAGACTGCTCAGGGCACACTAGTGTGCCACGGCACAGTGCACAGTGGTTGAAAAACACTGCTGTAAAGTGTAGGATAACGAGAGCAGAGGACTCTGCTTCTGAAAGCCTACTGTCTATGTAATTGGGGTGTTCAGAGTGTAAGGCGGGCTGGAGGACTTTAAGGCACAGGTGCTTTTTCAGGGTTCATTTCAATAAATGCAGGCTTATAGTGAGGGGGAATAATTTTAAGAGCAGGGGAAAAGCATGGGAGAAGGTAATCAAGGAAGAGACAGTCAGGATAAAAGGGAGTGTAGCTTGCGATGGGGCCAGAGATAAACTGAATTCTGCAGGGGAAGGAAAGCCAGTGAAGGATTGGAGGAGATGTCGAATCAAAGGGACAAGATAGGAAGATGAGATGAACAATAGCAGTGAGGATACATGTAAGAGGGGAGAGGGGAACATCAGAATCTGGGAGACTGCAGTAGACCAGGTGGGAGCTAACAGGAGCATAAATAAGAGATTTGGTAGCTTTCTGGGCGAGGAAGGTCAGATTCTAGATTCTTGGAGATGGAATCAGCAGGATTGAGATAGCAGGAATGAATGGTGCTGGGGCGGGTCAAGGATGATCCCCAGGCATAAGACTTGAGCGAATGGAGACAACACAGTGTTTTCAATAGTAAAAGATTGTTGGGAAGGAAAAGGGATCATGTAGGTAGAAATACAATAAGCTCAATTCTTAAAGATGTTCAGTTGGAACATCCAGGAAGGGATGGAAGAGACACAGTTAAAGAAGTGAACAAGTGGAGGAGGAAAGATCAGGAGAGGAGAGGTAGAATTGTGTATCATCAGCATGAAAGTTGTGCTGGAGAGCAATAGAGCTGGTGTGATTTTCAGAGTAGGAAGAGTAGGGAGAAAGGACTAAGGGGACAAAGCCTTGAAGAATACAAACAGAAAGATTGAGAGGGGGATCTGATAGAAAGATTTGAGGACAGCAATGAGAGGGCAGTGTTATAGAGCTCAAAAGAGTGGACATTTTCAAGAGGGACATGGTAGTGAACTATGAAAAGGAGGAGGAGAGTGGAAGTGATCATAGCAGTGATGAGGTTATTAGTTTTGATTAGATGAGTTTTGATGAAGTGATGGAAGTGAAAACAAGACTGAAGTGGGAGTTAGAAGAGGACAATCATTGGAGGATGAGTGTTCCAAGAGTTGGAGGCAAAAGGAAGGAGATGGGGCAGTCAAGATTGAGAGTTTTATGGGTTTTTTTTAGAATATAAGATACAGTAATATATACACATTGGCCACTTTTGTTGAATATATCTTTGTAGAACTGAGTTGTACCCACCCCGTTTGCCTGCAGGACAGCATAAATTCCTCATGGCATGGATTCAACAAGGTGCTGGAAACATTCCTTAGAGAATCTGGTCCTGTTGCTGCTGATTTGTCAGTAGCACATTCATGCTGCCGATTTGCTGTTCCACCACTTCCCTTCCCTGAATGGGTTTTGTCTTGTGCAACATTCTCTGTAAACTCTACAGACTGTTGTGCATGACAATCTCAGGGGATCAACGGTTTTATTGACTGGAATCTCTAGGCATGAGCAACAAAACTAGACCGTCACATTTTGGTCATCCAGCTCACAGACTAAGGGGTACATTTTCTAAAGACTGATTTTGCTTTTTTTTTTTTTTTTTTATCGTTAAACATCACTTTTGTATTTCAGTGTCTAAATTGCACATTAACTAACTGATGAATTTTTTTTACTTTGTTATTAAAAGCGATGTTTATAAAAAAAATCTATTAGTAAATGTGCAATTTAGACCCTGAAACTCAATAAAATCGAACAAACTCGAACTTTAGGAAATTCACCCCGTAGTCTGAGTGACAAAAGGCCAGCTCTATATCCAAAATGTGAGTGCCCAGTTTTTGTGCTCTTTTAATAAATACCCCTAAGTGACTGGAACCATGCCTGCCGCCAACTTAAAATACGAACGTTAAAACTGACTAAATAATTCCTAAACCTTGGCAAACACTGAGCATAGAGACGTCTTTGATCTCAGATGGTTACAGATGCGCCAATGATATTATTGCAATTCAACAACCACTTAATAATAGGGCCAGAACATAATTATCATTAATTCCAGGGACCAACGCTGTCATTGTGTAATAGTCTAGACTTGGAACACACAGTTTCTGCTGACCCTGTGGATGTAAATAGAGTTTGTTCTACATATGAAGAGCAGCAAATTAAAATCATCTTGTACAGTGATGTGTCTGTGGCTAGCACCCACACAGCGCCTGAAGTGGTGTTTATTTCCACTATGTGGTGGTTTATCTGTTAGTAATAAGACAAATGTATTATATGGCAAAAACAGCAACATACTTAGGAATATGAAAATTCTTGACCTCCAGTGAAGCAGAAAAACATTGGTTTATTGCAATGTTACTGTTTTACATTGTTTTTAATTACTTTTATTGGCAAATCAAGAAATGTCACCAGAACATATTGTGTTAAATGCCAAAATTTGAATAAACAACAATACTAATACCTCTATATAATCGCCTTATATTGAATAATGTATTACATGTATTAAATAACGCAAGACCATCTAAGCAGTGTGATAAATCTATTAACAGAAGACAAAACTACAGTATAAGTCCAATATGACAAACCTTATGCAACAGATGAGATTCTTCTCTCTATGGGGCTGACCCTCCAGCCATTCAAATTCTGATGCATGTTATTGCAAGAATAAGAAATTGTTGCTGGGACAGTGACTCCGATAAGAGCTTGCTGCATCGAACATTAAGTAATGGCTTACGTTATCACTTTACGGCCAGGTTGGAACAGATTAACATGGCCAACAGACCACATGTGCAACATTACCTATACCAATAAAAACAGAGAGATGCTTGCAGCACAAGATGGGTATTCATTCATAATGTCGTCAAAGATAAGGGGGATAGCGGAATGTCGGACCCACTATGCCAAAATAGCAGTAATTCGATGTAAAGCATCGCAACTGTATCAACTTTATCATTTTATATATGACGTTAAAACATCATGTTTAAAGTACTAAAGCTGATACCGTGACGATCCCTTACATCGCATTACAAGGCTCATTCAGGTGCGGTCGCAATGCAGCTACTGTATGCACATCGATCGATGTTTTCTTACTGCGCATGTATCTGACCCACAGTGTGCACGCGCAGTGAGTGAATTGCGGTTGCACCAAGGAATTAGCCGCAAAGTGAGTGAAAGGAAGACAGCGTTGGGAGTGGGAACGGGGAGTGGTTGGGTAAACGCAGGCGTGTCATGGCCGTTCAGACACCATTTTCTGGGCATGTACGAATTAGAAGTTGAGAATTTACTTGCTACTAGAGAGCCCTCAGAGTCCCGGGAGAGCAGCTCAGACTCTGCATCATGTCCCGATTTGCGATGAAGACACCGATGTATCAGCATTTATATGTCGTAAGACTGAAATGATGGGACAGCAGTGGGCAACCCTGTGCTCAAGTTAGCTGCTGCCCATATTAGCATATAATCGCAATTGCATAAGGCAAAAGATAGCAACGGGAGCAGCAGCGGGAACAACCACAGCTGAATGAGCCTCTACTAGTTTACTGGGATCTACATACCGCTGTCACCGTGGTGATTGTTGGCAAAGCTAAATACTTCCACGGCGACCCTACCCACATGATAAACTGTCCCAACACTAAATAATGCAGGAATCCAAACACAATTCGGTAGAGGAGCAGCAAATAATACAGATAGGTCCCTATATAACAACCAAATGAAGGAATCTCTAAGTTGGTGGACTTCATAAAACTATTCAGAGTGTCCACCCTACCCACTCTTCCTCCCAATGTACTGATGAAATGTGAGGTGAGGTCTGGCTACTGTATTCCATAGTGACATTAGACCAGTAACAGACCCCCAGTGTTCTGTCTGTTTACATACTGTATACTGGGGAATATTTATAAAAACTAATGCCTGAGGACAGATAACTGCACCAGTTTTAATGAATCTCCCCACTGAGTACTGATTTTTTTTTATACCTTACGATAGAAGCTGTTACATTGAGGCAACAGTAAGGAACGGTAGTGGAAGCTGTATAGTAACATCTGCAGTCACACATTTCAGACACACAATTTCCATATTTCATTTTATTAAATGCTGCACTTAATGAAATGCACTTGCTTAATTATTATTAACAGGCTCAGCATAGCACGTAACAGTATAAAAGGTTATGAGAAAAGGAAGAAATAAGAGGGAAAACAATGCTAGAATACTATAACAAGAGCTTTCCATTCACAACATACAAGTCTTGCCGACTAAGGGGGTCATTCTGACCTGATCGCACTCTGCCGTTCGTCGCAGCACAGCATTCAGGTCAGAAGTGCGCATGCGCCGGCACTGCAGTGCGCCGGCGCATGCTAGACAGCCGACGGCTGTCGTAGCCCAGCGATTGCGTCTGCCTGATTGACAGACAGAGACGGTCACTGGGGGGGTGGCGCGGCATGGTGATTTTGTGGGCGCGGTCCAGCCAACGCAGGCGTGGCCAGACCGTGTGGGGGGCAGGTCGCAGCGGCTGCGTGACGTCACACGCAGCCGCTTCGACCATCACAACGACGAGTAACTCCCGCCCAGCACGCAGGTGCTGCGCTGGCTGGGAGTTTCCCTTCAAGTACAAAAGCATCACCGCTGTGCTATGCTTCTGTACTTGTGCGGTGGGGCCGAGACTGACATGCGGGGCGGACTAACCCTGTGCTGGGCGTCCCCCCGCATGTCAGTGTGGATGATCGTAGCTGTGCAATATTTAGCACAGCTATGATCAGGTCTGAATCACCCCCTATGTTATTTGTATTTGCATTATTACATAAGTGACCGTAAAACTGACCACATGTATAAACCAAATGCACTCACTGTATATGAGCTCCAATACAACAATTGTCTCATACACAAGAACAAATCTGATAATGTACTACAGTATGAAACATTTGTATAAGGGGCTCTGTCCGCCTATCAGTGCCTAGTTTTCACCAACAAGAAAAAGGTTTTGTCTATGTTCTGACATGTGTTGTTTTTCAACATATGTTGGCACAAGACCATAGAGGTGTCCAAGAGACCAATCTATGGAATGCTTTTCAATATTGTCCCAAAAATCTATTTTTGAAAAATAAATTCACAAACCTTTTCATACTGGTAGAAACAAATAAGTGATTACCCACTTAATGACTGGAAGTTTTCTCATCCCTTCATGCCCAATTTCTTTGCTTTGGAGTTTATGTAGGAATCACTTTCCTTTTTTAGTTTGTCCATTTCAATATGATTTAGAGTTTCCTTCTGTTAGTATTTGGGGGTGAACATGGGCGGGATGTACTAAAGGAAAAATGCGGTAAAACCCCCAAAGACGGGGTTTTTACCGCATTTTCAAATGTACTAAGACCATACCGCCGGTTTTTCGCCATCCAGGGTATCGCCATCTCTGGATGGCAATACCCTATAGAAGCCCATGAGCTTCTTATCGCCGACCGCCGCAATCCGCCGCCTCCGCCACCCCCGCCGCAGGTGCTGACCCCCCCCTCCCCGGCATATCTTGCTCCAGGCAGCCTTGGTACCGGAAGGTAATCTCCTCCTCCCCCTAGCAACGCAGCCGGAGGTCCTTACCGGCTGCAGGGGGGAGGAAAATGCGCCGGGGGCAGCCTGCTGCTGCTTCCCGGCGTCTAGGCAGTGTGAAGATCCCGGGGAGGTGACGGAGACCCCCCGCAGACCGCCTCACAGGTATTGCGGGGGGGGGGGGGGCTCCGTCACCGCATTGCGATATTGATTGCATATGTTAGTACATATGCGATCAACCAACGTCGCTGCGATAAGCGGCGAGGGGCGGTGATGTATCTTGATACATCCCGCCCCATATCTTTGTTTAGTGGGGCGGCTTTACATGGAGAAAATCATCAACAATAAGAGAGGAAATACCCTTCCTTGAATATTAAGAATACGACTTCATGCTAATTAGTGCAACACCCGAAATGTACATCAACATTCATCCACCTATTGTTACTGGGTACGGGGTCTGAGAAAATTACACAGCACAAACGTACATCAGGTTTTCAAAGTTCTTTTTTTATATTGTAACTGTGCACAAAAACAAATCACAAATCCTTTGGGCTGTTGGATAGTGCCGGTGGTGTTGCCCAAATATTTGTGTGCTAGTTACTTCTTGGTTTGGGATCATATGTGTGCCATCCATGCACTATGTTTCAGTGTCACAGAGGATTGGTGAGATTGAAGAAAAAATGTTTAAGTCTATTTTTTAATCTTTGTTTTCTATCATAACTTTACAGTATACAGTATGTGAGAAGATGCATTTCGGGGAAGGGGGAGGAGAATGTAATTCATATCTCCAGACTCCATTGCATTCCTGTGGAAACAGATAACTTATTATAGTGAACTAACGCTAACTGAAATGCCAGCTAGCAATAGAATAATATTATGAGCGATGGATTAATGCAGAATGGAGGAAGTCCACTTGACATCACGACAACGTCATATGTTTCAACCATGCTCCTACATTGGGGTAAATATCATCGATATAGAATGCTAAAGCATGTAACAATGATTGCCTATTGTACCTGCAACCAAAAGACATAATTCACCAGTGCTGGAACTAGGGCGATCACTGACAGCCAGGTTTCCTCTCTAGAAGAGCTGGGGCTCTGATCCTTCAATCTTTAATGTTATTTAAACATGGCAGCTCAGCCTTCAAATAAGCCTAAGTCGCTTTATTAAGGAGAGGAGATTATACCGGTACACCTGACACACTGAAAATGTAACTACAATTTTATAACAAAACAATAATCTATCCTGGGTTTGGACTATACAGCCTTAATTATTTTGGAGGTGACTTTCCCACACATGACAGGAAATGTAGTTTCCATACACATCATCTGTTAAATGACTCTTGCTCAGCAGAGACTAAGAGCTATGCCAAGATGAAGCATGCAGCAAGATGGACTGATGAGAAGTCCTCTTTTTTTCTATAAGTCTCAACAGCACAGCCAAACCTGCATCACATCAGCGGTCAATAGATGGGTTTCATTAATGGCAAAGGAAGGATTTGTTTTGTGCTTCTTACTTGATTTATATTGATGATTAAAAGTCTGAAATTAACATGCAAAAATAAGAAGACAGAAATCACACCCCTTTAATCAATACCACCTCCACCACATACCATGCATGATTAGGAAGAAGGTCCTCAGGCAAAGCCCTAGAGGAAAGTTTGGTACGGCTGGTGCAAGAGTCCTGGGGAATTGCAATATAAAGGTCAGTACATGCAACATGCAGCATGCTCACAACACAGTGCATTTAACATTACATCACATGCTCAAGTTCTGTTTGTAGAGTCATCTTTTACATGGCATTACAGAGTTTTATCCATACTTGTCAACATTCTTAAGGGGGGTACTCACGGAGCGATATTCTAAGCAATCTGACTAGTTTGCTTAGAATATCGGCATGATCGCTCCGTGTGTAGCCCCCTCAGCGATAGCGATGCGCGGCCCCGCACATCGCTATCGCTGCTGCTAGATTGGCCTGCATGCAGGCCAATCTAGCGGGTCGCTCACTTCACCCGCTGGGTGAAATGAGCGGTCCCCCGTCTCCCCCCGCACGCTCAGCACAGATCGCGCTGTGCTGAGCGGCAGGAGAGATGTGTGCTGAGCGGTTCGCTCAGCACACATCTCTCCTGCATCGGCCCGTGGGTACTGGGCTTTATTCTAACCTCTGGGAGATCCCAAAAGAAATGTTCAAGAGGGTGTGGTGCAATTAAATATATAGTTATGTCACCACATCCCCCCCCCCGCCCCCACAACTCCCCCCATGTCACTGCGCGATGTATCAATATGGGGCAGATGTATTAAGCCTGGGGAAGTGATAAAGCACTGATAAGGTCAAGGTGATGACGCACCAGCCAATCAGCTCCAATATGTAAATTGACAGGAGCTGACTGACTGGTGCGTTATCACTTTGCACTTATCACTGCTTTATCACTTCTTCAGGCTTAATACATCTGCCCCTAAGTCAATACATAGATAATGACTGCGCTTGTGGATGCTTGTTACTTATATCACATCAAATATATATATATATATATATATATATAGAAAAATGCTCGGATCGGCACTCACCCTCTGCTTTTAATGGTGCTCCGGTGCCATCTGGAGGAAGTCTACAAACAGTTTTCCGATAGGACAATCAGCGGCACTCGGAGGCTGTGGATATCAGGTTAAAAGTGCAAGTGCTTTTATTCCATAACGGCAGAGAAAATGGTGATCCAACGTTTCGGGGCGCAAACGCCCCTTTGTCAAGGTGAACAAACAGAGTAATGTGTACAGTGTGATAAAAGTTACCTTTATAGTGAAGGGGACCCGGAGGGCGTGGGTGACAGCGGTGTTCGGGGAAGCGTGAAGCTTCCGTTCAGGTGTGTGTGACGTGCGGCCGCCTCCGTCACGTGGTTCCGGCGCGTCACGGGATTTCGGCATTGCCTGGGCAACAGAAGACGCTGTAGTCATAGTTACCCGGCATGTTGCGGCTTCCCGATCACGGGGGTCCAGTGGCGGGGCTGCGTGTGATATATGAGCTGGAATATAATCAGTAATATGTGTACAATATTAAGGAAAGCATATGTAACATAAAGAAAGAACAGTAAATGATACTAAAGCAATTAAATGAACAATGTATATAATCTATATGGCTGATATAAGCTGCTGTAGTCCATATCCTGAAGTACAGTTCATGCCGTGTGTCGTGACAGCTGGTTGGCCGTACTGTAAATGCCAAAGGTGTATAGGGTTTTAAATAGAAAGTAGTGCTTGGCATTAGCAAAGAATGTGTCCCGGAGACAGATGGTGCAATTTAGAAGATACTCCATTGTATTCTTTCGTTAAGACCGTTAGGTCGCACGGTGTTCAATTTGAACATCCAGCTTGCCTCTCTTTGGAGCAGGACACCTGCCCTGTCCCCTCCTCGCAAACTGTTGGGGATGTGGTCAATAATTTGGAACCGAAGGTCACTGATAGCGTGCTGTTCTTCAGCATAATGCCTGGCAACCGGCTGTTCAGATTTCTTGTGGATTAGGGCAGCCTTGACAGCGGATCTGTGTAAGGCGAAGCGTTCTCTGGCATTGCGGATGGTCTTACCTACGTATTGATATTTGCACGGGCAAGTTATAAGGTAAATAATGTGTGTAGTTGTGCAACTTAGCACGTGCCTTATTTTGTAGGATTTGCCAGTGGAGCTGGAAGAAAAAGTGGATCCTGGATTCATGTATTTGCATGTCTCGCAGCCAAGGCATTTATAGCATCCAGCAGTTTTAGTTAGGAAATTGGTAGCTGGCATCTGGTCGAAGCCTGTGATGTCGTTATGTACGACATGATTTTTTATACTTTTGCCCCTTGTGTGGCACATCATGGGACGTTTATTTCGCAGTGTACTGAGTTTGTCATCTGTGGTTATAATGGGCCAAAGAGCATTGAGTGCCCGTGGGACAACTGGGCTGGCGATGTTGTATCGGGAGACAAACGGTATTGTTTTTTGATCACTTTTGGTTTTCTGTTGGAGAAGATCACTTCTGTTCATGCTGGCTACCAATCGTTCCTGTCGCTGGAGGGGTCCCTTCTTATATCCTCTACTCTGAAAACGCTCGGTTACCTTGCTTAGCGCACCTTTAAGGTGGTCTGGGTCGCTGGTAATTCTTGCTGCTCTGATATATTGCGACTTCGGAAGGCCTGTTTTGAGGGCTGCCGGGTGATGGCTGTTGTACCGGAGTAGGGTATTTTTGTCGGTGGGTTTATGGTAAACTTCTGTGTGTATCTTCTGATTTTTAATAGTGACGTTTACATCCAAGTAGTTTAGTTGATTTGAATCCCATTGTGCTGTAACTTTGATTGGAGAGTTTCTACTATTGATGGTGGCAATCAGGGTGTCAAATGTTGCTTTGCCTCCGGTCCATAGAATAAAGACATCATCGATGTATCTTGAGTAGAAGGCTATGTGGTGCTTAAATTCCTCGTTATTGAAGAACATAGCACGTTCTTCAAAAAACATATAGACGTTTGCAAAGGAAGGGGATACGTTGCTTCCCATAGAACACCCGCTGGCCTGGCGGTAGAATTTTCCGTCAAAAAGAAAATAGTTGCGGGTTAGCGTTAATTCTAACAGCTGGAGAAATAGTTTGTGATCCAGACTGGACATCTGTGTGTCGGTTAGAAACGCTCGCATGGCTTCCAAACCTTGCTCATGTGGAATGCTTGTGAACAAGCTGCAAATGTCCACGGTACAAATAATAGTCCCAGCCGGAACAGTATCGATGGTATTTAATTGATTGAGAAAACTGGTGGTATCCTTCGTGTAGTTGGTTTGTTGGCTGATTAAGGGCTGTAGGATACTGTCCAGAAATATGGAGATGGGCTGAAACAGTGCATTCTGTGCAGAGATGATGGGTCTGCCGGGCGGACGATCCATGCTCTTGTGAATTTTTGGTACTAGAAACAGCAGTGGTACTTTAGGAAATTCCTGTTTTAAGGAGCTGCATAGTTTAGTAGAAATCAAGCCGGTCGTGTTGGCTGCTTCAAGTATGTTGTCCAGTTCTGTTTTATATAGCTTTGTAGGGTCCCCGGTCAGTGCTTCATATACCGTGGCATCTGCCAATTGACGGTATGCCTCTGATCTGTAATCGGATAGGTTCATTACCACGATGCCCCCCCCTTTGTCGGCGGGGCGTATAACGATGTCCTTATAGGACCCTAATCTTTTCAAGGCTTGAAATTCAGAACGTGAAAGGTTATGGTGTACGCTGTGTGTGGCACCTGTATATTTGATGACGGACTGGTCCAGCAATCGGGTGCATGTTCTTATGGACGGATTGGAAGAAGTGGGATCAAATTTCGACTTGTGCATGGAATTGATAAACGTCTGGTGTACCTCTGGTCTGGAGGTGGGGGGATGCTCGTGAAAGAATTCCTGTAGGCGAAGCTTACGTGCGAATTTGTTCAGCTCAATTTGCCACGTGAATTCGTCGAACTGACTAGTAGGGACAAAAGATAAGCCGTGGTTTAGCACTTTGATTTCTAAATCACTGAGTTGGCGGTCAGAGAGGTTATAAATTACTGTTTCTTCCTTGAAGTTGTGTTTCTGGAGCCGCGAGTTCTGTTGGCCCCTGCGGGTGGGCGTCCTTTTGTTTTTGTGCCTGCCCCTGCGGCAGGCGTAGCCCCTAAAGGGAGGTCCTTTGCTTCAGTTGGGCCCTCTGAATCCGCCAGCATAAAATCGCTGTCACTGTTAGATGTGACATTGTCTCTGGTCCTTTCCTCTCTGCGGTTGCGCCAGGAATGCTTAGACCGGTAATTATACGGTTTATGATTACCGGGTTCACCGCCCGAGAGCCACCGGTATACGCGGTTGGTTTCATAGTCATCTTGCACTATGTGTAATTTGTTCCGCTTGAATTTAATGAGTTCTTTTTTATGATTGTCACATAGTGTCTGGATTTTCTGCACCATGGATTTTTTGACACCCTGATTGCCACCATCAATAGTAGAAACTCTCCAATCAAAGTTACAGCACAATGGGATTCAAATCAACTAAACTACTTGGATGTAAACGTCACTATTAAAAATCAGAAGATACACACAGAAGTTTACCATAAACCCACCGACAAAAATACCCTACTCCGGTACAACAGCCATCACCCGGCAGCCCTCAAAACAGGCCTTCCGAAGTCGCAATATATCAGAGCAGCAAGAATTACCAGCGACCCAGACCACCTTAAAGGTGCGCTAAGCAAGGTAACCGAGCGTTTTCAGAGTAGAGGATATAAGAAGGGACCCCTCCAGCGACAGGAACGATTGGTAGCCAGCATGAACAGAAGTGATCTTCTCCAACAGAAAACCAAAAGTGATCAAAAAATAATACCGTTTGTCTCCCGATACAACATCGCCAGCCCAGTTGTCCCACGGGCACTCAATGCTCTTTGGCCCATTATAACCACAGATGACAAACTCAGTACACTGCGAAATAAACGTCCCATGATGTGCCACACAAGGGGCAAAAGTATAAAAAATCATGTCGTACATAACGACATCACAGGCTTCGACCAGATGCCAGCTACCAATTTCCTAACTAAAACTGCTGGATGCTATAAATGCCTTGGCTGCGAGACATGCAAATACATGAATCCAGGATCCACTTTTTCTTCCAGCTCCACTGGCAAATCCTACAAAATAAGGCACGTGCTAAGTTGCACAACTACACACATTATTTACCTTATAACTTGCCCGTGCAAATATCAATACGTAGGTAAGACCATCCGCAATGCCAGAGAACGCTTCGCCTTACACAGATCCGCTGTCAAGGCTGCCCTAATCCACAAGAAATCTGAACAGCCGGTTGCCAGGCATTATGCTGAAGAACAGCACGCTATCAGTGACCTTCGGTTCCAAATTATTGACCACATCCCCAACAGTTTGCGAGGAGGGGACAGGGCAGGTGTCCTGCTCCAAAGAGAGGCAAGCTGGATGTTCAAATTGAACACCGTGCGACCTAACGGTCTTAACGAAAGAATACAATGGAGTATCTTCTAAATTGCACCATCTGTCTCCGGGACACATTCTTTGCTAATGCCAAGCACTACTTTCTATTTAAAACCCTATACACCTTTGGCATTTACAGTACGGCCAACCAGCTGTCACGACACACGGCATGAACTGTACTTCAGGATATGGACTACAGCAGCTTATATCAGCCATATAGATTATATACATTGTTCATTTAATTGCTTTAGTATCATTTACTGTTCTTTCTTTATGTTACATATGCTTTCCTTAATATTGTACACATATTACTGATTATATTCCAGCTCATATATCACACGCAGCCCCGCCACTGGACCCCCGTGATCGGGAAGCCGCAACATGCCGGGTAACTATGACTACAGCGTCTTCTGTTGCCCAGGCAATGCCGAAATCCCGTGACGCGCCGGAACCACGTGACGGAGGCGGCCGCACGTCACACACACCTGAACGGAAGCTTCACGCTTCCCCGAACACCGCTGTCACCCACGCCCTCCGGGTCCCCTTCACTATAAAGGTAACTTTTATCACACTGTACACATTACTCTGTTTGTTCACCTTGACAAAGGGGCGTTTGCGCCCCGAAACGTTGGATCACCATTTTCTCTGCCGTTATGGAATAAAAGCACTTGCACTTTTAACCTGATATCCACAGCCTCCGAGTGCCGCTGATTGTCCTATCGGAAAACTGTTTATATATATATATATATATATATTGTGACAAGAACACTGGGATAGTGTTTGAGAGCAGGTATATTTGTCCCAGGTTCTTGTCTTACATGTTTTAGAAAATGTTAACTTCTAGGAAAAATGCTTTTTGTTTTGTCTGAACCTTTTCAGTTTGCTGTAAAAGCTGGGTAAAGGCTCTGAGAGAGAGATAAGGCGAGTTCTAGACATTGGGCCCAGTTCGGGTCTTTGGCCTCACAGAGGGCTAATCAGGGTTTCAGCTGTGTAAGAGTGTTATAGTGCTTCTAACCTGATTAGTAGGGGCAGACTGCCTGGGAAGGCTGCAGGATCTGTGTGTGAGAGACACGCTTTCTGATGCAAGTGAGCTATACAGTATGTACTGAAGAACTCTGTGTTTTGTTTAGTGACAGTTAGGAATATCTTATGTTTAGTTAGTGCCGGACAGGCAAGGTATTTTTATTTTGGGGTTTGTTTTATTTTCTGTTTCAATAAAACTGTCCGGGGTCAGTTGTACCAGAAACTGGACTTGTGTTGTTCCTCAGCTGCTGCGTGCTGCCATATTCCCCAGGAAAAGGCGCCTTGCACCCCTACAGTGTTACAACTTGGTGGAGAATGCGAGCACACCGTTCTGCGCATAAGTGAAAGCAGCAGCTTTGTGAGGCCTGCAGAAAACAGTGGTTTATGCAGATACAGCCCAGTGTGAAGTTACTGAGACTCACCCTGAGGGTTTGATATATGTCCTGGGTGAAAGCAGCTACAAAGCCGCCTGAAAAATCTGTCGACATGGAGGATCTGCTTAAAGCCTTGCTGCAAGCTACAGCGGCTCAGCAGGAGGCCAACCGACAGCAGCAGGTGGCAATGGAGGAAAATAGGAGACAACAGCAGGTGGCAATGGAGGAAAATAGGAGACAGCAGCAGGTGGCTATTGACGAACTTTACAGGCAACAGCGTCAGGATAGAGAGGCCTTAACAGAAGTGGTGCAGAGCCTTGCAGCCCGGATTGGAGATGTGGCCGTCAGTGCTCCGACCAGCTCTAGTTCTATACGGGCCAGTCACTTCCTGCAGAAAATGACAGAGGCTGATGATGTGGAGGCCTACTTGACCACGTTTGAAAGGACTGCAGAGCGTGAGAACTGGCCAAAAGCACAGTGGGCCAGTCTGCTGGCACCTTTTCTGTCAGGTGAGCCCCAAAAAGCGTACTTTGATTTAAGCCCTGCTGAGGCTCGGGACTATGATAAACTAAAGACTGAGATCCTGACCCGCCTGGGAGTCACGCTGTCAGTACGAGCACAACGGGTGCACCGTTGGGTGTACGCCATGGAGAAGCCTCCGCGCTCTCAGATGCACGACCTTATTCAGCTAACAAAAAAATGGCTACAGCCAGAGACATTAACTGGTCCCCAGATGGTTGAAAGAGTCGTCATGGACCGCTACTTGAGATCTTTGCCCATGGTCCTGCGCAAGTGGGTGAGCCATGGAAACCCGGGTACTGCTGACCAATTAGTGGACATGGTAGAGCGGTATTTGGCAGCAGAGGAACTACTGATGACCACCCAGCAACCCATAGATCCTCGACAGCGCCCTTCAGTAAAGACTGGTAAGACTGTTCCGTGGGAAAACGTTGCTGGGCGGTTAAGAGAACGCAAGGCTGGAGAGACTGTAAACACTGGCCCTGGAGACAGGCCAATGGGGCTAGAACGGTCTATGTTGCCCAAACGGGTTGATAATCGTGTGGTTAAATGTTTTAGATGTGGTATGCCAGGTCATGTTGTTGCCAATTGCCCAGTCATGCAATGTGATGCTGCCTTTGAATGTCGCAGAATGTCTTTCTTTGCTAGGTTAGCCTGTACTGTGGTACCTTCACCTGAGCTGGAAAAACAAATGTGTGATGTGTTCTTAGAGGGTAACCGGGTAGAGGCCTTGCTAGATTCAGGAAGTTTAGTTACCCTCGTGAAAACTGGGTTAGTGAACCCCTTAAAGGTCCAGCAAATACCTATTGGGGTAACTTGCATACATGGGGATACCCAGTATTATGTCACTGCTGAAGTGAATATAGAAACTTGTTGTGGGTCAGCAATGGTTAAAGTAGGACTGGTCCCCACCTTGGTGCATAAGGCCATAATAGGGAGGGATTTTCCTCATTTCTGGAAACTGTGGGAATCACGTTTATCAGCAGATGTGAGAAGTGAAGAGCCAGTTGGTAATACCGGTGATTGTATGGATGTAGGTGTGTCTTCGGAACTTTCTGACCCTTTGCCTTTTGCCAGTTTGGCTGGGGAAGTGACAGATGGGGAGTCCAGTGAGGACCCTCTTGCTGGGAACAGAGACATAGTGGTTAGAAACGAAAGCGTGCCTGACCTGGAAGTAAAAAAGGATCTGTTTGCATCTGAACAGTTAAAGGATCCTACCTTGATAAAGGCTAGAGAGAATGTTAAGATTGTTAATGGGGAGCCTGTGGTACCAGGTGACAGGGTTACGTATCCCCACATGGCCATCTGTAATGAGCTCTTGTACCACATTGTCAAAAAGGGTGAGGATGTGGTAGAACAGTTGGTAGTACCCCAGCCTTATCGGAGAACGGTGCTAGATTTAGCTCATAGTCACGTTACAGCAGGACATTTAGGGGCAGAAAAAACCACTGAAAGAGTTTTACAAAGGTTCTTTTGGCCAGGGGTTTATAAAGAAGTGTCTGAATATTGTTCTTCCTGTCCTGAATGCCAGTATCATGCCCCTAGACCCCATTTCAGGAGCCCACTAGTTCCCATGCCTATTATAGAGGTCCCGTTTGACAGAATAGCCATGGATCTCGTGGGGCCCTTGTTAAAGTCCGCTCGGGGCCATCAGTATATCCTGGTAATAATGGACTATGCCACTCGATATCCTGAGGCTGTCCCTTTACGCACTATCACAACCAAGGCGATAGCTAGGGAGCTGGTGCAGGTTTTTAGTAGAGTGGGAATACCAAAAGAAATTTTGACTGACCAAGGTACTCCATTTATGTCAAAGGTCATGAAAGAATTGTGCAAATTATTTAAGGTCACTCACCTCAGGACGTCCATTTACCATCCCCAAACTGATGGGTTGGTGGAAAGGTTTAATAAAACATTAAAAAGTATGTTAAAAAAGGTGGTTGATAAAGATGGGAAAAATTGGGATTGTTTGTTGCCCTACTTGTTAATGGCCGTCAGAGAAGTTCCTCAGTCCTCTACGGGGTTTTCTCCATTTGATTTGTTGTATGGTAGACACCCCAGAGGGCTGTTGGACGTTGCCAAAGAGACGTGGGAAGGACAGCCCACTCCTTATAGAAGCGTTATTGAACATGTATCACAAATGCAGGATAGGATTGCAGCTGTGGTACCTATTGTCAGAGAGCACATGGAACAGGCCCAAAGTGCTCAACAGAGGGTATACAACCGGAGTGCCAAGATACGGGAATTTGCTCCTGGAGATAGAGTTCTTGTTTTGGTACCCACTGTGGAAAGCAAATTCCTAGCTAAATGGCAGGGTCCATTTGAGATTAGGGAAAAAGTGAATGAGGTTAATTACAAAGTATACCAGCCGGGAAAGAGAAAACCCGAACAGATCTACCATGTTAACTTAATCAAACCCTGGAAAGATAGGTTGTCTCTGTCAGCGGAGCCTTGCCCTTCGGTGTCTTCACCCCGGTTGCTTCCCGCAGTGAAGGTGTCAGAGACATTATCAGCTGATCAGAACAATCAGGTTAAAGAATTTCTCATCCAAAATAGGGAGGTATTTTCAGAGCTGCCTGGCCGAACGACCATAATAAAACATGACATTGTCACAGAACCAGGGGTCAGGGTTCATTTAAAGCCATATAGGATTCCTGAAGCTCAGCGAGAAGCTATTTCTAAAGAAGTTAAAACCATGTTAGAACTTGGAGTCATAGAGGAGTCTAACAGTGAGTGGTCCAGTCCCATAGTGCTCATCCCGAAGCCCGACGGTAGCATACGCTTCTGTAATGACTTTCGTAAGTTAAATGAGGTGTCCAAGTTTGACGCATACCCCATGCCCCGTGTGGATGAGCTTATAGAAAGGCTGGGAACAGCCAGGTTTCTCACCACATTGGACCTGACCAAAGGTTACTGGCAAATACCTTTATCTGATAGCGCCAAAGAAAAAACAGCCTTTTCGGTTCCGGAGGGGCTGTACCAGTATAAGATGTTACCCTTTGGGTTGCATGGGGCTCCAGCAACCTTTCAACGGGCGATGGATAAAATTTTGAGGCCCCATAGAAAATATGCAGCTGCCTATTTGGATGATGTGGTAATTCACAGTACAGACTGGGGGTCCCATTTGGTTAAAGTACAAGCAGTACTGGACTCAATCAGAGAGGCAGGGTTAACTGCTAACCCAAAGAAGTGCTGCCTCGCAATGGAGGTGGTCAAATACTTGGGCTTCACCATAGGCAGAGGTCTGATTAGGCCCCAATTGAATAAAGTTGATGCTATTCAAAACTGGCCTCGTCCAGTGAATAAAAAACAGGTAAGGGCTTTTTTGGGAATTACTGGGTACTATAGACGGTTTATTCCCAATTTTGCGACCACAGCGGTGCCGTTGTCAGACCTTACCAAAGGGAAGCAGTCAAATATGGTGAAATGGAACCCTGATGCAGAAAAAGCGTTCCAAGCGTTAAAAGTGGCTTTGTGTTCACAACCGGTATTGATAACACCAGATTTTTCAAAAGAATTTGTGGTACAGACAGATGCCTCAGAGGTAGGGATAGGGGCTGTGCTGTCCCAAACCAGAGATGGGGACGAACACCCTATCATTTATTTGAGTAGGAAACTCAATGAGCATGAAAAAAGGTATGCCATTGTGGAAAAGGAGGCTTTGGCCATTAAGTGGGCACTAGATACCTTGAGATATTACCTCTTGGGTAGACAATTCAGACTAGTGACAGACCATGCCCCTTTAAAATGGATGTATGTAAATAGAGGCAAGAATGCTCGTGTAACTAGATGGTTTCTAGCGTTGCAGGACTTTAAGTTTACTGTCGAACATAGACCGGGAACACAATTGGCCAACGCAGATGCATTGTCTCGCATCTTCTGTTTGGGGGCTACAAGTGTTCCGGCCCCTAGGTCGAAACAGGGGAGGGGGATATGTGACAAGAACACTGGGATAGTGTTTGAGGGCAGGTATATTTGTCCCAGGTTCTTGTCTTACATGTTTTAGAAAATGTTAACTTCTAGGAAAAATGCTTTTTGTTTTGTCTGAACCTTTTCAGTTTGCTGTAAAAGCTGGGTAAAGGCTCTGAGAGAGAGATAAGGCGAGTTCTAGACATTGGGCCCAGTTCGGGTCTTTGGCCTCACAGAGGGCTAATCAGGGTTTCAGCTGTGTAAGAGTGTTATAGTGCTTCTAACCTGATTAGTAGGGGCAGACTGCCTGGGAAGGCTGCAGGATCTGTGTGTGAGAGACACGCTTTCTGATGCAAGTGAGCTATACAGTATGTACTGAAGAACTCTGTGTTTTGTTTAGTGACAGTTAGGAATATCTTATGTTTAGTTAGTGCCGGACAGGCAAGGTATTTTTATTTTGGGGTTTGTTTTATTTTCTGTTTCAATAAAACTGGCCGGGGTCAGTTGTACCAGAAACTGGACTTGTGTTGTTCCTCAGCTGCTGCGTGCTGCCATATTCCCCAGGAAAAGGCGCCTTGCACCCCTACAGTGTTACAATATATATAAAAGATTTTTTGTATAACCATTGGTCCTCAGCAATGAATAAGTATTAAGAATTAATATTGGGTAGGCCTGTATTTATATAATATCATATTTATTGTGCAATCACACAATCACAATCAGAAATATGCATCAATGAACAACAATAAAATGGTAAAATTCCGAGGAGAGTGATAAGATCAATTATTTGTTCTCTCCTTCATATGTATACATTAAAACAAGTAATTTGATTCCTATGATAGTATAAAATACTTTGGAAATAGTAACTATTGGCAAACTCCCAGACTTTGGCCCTCATTCCGAGTTGTTCGCTCGCAAGCTGCTTTTAGCAGCTTTGCACACGCTAAGCCGCCGCCTACTGGGAGTGAATCTTATCTTATCAAAATTGCGAACGAAAGATTAGCAAAATTGCGAATAGACACTTCTTAGCAGTTTCTGAGTAGCTCCACACTTACTCGGCATCTGCGATCAGTTCAGTCAGTTTCGTTCCTGGTTTGACGTCACAAACACACCCAGCGTTCGGCCAGACACTCCTCCGTTTCTCCAGCCACTCCCGCGTTTTTCCCAGAAACAGTAGCGTTTTTTCGCACACACCCATAAAACGGCCAGTTTCCGCCCAGAAACACCCACTTCCTGTCAATCACATTACGATCACCAGAACAAAGAAAAAACCTCGTAATGCCGTGAGTAAAATACCTAACTGCATAGCAAATTTACTTGGCGCAGTCGCACTGCGGACATTGCGCATGCGCATTAGCGACTAATCGCTCCGTTGCGACAAAAAAATAATGAGCGAACAACTCGGAATGACCCCCTTTATCCTCCTCCAAAGAATGAAAATAATGTATTTTAGTTAATTTGTAACAATGATGTTCACAGCGGCTATTTGTGTCCAAATAATATCATTAGTAGCTGATATGCACCTCAGAGCTGGATGTATATAAAAGCGCTGCAATTGCCGGCATCCCATCTAATAAGTTCGTTTATCCAAGCACTATACACTGGTATATGTACCCTTCCTGGTGCCTCTAGTCAATCAGCCACAGGCATGGCCCTTTCTCATGATGGTGATGCACTCAACGCTGGCGGGACTTTTGGTGGGAAACACCATATGGAGGCACTCGTGACCAGCCAGAAGTCCTGCCAGCGGTGAGTGCATCACCATCAGGAGAAAGGGCCATGCAGTGGAGATACATGTGGCTGATTGATTAGAGGCACCAAGAAGGGTAATTATACCAGTGTATAGTGCTTGGATAAACGAACTTATTAGCCGGGACGCCGGCAATTGCAGGACTATTATATACATCCAGCTCTGAGGTGCATATCAGCTACTAATGATATTATTTGGACACAAACAGCCGCTGTGAACATCATTGTTACAAATTAACTAAAATACATTATTTTCATTCTTTGGAGGAGGATAAAGTCTGGGAGTTTGCCAATAGTTACTATTTCCAAAGTATTTTATACTATCATAGGAATCAAATTACTTGTTTTAATGTATACATATGAAGGAGAGAACAAATAATTGATCTTTTCACTCTTTGGAATTTTACCATTTTAATGTTGCTTATTGATGTATATTTTTGATGCATATTTCTGATTGTGATTGCACAATAAATGCAATATTATATAAATACAGGCCTTCCCAATATTAATTCTTAATACTTATTCATTTCTGAGGACCAATGGTTATACAAAAAGGATATGAGAAAAGAAAGAATGGGAGCGCTGGATGAATCCAATATGTATTTTTTATTAAAATATTGTTATATCAACCACATAAAAATACAGTGCATGAACTAGCCTAAAAATAATGAACAATTAATAATGTATAAATGTATACAAGACTGCCATATCTCCTGAACCAATATGAATAAGAAAACCTTTAATAAACCCTAATTAAGGGCTGCATTGGTGCTTCATGAAAATCAGCCGTGCGTTCACGAGCTGAAATATTTGTAAGAAGGAGACTGATGAAAAGTGCCTCTGTTATAAATCACTGTTAGAGTGTACACTCTCTTCTCCTTGTACACAAAAGAACCTCATTGGCAAAGAGTATCCCAGTATTGAAATTGCGGACAACCGTGCTGTATTATTAAGTAGCAAATAGACAGTGATGGTCAAATTCACTTGTAGTATATCACCTGATGTGAGAGCCTCTCCGTCAAAGGCGCTGTACTGAGCCGGGTTTGCAGCGGCTCTGTGCAGTGAAAGTACAGCTGGTCACGTCACCAGTGAACCATCCAGACGAACACGGTTGTCTTCTCCGCTGAAGGGTACTGTACCAATTTGAATGTGCAGCAGTGCAGAAAGATTGGAGCAGCAGATTCCCCAGCCGCTGGTGAAAAGTCCGTTTTAATTGCGGCTACGGTCCACTCGATATATACGGCTCACAGAGTGTCAGTAGAATGCAGCAGTCAGATGAAGTCCTTCAATGGAGTACCTTAACGCGTTTCTCGGCCTACAACGCTGGCCGTTTCATCAGAAGGAAATGAATAAACAGATCATGGCTAGCCTTAGTATATATACCCTATTAATTAGAAAATCCAAATCAGCTGTGCCATTAAATTCAATTGATTCTAAACACAGGTCTCCTGTTAAACTAAGCCAGTATATTAAACCACTGAAAAGGTATATGAAAAGAAAAGTATATAAAAATGTAGATATATGGACATGTATATCCAAACACAAATATACAAATCTACTGCAAAGTATATAATTATCTGAGATATATCAATTGCTATTCATCTACTAATTCTAAAGATATTAGATATCTTCCATGGGCTCAATACAATCGTTCAGAGAAAAGAAAAGGAAAAAAGTGTATTATGAAGGAATTTAAATCCTTCTTTTATATTATGAATTACATAGTAAATATCGTTATAAACTCATTTAAAAAACAATAAACTTCATATACATATTTAAATAGCGGTAGTAAATGCATTATTAATCAAATAATAAATACAACGATGTTCTTAGGATAGCATATCATTTAAATATACAGGAATTCTTTGAAGAGATACTTCTTTAAAAAGGAAAAGAGAAAAGAGGAGAAGAATCCTTGCCGTGTGTCAGTGCGTCACCCAAGACCTCCAGAATTACATAAACTGGAGGTAGTCAGGTGAGGCAGTAGCACACGGCATAAATAAATGACTACCAATACTGGATATTGCAAAGATCTTCCCAAGACTATCATATCAGAAAAAACACATATCTATGATAGCATACCTCATCTATCAAGAGGATCATACATTATTTAGTTCTACTGTGTCATTAAGACCTTCAGGGCATAATGTAATGAGTTTAAAAATCCAAAACGCTTCACGTTTGCATAGGAGATTGTACCTATCGCCTCCTCTTTTAGTAGAATTTATTTTTTCAATAACCGTAATGGTCACATCTTCAATTGCTCCTTGTGTACATCTATAGATGTGTTGAGACAAACTATGGGTTAGTACACCTTTGAGAATATTTCTCCTATGTTCCAAAAAACGTGTGTTAACAGTTCTAATAGTCCTACCCACATACTGTAATCCACACCTACATTGGACTACATAGATTACATATTGTGATTGACAATTTAAAAAATCAGTTATTTCAAATGTTTCTTGAGTAGTATAAGAAACTATCTTGTTGTTATTTTTTACCACATGTTTGCAAGTCAGACATTTGTCTCTACCACATTTGAAAAAACCTTTAGGCTTGGGAGGCAGCCAGTTTAGTTTATTTAGAGTAGGTTCAACCGTATTTGGTGTAACGTATGGGGTAAACATACTAGGAGCAAGTTTTTGTTTGAGTGACATTGCCTTTCTAAAGGTAACATTACCATATTCTGGGAGTACTGAATTTAGATATTTATCACTACGCAAAAGAGACCAATTCTTGGATATTATATTTTTAATCTCCTTAGAAGAGGAATTATATTGAGTAATAAAAGTAGGGGAGCGTTCAACTTTAGTCTTCGAATAAGGGTTCTTTTTCTTAAATAGGATGGAGTTTCTTGAAATAGTAGAAATTTCTCTCAAAGCTCCATCTAACAGTGAGGAAGGATAGCCTTGTTTGACAAAGGACATGTATAAAATCTTACTTTGTGACTGAAAATCAGATTCAGTGGAACAGTTCCTCCTAAGTCGGAGGAACTGTCCTTTGGGAATATTGTATTTCCAAGGTCGAAAGTGACTACTATCGTAGTGCAGATAATTATGGCAGTCAACAGTTTTGGTGTATGTGGTAGAATCAATTTTACCGTCATTAACAGTGAGTAAAATATCTAAAAAATTAATCTGGTTAGTGCTGAAAGAATGTGTAAATTTCAAACCAAAAGTGTTGGAGTTAAGTGATCTCATGAAATCCGGTATCAATTTATTGTCCCCATCCCAAATAATAAAGATATCATCGATGTAACGGCCATAGAGGACCAGGTCTCCCCCGCAAGCGCCACCCCAAATGTGCCTCTCTTCAAAGAGGCCCATGTAGAGGTTCGCATAGCTGGGGGCAAACCTGGTCCCCATGGCCGTCCCACATGTCTGAAGAAAAAATTGTGAATTGAAAGTGAAATAGTTGTGTTCTAAGATGAATCTGATTGAGAGGAGTAAGAAATCTCTCAAATCAGAGTCAATTTCGTGATCTCTATGAAGAAAGTGATTGATGGCCATCAAGCCAAATTCATGTGGAATAGTACTATAAAGTGACTCTACATCACAAGTGAGGAAAGTGTAAGAATCTTTCCAAGTAATAGATTCTATAAGTCTAAGAAAATGTGCAGAATCCTGTATGTATGAAGGAAGAGCTGTCACATATTTTTGTAAATGTGCATCAACATAGGCGGAAAGATTAGTGGTTAGTGAACCTATGCCCGATATAATGGGCCTCCCCGGTGGGGACTTCAGACACTTGTGCACTTTTGGCAGATGGTAATAAATTGGGATAATGGGATAATCAACTTTCAAAAATCTATAGACATCATCTGATATTGTGCCTTGATTCAAGGCCGAGTCTAATAATGAAATTAGTTTATCTTTAAAAGAAAAAGTAGGATTACATGACAATTTTTTGTAAAAAAGGGGATTATTTAACTGGTGAAAGGCTTCAGCTAGAAAGTCCACTGTGTTTTGTAAAACCAGGCCGCCACCCTTATCAGCCTGCTTGATGGTAATATTCTTATCTTTGATAAGTTCTTTCAAGGCTTTTCTTTCAGCCTTAGTCAGGTTATCTCTGAAACCCACCCTTTCTGCTTTAGTACACAAGTCTCTGAAATCATTAAGAGTAGTGGTGTAAAAACTTTCTAAGAAGGGTCCTCTATGTTGAAGGGGATAAAAATCTGAGGGTTTTTTGAAAATCTTTTTGGGAGGGCCTGTAATGTCAAATGATCTCACTGTAGTATTTACATTTTCACTTTCCTCATAGAGACTCTCTAGCATATCTATTGCTAGTGTGTCATTCTTATCAAGTACTATTGGCAAAGCATCAATGTCTTGTTTATGTAAAGATTTGATGCAAAAATATCTTTTCCTGCTCAAGGTACGAATATATTTATTTAAATCCACAAAGACTGTAAATAGATTAGGTTTTGCTTGAGGTGCAAATTTTAAACCTTTTGATAATAATTTATTTTCAGAATCATTCAGAACTTTATCTGAAAGATTAAAGATGGTGGAAGGTGATCTTAATCCCATCTCACACTCTTTGTGGATTTTCTGTAATCTTTGTCTCCTCCCTCCTCTACAGCCTCGTCTCTTCCTCTTTTTTGTGTGGGAAGTGATTGGGGGTGGTCTCTTGATGTTTGAACATTCCGTACCCTTGGAGAGTAGGGGGTTAGACCTCTTTCTAAAAAAGAGGATGATGTATTGGAATGGTATTTAGAATGATTAGATGGTCTCTTGTTGTCATAGTATTTTTCTGTATTTTGAATCAAGGAACAATATCAGATGATGTCTATAGATTTTTGAAAGTTGATTATCCCATTATCCCAATTTATTACCATCTGCCAAAAGTGCACAAGTGTCTGAAGTCCCCACCGGGGAGGCCCATTATATCGGGCATAGGTTCACTAACCACTAATCTTTCCGCCTATGTTGATGCATATTTACAAAAATATGTGACAGCTCTTCCTTCATACATACAGGATTCTGCACATTTTCTTAGACTTATAGAATCTATTACTTGGAAAGATTCTTACACTTTCCTCACTTGTGATGTAGAGTCACTTTATAGTAATATTCCACATGAATTTGGCTTGATGGCCATCAATCACTTTCTTCATAGAGATCACGAAATTGACTCTGATTTGAGAGATTTCTTACTCCTCTCAATCAGATTCATCTTAGAACACAACTATTTCACTTTCAATTCACAATTTTTTCTTCAGACATGTGGGACGGCCATGGGGACCAGGTTTGCCCCCAGCTATGCGAACCTCTACATGGGCCTCTTTGAAGAGAGGCACATTTGGGGTGGCGCTTGCGGGGGAGACCTGGTCCTCTATGGCCGTTACATCGATGATATCTTTATTATTTGGGATGGGGACAATAAATTGATACCGGATTTCATGAGATCACTTAACTCCAACACTTTTGGTTTGAAATTTACACATTCTTTCAGCACTAACCAGATTCATTTTTTAGATATTTTACTCACTGTTAATGACGGTAAAATTGATTCTACCACATACACCAAAACTGTTGACTGCCATAATTATCTGCACTACGATAGTAGTCACTTTCGACCTTGGAAAGACAATATTCCCAAAGGACAGTTCCTCCGACTTAGGAGGAACTGTTCCACTGAATCTGATTTTCAGTCACAAAGTAAGAGTTTATACATGTCCTTTGTCAAACAAGGCTATCCTTCCTCACTGTTAGATGGAGCTTTGAGAGAAATTTCTACTATTTCAAAAAACTCCATCCTATTTAAGAAAAATAACCCTTATTCGAAGACTAAAGTTGAACGCTCCCCTACTTTTATTACTCAATATAATTCCTCTTCTAAGGAGATTAAAAATATAATATCCAAGAATTGGTCTCTTTTGCGTAGTGATAAATATCTAAATTCAGTACTCTCAGAATATGGTAATGTTACCTTTAGAAAGGCAATGTCACTCAAGCAAAAACTTGCTCCTAGTATGTTTACCCCATACGTTACACCAAATACGGTTGAACCTACTCTAAATAAACTAAACTGGCTGCCTCCCAAGCCTAAAGGTTTTTTCAAATGTGGTAGAGACAAATGTCTGACTTGCAAACGTGGTAAAAAATAACAACAAGATAGTTTCTTATACTACTCAAGAAACATTTGAAATAACTGATTTTTTAAATTGTCAATCACAATATGTAATCTATGTAGTCCAATGTAGGTGTGGATTACAGTATGTGGGTAGGACTATTAGAACTGTTAACACCCGTTTTTTGGAACATAGGAGAAATATTCTCAAAGGTGTACTAACCCATAGTTTGTCTCAACACATCTATAGATGTACACAAGGAGCAATTGAAGATGTGACCATTACGGCCATTGAAAAAATAAATTCTACTAAAAGAGGAGGAGATAGGTACAATCTCCTATGCAAACGTGAAGCGTTTTGGATTTTTAAACTCAGTACATTATGCCCTGAAGGTCTTAATGACACAGTAGAACTAAATAATGTATGATCCTCTTGATAGATGAGGTATGCTATCATAGATATGTGTTTTTCTGATATGATAGTCTTGGGAAGATCTTTGCAATATCCAGTATTGGTAGTCATTTATTTATGCCGTGTGCTACTGCCTCACCTGACTACCTCCAGTTTATGTAATTCTGGAGGTCTTGGGTGACGCACTGACACACGGCAAGGATTCTTCTCCTCTTTTCTCTTTTCCTTTTTAAAGAAGTATCTCTTCAAAGAATTCCTGTATATTTAAATGATATGCTATCCTAAGAACATCGTTGTATTTATTATTTGATTAATAATGCATTTACTACCGCTATTTAAATATGTATATGAAGTTTATTGTTTTGTAAATGAGTTTATAACGATATTTACTATGTAATTCATAATATAAAAGAAGGATTTAAATTCCTTCATAATACACTTTTTTCCTTTTCTTTTCTCTGAACGATTGTATTGAGCCCATGGAAGATATCTAATATCTTTAGAATTAGTAGATGAATAGCAATTGATATATCTCAGATAATTATATACTTTGCAGTAGATTTGTATATTTGTGTTTGGATATACATGTCCATATATCTACATTTTTATATACTTTTCTTTTCATATACCTTTTCAGTGGTTTAATATACTGGCTTAGTTTAACAGGAGACCTGTGTTTAGAATCAATTGAATTTAATGGCACAGCTGATTAGGATTTTCTAATTAATAGGGTATATATACTAAGGCTAGCCATGATCTGTTTATTCATTTCCTTCTGATGAAACGGCCAGCGTTGTAGGCCGAGAAACGCGTTAAGGTACTCCATTGAAGGACTTCATCTGACTGCTGCATTCTCCTGACACTCTGTGAGCCGTATATATCGAGTGGACCGTAGCCGCAATTAAAACGGACTTTTCACCAGCGGCTGGGGAATCTGCTGCTCCAATCTTTCTGCACTGCTGCACATTCAAATTGGTACAGTACCATTCAGCGGAGAAGACAACCGTGTTCGTCTGGATGGTTCACTGGTGACGTGACCAGCTGTACTTTCACTGCACAGAGCCGCTGCAAACCCGGCTCAGTACAGCGCCTTTGACGGAGAGGCTCTCACATCAGGTGATATACTACAAGTGAATTTGACCATCACTGTCTATTTGCCACTTAATAATACAGCACGGTTGTCCGCAATTTCAATACTGGGATACTCTTTGCCAATGAGGTTCTTTTGTGTACAAGGAGAAGAGAGTGTACACTCTAACAGTGATTTATAACAGAGGCACTTTTCATCAGTCTCCTTCTTACAAATATTTCAGCTCGTGGACGCACGGCTGATTTTCATGAAGCACCAATGCAGCCCTTAATTAGGGTTTATTAAAGGTTTTCTTATTCATATTGGTTCAGGAGATATGGCAGTCTTGTATACATTTATACATTATTAATTGTTCATTATTTTTAGGCTAGTTCATGCACTGTATTTTTATGTGGTTGATATAACAATATTTTAATAAAAAATACATATTGGATTCATCCAGCGCTCCCATTCTTTCTTTTCTCATATCCATTTTGATCTATTGTTGGGGCAGCCCGCCCACAACTGGTGAGCAGCCGTCTGAATCCAACCAGATATAGTGTGTGTACTGTAGAGCGCCAATCTTTTGTATATATTTTTGGGTTATACAAAAAAATCATATGTACATACATATATATATATATATATATATATATTAATGTGATATAAGTAACAAGCATCCACAAGCGCAGTCATTATCTATTTATTGTCTTTTCTGTAAGCCTAAAGGGGCCTAACCAAACCCTTATTACATGCAGCTGAGGTGGATTAATGCACTCTTAGAGTGTGAATATCTATTTACATCTATATTTGTAGAATTATTTATCACAGCGCCAGGAGTGTCAGTGTTGGGGCTGCCTTTTCTGAAATATATAATCTGCCCTTAAGTGCCATAGTGCAACAAAGGCACAATGACATGATTCCCTGCAAGTCATGTGATCAAGTCCCTGGACCGCCCACTTCACTGGTGAGACTGGTCTACTCTTCTTGGCATCCCAGAGAACTTCCTGAAATTCAGGAGTATATGAGACAATATGGGAGCGTAGGCAAGTACGGTATGGTTTCATTGTAGGTGAGGGTTTTCATTTAAGAGATTTCAGTATTGCAAAAATGAGTTATTATTTCCATGTTATGCAATCTGTAGTCTGACCTTAACCTGTACAATGAGTGTAGATCTCTACAAATGTGTTTCAAAATAACCTGTGACACCTTTAAATATTAGTTAAGCTCAGAGCCAGCAAAAGTGAGTGTGGACCCAAACACTGGGGGGCATGTGCAAATTAGGGGGGCATGGCCAAGTCCCCCATAAAAAAAATAGAAAAAAACTATGCAGAGAGAGGAGAGTGCTTCTGCTCAGTGACAGCAGCCTTCCTGGACCCTACGCAGCCCAGCAGACAGCAGGGTGTACTGGGGAGAGAGGCTGCTGCCGCTGAGTAACAGCACTCTCCTGCCCAATGTGCCTGTGCTGCTGTGCTGGGAAGGGAGGCAGATAAAGAGTACTCCGCCCCTTCTTGGAGCCCCTAGTTAAGCTCACAAAATGGCTGCCAAGACTGTGTTTAGGCGGCACGTGCATTTTAAGTGCACAGTATGAAATACAGATATGAAATACCTAGATTACTGTAAAAACAACAAAACATAGCAGAAGAAACATGCAGTAACTAGGGATTACATATATGTACTATGTTTCATATGTGTATAACAGCACATGAGCACCACATTAAAAGAAAGAACAGATTCAATTTACAGCCTCAGATTACAACAATTAGCTGCGCACATTACTGACTTACTTTGTAAAATTAAGTATTTTCTGTGATAAAATGTAACTACTCCCGGAATATGAATATTACCTTAGCAGACTACTAAAAGACAAAGGGGTATATTCAATTAAGGTCGAAACTGCCGTCTTGTCGAAAAGACGGCAGTTTTTGACTTTTTCAGGTCGGAAGGGGTTCCGACCTATTCAGTCCCCAGCATTTTTATTCGACAAGTCGATGAATTCGGCTTGTCGAATAGTACGTGAATTGGCGGAATAGCTGCCGATTCACGTGCTTCTGACGGAAACGGGGCCAAATTCGACAGGATTTGGCCCCGTTTCCGACCATCTCAGTTCGACTTAAAAAAAGTCGAACTGAGATGAGGGACCTGAGAGGAGGAGAGGGGGGAGAGCCGCAGGCAGACGGGGGAGAGCCGCGGGCAGACGGGGGACAGCAGCGCTACAGCACAGCGCTGCAGGAGGATGTGGCACAGCTGCTGCTCACGACAGCGTCCACCCGGCTCCAGCTAGTGAGGTCCCGCTTGCTGGAGCCAGGTGGATGCTGCTGTGAGGTCTGGCGGCTGTGCCACATCCTCCTGCAGCGCTGCTGTCCCCCGTCTGCCCTCCGTCTGCCCGCGGCTCTCCCCCTCTCCTCCTCTCTGGTCCTTCATCCCAATTCGACTTTTTAAAGTCGAATTGAGATGGGCATTGAATAGCCCTTGTCGGATCCATTCCGACAAATGCATGTCGGAATGGATTCGACCTCAATTGAATATACCCCTAAGGGGGAAATGTATCAAACTTTCTAAAGAGGCTATGAAGAGCAGTTGCCCATAGCAACCAGCCAGCTTCCATCTATAACTTATCTAGTACATTCTATAAAATGAAATCTATAAGCTGATTGGTTGATTGATTGGGCAATTTCACCACTTGTTCCTTTTAGAAGGTTCGATACATCTCTACCTGAATATGGAATTTAAAGAAAATGTCCTGAATGTAATGATATGTATTCAGGACGGATAATATTTTCTTATACTTACAATTTTGTTTTTTCCTTTTGTATTGCTTGAAGGTGATGACTTTGTATCTGATGACTTTCTGCCTAACGAGGAAAATGACAGTGATGATGATGATGATTTGCCAGCGTTCCCTGGTGGAGAATTATTGTTGTTGTTCTGGTTGCCACTAAAAGTCTCCATAATTGACCGAAAAGCACCGAATGGCTTTTTATGCTGTTCCCCCAGTTCACCATTAGATGGAGCTTTTTGAGAATTTTTCCCACCCTCCTTATCTTTAACTCCATTTAGTTCTACCTCAGTCTGTTCAACATGAACCACAGGGTCCTCAAAAGTCACTCTTAGTTTCAGGTTCTGTGAAGTCCTGCGTTTTGAAGAAGGTGATTTTAAAGCACTTTTAGGGCTTGTTGCTTTTTGTGCAGAAGAAGAACTAATTGCAGATGAAAGTGAAGAGTCTAATGAACCTGAAGGCTGAAGAATGGTCCCCATTTGGTACTGGGGTTCATAGTCTGGATCGCTGCTTTCAGATGTTGGAGATGGACTATGGCCATCTACAGATTTGGATTTTAGCCCCAGAGCTAACCGTCGTCCGTGTGACTGCGTATGCTTTTTTATCATCAGTTGAAGACTTTCAGAATTCTCTACATTTTCTACTATTGGCTGTGGCCTTGGTTTATCAGCTTTTCGTACGGGTGTGTGCTTTTGATCCTCTGAGTTATTGGAGTCTGTGTCAGACTCGCTGAGAGATCTTTGCATAAGTTGCCTTAAGCGAGCCAGCTTAAACTCTCTTTTCTCCAGTGGGATATGTTTCCCACTCCGAGCTGATATTCCATCCTGAAACTCCAGCGACAACTTTTCAGGACTAGAAACATTGTCCGCTAAGTCTTTTCCCAGTAACTGCCGCAAAATCTTATCAGATTCTTCATCAAGCGCTCTACACCTGAGTCTGCTGGGTGCAGATGTGCCAAGGGACTGATAGCTGTCATGGATGTCGTTTAGTTTGGTTTTCTGTGCCAAGTCATCTGATTCAAGTGTCTGTCGCTGAAGGCTGCCTGAAGCAGGGGATGACGGGGAACTGTGAACAGAAAAATCTAATAAGAAGAATGCTCTTTAAAATAGCAGCATCATCTCCCAATGATTTAAAATCCTCATTATAACGGGCACCTTTAATTCATCTGGAAAGTGTATACAAGATTTTCCATATATCAATAGGGGTGTAGCAGACTAGTTTAAATTGGGCGTTTTCTGCTTCAATGCTCAAGTACCCAACAGGCCATTATTTCAGGATTTCTGTCTGTGGAAACAGGTGAGATAATACTGACCAGGCATATGAATTAGCTCACCTGTACATGATTAAATAAATTGTGAAAACATGACCTGTTGGGGTACTTGAAATGAAAACTCCCAGCCTAAATTATCTATCCATTCACTGATACACTAGTGCTAAGCAGTAACAAAATTATTCTAGACTGTTAGCAGCCAGAAATTTACCCCAATAAGTATAAATGTGGGTACTCCGTACAGGGCCGTCTTAACATCAGTGTAGGCCACTCAGCACAGGAATGCACTGGGGCCCCTACCCATCCTCCAGCGGTAGCGGTGGGGGGTGCTATCAGCGGCAGCTCTGATGTCCCGCGGGCGGTAGGGGGTGTTCTATCTTCAGCTCAGCATGTAGGACCTGGAGCAGTAATTTCTGCTAATTACTCCTTTACTACACAGGTGGTGGGAGATGGGAGAACACTAAACTGTAGAAGGGGGCATTGTGCTGAATGAAGGGGCCCTGGTACATGACATCCAGGGTGGTAGGGGATGTTTAACACACATGGAAAGGGTGAATAGTGGACTGGACTTAATATTCAGCATTTTCTGGTGGGAGGGCAACTTGCTTGACTTCAGATATCTCAAGTTCCTGGAAATAGATTTCCTAGCTTTGAATGGGATAAAAAAAAAATAGAGAGGCCCACCTTTCAGGAGGTACTGGGGACTTGGGGTCAGAGTTCAGGAGCCAGAGCAATCCACCAATGAAAATATAAAACTGCATATTAGGCGTGTGTAGCTGGAGTAGGAACCAGCTGCTGGAAGGCTGATATCTCTGGTTCTAAGCATAGTAGAGACAAGCTGCCAGTGTCCATCGAAAGGGGAGAGACCCAGCTTTTGGAGTATACCCTCAGAAAAACTAAGTCAGAAAGAACCCGAGGTATCTGGCTGGGAAGAGCAATTAACAGGCTTGGTTGGGGATCACTGCTTTGACATTGGATATCTCCGGTTCTCCTGGGCCGATTTTCAAAAATCTGGTACCATTGGAAAGAGGGGACCCTCAGCTATAAGCATAGGGCCCTTGTACTCATGGGGCCCTAGGGCAAGTGCCCATTGAGCCCATACAAAAAGATGTCCCTGACTCCGTAGCTATTTACTAAGAAAGTAGCAAAGGACACAATTCTTTATCGCTGCTTACTGCAGCAATAAATCTTTTATTGCTGCAATTTATGAATTAAATCTTGCCAAGCAATACTCAGCAATACTGCTCCAGAGTGGTAAGAATTAATTTTCTGCTTCTTTATGACCTGGCTATCTGGCTAGATGCCCTGAGTACTGAAAGCTCAACCTCAGACAGGAATTCAATTCCTGGCGAAGTGTGTGAATTACTGTGGCGTATAAATGCTGGCAATGGCATTCCTTTGCCTGTCCATAAGCCTGAGTCGCACAAAAGTGACTTTTGCGCAAATTCTCACTGCCGTAAACTGTGATGGCTGCTACACAGATTTGACTGGGTAAAGGATTCCCAGCAACTGAATTCCCCCCTTTGACTTTCAATCCCATTAACAAAAATAAAAAAAAATAAAAATATAAGAACACTTTTTAAATAGCTAAAATTTGGAAACAAAATATTTAAAATAAATGTTCCTCTGTTATCATCTTCCTGAGATGGCTATTATAGAAGACAGATTGGTAAATAGGCTTCCCCATATTGTATGGGGGAGATTACTGTATCTACAAAAAAACAGAGTGAATCTTTCTCTTAACTTTGCTTTTGTGTACACGACGATATCATATCATTATTCTAGCACTAAATGTTTTTTCTGTTTTAACTGTAGAACATTAGCTGTACAAAACTGTGTTACATATGTTCCAGGTTTGGCACCTTGCTGCAAAGCTGACATACTCAGGTTACATGCTGTTAAATGCATTTCCCTAACTGTGGTAGGAAATTCATATTCATCAAATACAAATTTGTTCTCTAGCTAGTCTATTATATTACACTATAAAATGTTAGCTGATGAGGTCTTTAGATGATGAGCAGTCACCATCACATCTTAATGGTGTGCTATGATATGGTATGGCTTCTTTACTCTCACTGTGCTAAATGAATAATATATATATTACATGAGCTGAAAGTGGTTTTCAAGATGTGAAACTGTAGCCTGTGATAATGTGCATGGAACACTCCATACTTTGAGAAGGAGGTAAAAATAAAACTAAACACATATCGATATAGGAATATATCCCAGCCGATGCCTTGGCTTTCACTAAATATCCAGAAAACAGGGTATACAGTACAAGGTAATATGGAAATATGCAAACATATTACAGCAATAATGTACACATTTATATTTATATGAGCCCAAATGTGGTGAAATCCAAAGCTACCAATCAGACATGGTTTTATTTTCAAAGCTCTACTGTAATAATGACATATAGAATATGATTAGTTGTTTTGGGTTATATATAATACTATTACATAAGCTCCATTGTGAGTTTTTTCTTTCCTTGTACAATGTACTTAATAGATTTTAGTTAACTAGGAAATGAAAGTTTCCTGTGAAACAGATCCCAGACTTCACACTTGCATTTCAGTCTGCTCAGTATCTATTTCTCTTCCTCTGTAGCATTCAGCTTCCTATTTTATTTAATCTTTTGGCTGTGAATGAAGGGGAGGCATAATACCTGGGGGATGTTGGCAGGGATTTCTGCACTTCCAGGAGCTGTTGGAGGTGTGTCTGTAAAGTGATACGCTCGGCTGTCTGCCTGTGAAGAGAAGAATAAAAGCTGTAATTCTGATGCCACTTTGCCATTACTCCATGGAAGTCATCTGTCCTTCACATCATCCTAATTATATTGTGTAGCTACAAATACACAATATTATATATATATATATATATATATATATATATATATATATTCAGTATATATATATCTCTTCACCAAAGCCACACTACTGTTGGGCTGACAGCAATGAAAGACATATAAACCACGGTATTTATGATGACACCCCTGTGTTAGGTGTCAGTGACGTGCGGTGGGATGAGGCAGAGCCTTTCCTGTCATTCTAACGTATATGCCAGAGTTTTGACTACATAAAGTATATGAAAAACACAAACAATATATTAGAACTTATTTGTATTATACTAATCATTTTTATAGTCAAAACTCTGGAGTAAAAAGTCTATGACAACTGAGGCAGTGCCTATCTCACATTCCACACATCTCTGATCAAAACTCACCATATTTCCAGGAGTTTATACTGCTGCACCTGTGTATAATGCCCACGTGTACCCTTTAGCTCATATATTGTGTGTGAATCTGGCTCTGGTACTAACCAGTGCCTCCTGAGCCATTTACCTCACCGCACCTACCTGGTAGGTATGTTTCTTACTATATTAAACAATTCCAATGTTCCATTTTTTTTTCTTTAGAAAGTTCATAGCTATAGATTCCCTGCCATTGCAGATTATTTCATCAAACCATAGTTAGGGGAATATGTACGAAGCCTTGGAGAGTAATAAAGTGGAGAGAGATAAACTACCAACCAATCACCTCCTGTCATTTTTCAAACACAGCCTGTAACATGGCAGGTAGGATCTGATTCCCTGGTACTTTATGTTTCCCCACTTTATCACTCTCCAAGGCTTAGTACATTCAGGGACATCTGTGAAATATCTCAGACACCTTATGGTTAATGTAGGTTTAGCATTAGCTAAAACCATAATATAATCCATGCCTGCGACCAGCACATGAGCTCACCTTGGACAAAAATAGGTGAGACTGTGTGCAGACGGAACGGGTAGTGCCTGGGGGGACTAATATAGTAGAGGGGATGCAACTGCTACTGTACATGTCTCACAGCTGTAGTGATGGGGGCAACTCTCCTGGTTGGCTGCTGCCATAGTATCTGAACAATGCCTGTGACTGGTTAACAGTGTAGCCTAATTTTTATTGGTTACTATAACAGCAGCCATGGACCAATCAGTAGAGGAAGCTTCAGTCAGTTGGCAGCATTTTGCAATCCTGCCTTATCAACGTTATTACTTTTTATCCACCAGTATCCCATATCTTCAGCTTGTCTATAAAGACTTTATAGTATGCCTATTGTAAGGAAACCTCCGTCCCTAGTTTATAAAGAAACCAATTAGCTTCACGCTGTTGTTATGTAGGTTACAGTTGGCAATAAATCACTCCTTACAAGGCAACTCTTTTTCCTAATTTTCCTTTATGTATATAGGCATGGGATTTGTTATGTGGAACCTGTTATCCAAAAAGCTTTAAAAACCATAAATAAATAAAGAGTAAACAACGGCTGGCTCTCTGGGACTCTGAAATACGCACAGACATGCTCATCAAGTGCTTCCACAGTCACTGGGGTGATGGTTGTGAGCCGCACACAAGTTTACATGTGGCCTCATCTTGTGTTTTGTCTTGCAAACTGTACATGCGCTGCAGCTGACATACGCGACTTAGAGCAGTACGTGCGTTCCTAAGCTACACACATCTCAGTCACTTCTCACAGATGGATAAATAGGCATCAGTAGGGGGCAAATGGGCATTTGCATGTAAGAAAAGCATCCCATGGGCAGTCACATCTTCTTCACCAAGCAAGGAGTAATAAGTGTAAGTGCCAGTACCAGTAGCCGGAGGACTGGGGACAGTGCAATCAGTTTGTTGCATACGACTCAGAATACAGATGGATAGCCGTTTAGGACTTTTGATTGCTAGATCCAGAGTTACTACCACATTACGTGTGACTCAGAATCAGCCATACTGTGAGGAGCATCACTAAACTTTTTTTTTTTAAATTCAATAATCTTTTATTGTTTTTCCTTTTTCTTACAAACAAAGACATACCAACCAAACAAACAAACAAAAAAAAAGGAACATAATGGCAGGTATAAAGAAACGTGCAGTATATAATCAAAGGTATGGGCAGGGAATTGACACAGAATATAGAAACAGGACACACCATCTACTGTAGATCAGGATATGCAATACACCACAAATAGGAAAATAGGCATTAAAAGCCCACAGGCGCCATGTGAACTCACGCCGCAAAAACACAGTAAAAAAGGCACATGAGGCATAGAAAAACACAAAAGTAGTGGCACTGTAGATCATAGGTAAACACTTGCATAAGTATATATTATAAGATACCTAAGATACCTGCCAGGCATATAGAAAAAACATATATCTCTGCAACATTTGTCGAAAACAAAACAAAACCCCCCAAAACAAACCACCACAGAACCCCCCAACCTGTATAACCTAACCCCAACCTAGGTATACTTGGATCCCCATAAGCCCCCCCCCCATTAACTACTTGCCCAGTAACCCCCCACCCCGTATAGCCTAACCCCAACTTAGGTATACTAGGAACCCTAAAACCTCTTCCCTCTCTCAACTACCCTAAGTAGCCAACCCTCCCTCCCCCCTCACCAATGGATATTAAGGCACATGGATAACTGACGGAGGGCAATATATAATAATGATCTGAGCTAGGTGAAGCCGAGCTCTCCTGCTGTTTAAGAATATCATAGATCCTACGCAGTTAAGATCAGCTATCGCAGTGATATGCGTACGGCACAAACAGAAAGTCAGAATAAAAATAATAAAAAAGAAAAAAAGAAAAACCCAAGACATATAGGGTGACCGAACATTAGTATAAAGTGACAGAAGGATAAAAGTACACAAAACCAATGGGAGCAATAAACTAATGACCTAAGCTAGGCTAAGTCCGGCTCTCCCACGAAAGGATACAGCGTTCCTCCTTTATAGCATACTAAGCAGTATATACACGTATACATAGCATAAATTGGAGAAAATTCGACCAAATCAAAAATACAGATAATAAAGATATACAAATAATAAAACAAAAATACTAATAACAAAGATGAGAATTAATCCGGCCAGGCCTCCACCGCATGCAGTAGTACAGTATCAGTCTCATCTCCGGTTATCCAAGGATAGACACATCAGGGCAGAAAGTACGTAAAGGATAAATCCAGGAACCTACCGCCAGTGCGGGGACAGACTGAAAAGTACAAGAAACATGGGAATAAAGGACCTGGAAACGACACCACCGGCATCAAAGGTGCAGCACGGATCTTCAAAAAGCCCATAATGGAGTCCTGACATCCACGAACTGAGGCAGTATCTATAGCAGTTGGACTCACATCCCCTGAGAAGGAGAAATCTAGAAGCCGCGACGGCATGTCATGAGCGCGGACTGCAGTGACAGAATTCAAAGGCACAGCTACCACATCTTCGAGCTTCGTAAGGAGCCTCTGTGTAGAGACAAGGATTGCCTGAAGGACTTGCTGCATAGAATTAGCCATCAGCGAGTTATGAACACAAGCCAAACAGGAGGCCAGGGGCAAGATGGCGGCGGCTAGCACACCACCAGAGCCTACCAATAGGCCTACAGCGGGAGCCACTAACCAGACGACCACAGAAGCAGGGAATCACAAGGAGACACGGCCGTATTGGCAGTAATGTCACGGTCTCCAGGGGTTAATGCAGAACAGGGGAGCCGGAGGGCAGAGGCCAGAGCCGCAGGTAGAAGGAGAACTGTAGCGGGACACGTGGCAGCTTCACAGCAGGAGACCCGGCATACACTCACCCGGGCACAGGCAGGGGCTGACGGAGCTCACACCGGCGCCCTTCCGGCTTTAGATCAACACTCAGGGCTGCAGGAGGTATGGAGACATGCGGCGTGCAGGTCAGCGGCCGGACAGCGCGGGGAGACTGGAGAGCGGCGTCCCACGTGTCTCAGCAGGCCCAGAATCTCTGCACACATAAACGGCCCGGCCGCAGCGGGAGAGGGACGAGTGGGTCCCAAAACAACACAGGGGCTCCTTCACAACTTTAGGCAGGCATTGGGGTGGTTTTCGGGCCCAGGGGGGGACACAGGATAAGAGAGTAGGATATTCATCACTAAACATTATTAGAAGACAGAGAGAGACTTATGCAGCGAGGGGAAGATGGCTGTCATTTTTATAACACTTTAGCATTTTTAAGATATGGAGCTGCAAATTACCAAAAACATATATATTAATGTCAATCGGTGTCTTTAGTTGGTCTTTACCATGGCTACTAGATGTAAGGAGACCTGCTCAAGTGCAGTGTAGCCCTGTAGTCGGTGCAGAGGAGATAAAGCTAGCACTATTGTCCTCCATCAATGTACAGGTCTTTTAGCTGCTGCACCAGTAGTTCTGCTGCCGTCTGTTACTTTCTCTATAGATCCTAAACATGAGTGGGCCAGAGCATGCCCTATTTAAGCCGTGGTCTGGCCCCTCAGATGCTCAGACGTTCTGGGTGGGGAGCTTATATGGGGCTTTACCATCCATGCTCAGAAGTGCATCGCAGGGCCTAGGGATGATGGATCAGGATTGTGGGGTCCTCCCCAATATTTTCTTATGGGGCCCGGCAAAGCCAAGTTTTGCCCATGTTTTTGAAACAGGTCCTCAGCTGTGCTTAAGTTTTAAAATCTACTTCAACTACAGTAGATTCCTCAATAATATTTAACATGCGACCCTTCCAACAGACAGATGACATATTTGAAAAAAATGTGCCTGATTTAGAGTAGGCCACTCTTAGATTAGGGTTAGGCACTAGGGGGTGGGTAGTCATAGCGGCCACCCCGTGAGGGTTATCCATAGCCATCACCCCTGAAGGGAAGGTAAAAAAAAACTCATCCACAGGTGAGATCTTCAGTGTCAGGATGAGAAGTCTTTTAATATTGGTGGTCTGGCATACCGACCATCGGTATTAAATACCGAACACGCCAAGATACGTACACAGAGATATAAAAAGGCTAAAGAAAACAATACAAAGGTCCATCAACTTTAACCATCTATAATTGTAACTGCTGTTCCAGAGGAGGGCGAAACAGGTTAGCAGTCGTAAAAGTGGTAACTGTCCTAAAGGCAGTATACAATAAAGCAGATTGTATGTAACCTTCCTTACTCTTTAAGTTGCTTGGTGAGCTTGACAACTTGAGAAGCCAGTGACATGCAAGTTTCAACCACCACCAAGTATCGGGAGCACATGCTATGTCCGTGATGCTCGGCACTTTGAGATGGCTTCAGTCCAGCATGATTCGGTATGGTCACATTTGCTCCATATTCAACCAATGTCTGCAAAACAACATTGTGTTAGCGATAAAACTGTTTTTGATGTAAAGTAAAATATTATCCCTAGACTACAATTACATTGCATCCAGTTCCAAAAGTACCTAATCAAAAGCAGCATAATGGTCTCTTAGCGTCACCAAGAGTCAGCTTTTATAATATTTCTCCAGCAAACCATGGATTACATTAATTCATTTGGGCCATAGAACAAATTAATAGTGCTGGTTTCAATATTAAACCTTTCAAAGACTGATAATCTTCACACAAGTTCGGAGAGAGAAACATTTATAAAGACATACTGCTACTTTTACCTAATGTCATTTACAGAACAGGGGTAAATGTTGCAACACATGAACACATGGAAGGGCAGGGATTGGACAGTCTGTAGCCAGATCATCAGATCTTTTGATTATGTTACTGAGGACAGGGCTGCAAGTGGCAGGGGCACTTTCACCATATGAGGGCTAGAAAGGAGGAAAAAAAGGAAAGATACAGATTTTGTTTTAGATAGTGGAAGGAGCAGGCATCATAATAGCATAGAGTAGTGACATCAGGCTTTTAGCCACTGATGCCGAAAGATTCTGGTGTCAAACACAATTATATATGAAACAAAGTTCAAAGTGCCTTGATAACGTCTGACACATTTACTCTGCATTAGATTTTTCTATTTCAAATTTTAAATATAACTTTCATTCTATTTTGGTTCAGAAATGTACCCAAATTTAATCCTGGGGAAAATGTAAACTGTTTTCTTTCCATTTTTTATATTTCACAGGTACAAACTCACCCTCACCCACTCAATGCCATGAGCAATAAAAGGCTGGGATACTCAATAGCTCTTTACATGCATTTATACACAGTGATCAAGCAGTTTCAAATCTGACCGCATGGGCTGGCAAAACGTGGTGAAACGTTCACACCTCATCAAAGATGTAACACTTATAGTGTACGGTAAGTCACATTACATTGGCTCATAAAAGAATATAAAAAAAACCAAATGAACAATTATACTGTAAAAAGAGCACATTTGCTATCTAAGCTGTTTTTGCATGAAAAACATCAGTTTATGATATTTGGCATTAGACTAAAAACATTTGAAATGTTGGCTCTTCTACTTTATATTAATGTATATTTTAGAGGACAGCTAATGTTTTAGACATTGCCAAAACTTGACTCATTAAATTCAGACAACCTTTTGGCATTGGCTTTGGTACACACTTAAGAATACGTCTTTTGATATGTTTTCAATTACAGGCTAGAGAAGAAAGGGCTATTGTAGGTGCTTTGTTTAACTTTTCCTAGACATCTTAGATATCTCTTTAGTACTGTCTATCTTTTGGACCAAGCTCTCTTGTCCCTCGTCCTTGTTGGGTACAGAAAACCTACCAACATACAGTAGATAAAGTAATACTGTTATTCATGTAATTCTGTATGGTGAGTATAACTATAATGTCTATCAAATCTATTTATTTGATGTCAATCGAGAGAAATCTGCTGTCATAGCCTCTAATATTGTCTCGGCTGCTTAATATGTAGACAACCATGTATGTGACACAACCAGGAATGAACGGTTATCAATACCACTCTTCTTGTCCATGCATCACAACTTAGTGTGTGACGTTCTAATAAACTGGGCTACTGTATATGCCAGAGGGAGAGATCAGAAGCCCAGATTTCGAGACTGTATTTATACACATGAAAAGGGCATCAAGAATAGTTGAAGAATGGTTCCTTCCTGATTGTTCTACTTACTGGGCTCCCATGAACTAAGCAGATGTTAGGCATTTTGTGGCAACCCAAGGTAAGTATTTAGTGAGAGAGGTATAAGGACAACATGGGTTAGAAAATCAGATTTGAGCATGCCAGTTTTATATCAATTGGACAGGATAATGTATATCAATTGGCAAGATAATAATTTTAGTTATATAGCGCTCATTCTGTAATAGGACCATGTATCACTAGAAGAAATAGGTTAGTTCAGAGGAATGCAATGTTATGTAGGCCATAAAAACTAAAAGTCAAATCAGACGTCATAACAATGTAATATCCAGGGGTGGCTCCTACCTGACAGTGGTAGGTGGGCTGCCGCTACACATGCCTGCCCTGAGAGGAGAGAAGAGACAGTCCATCGGCAGGGTCCCGGCATCTGCGTAATGGATCTGGCAGGTGCCGGGACTGGTGCATGCGCACTAGTGGTGGCCGGACTACACATGCGCAATCCCCAGGCTTCTGGCAGTCCCAGAAGGAAGAAACACCTCCTAATGGGACTGGCTGTAGGGTATGTGACTGACAGGTAAGACTTCCAACAGGAAGTGACTGCCAGTCACAGTGAAGCCAGTGCAGTCACGGACTGCATCTGGTTTCACTGACACTGGTTGGGTGGCAGATTCTACCTGAGGGGGCTGCAGTCCTGCAGCCCATAGGTAAATTCTGCCACTGGATAACACTATTACTAATAATAGTACTGTACTATGGGCCTGATTTAGAGTTGTACACAAACCGGATGGTTTGCATTTATCTCCGATGGTGGGTGTTCTGCACATGCGTAGGACCCGTTGTGAGCATGCGCGGGTCCTGCAGCGTCATCACACACAGTGCCCCCTAAGCCGCAGCCTTGCTGTTTGGTATTGGGTGACACCGGCAGACGCAGCTGCTACATCCTGCAGCATTCGCCTTGCCTCCTGCTGGCATTAGCATATTTACACACAGCAGCTGTGTTCATTGTGTCCATCTATGAATCAGGCCCTAGTACATGTGCATACTTATGTTATTATATAGATACGTCACTTTACTTTTCTATCCAGTAATGTTGGAATATTAAGGTATGACTGTAATTCCTGCACAGTGAGTCCTGGTGTATTTGTATAAATGGGAGCTCTAATATATTACTTTAGCATATTTGTTTAGCTTTCCTTTAGATTTAGGAATATTGATGTTTATTTGGAATAAAATATTTTTTGCAATGAAAATATGTTACATTTGTTGAACTATTTGTATCTAATTTACCATTCAAAAATAATATTTTAAATGTGGTTTAACATACTGTAAATAATGTAACATAATGTAACAAATTGTAAATTAAATCATTCAATTAAAAGTATTGCAAAGTGTATCAAATTGCTTATTTCATCATTAGAAAAATGAACTTTAGTAACAACAGAAAAAACTCCATACTGCCTACCTGTATACAACCCAGATATCCATGCTGAGAGGCTATGTGTACCGCGCTATTCCCACACTTGTCAGTCTCGTCCAATGAAATGCCTTGTTCTTGCATGAACTGGAGAAGCCACAGTAGTATTTTTTCCTGTGTGAGAATACAGCAAGTGAAAGATAAGTCCACTTTAAATAACACACTTCTATCACAATGCTGTTACACAGAGGTTACTAAAAACTAGGTATATTGGCAAAGGGAATGAGGTAACCTTTTATGAAGCCACTTAACAACTGTTATCCATTAAATATCCTGCGTTTCATTTCCCCTCTGGTAAATGCATTATGCTGCAATAAGCTTGGATTGGCTTCTGCAGACAATATTGTACACGTCTCAGAACAGAAGAAGCTTTTGTCAAGTTATAGCAACTGTATGAGCCTTACGCTTGATTTGTAATCTGCAAACAGTCACACTGGAAAGCTAGAGCTTTTATTCATGTGCTGACCATGTAGCCAGGCTTGCCTACCCTCCCGCATTTAGCGGGAGTCTCCCGTTTTTATCTTGATCCTCCCGCTGCCCCGCAAACCTTGCAATGACTCCCGGCTTTTACAGGACCCTGTGGAAATCTGGACTGCGCATGCGCGAGTCCGGAAATGCCGGGGAATAGGGCTTGCACGGCAAACGTCACTGCCATTATTGTAGGTACAGTAGCTGTGAGAGTCCTGCAGCGGCAGTCTGAGAAGAGGCTCTCCACTTCAACCGGCATCAGCGTGGGACGAGAGCTTCAGGTAGAGACTGGATGGGGTGTGCACTGTGTGAGGCCCGAAGGGGGGGGTGGGGTTAGCAATTCTTGGAGGCGCTCTCCTTGCAACTATCAGCTCTAGCAGAATAGCAGTGTGGAGGCCGTTCAGTGCCGATTTCCCTGGTGGCAGGGTCTCCTTCAACCCGCTCTCCCCCCTCAGAGACAGGAATTTCCCCACTGGTACAGCACAGTTAGCTATCCCACAGCTGAGGCCCCGCCCCCTCACACAGGCCCCTCCCCTCCGAGGCCCACCATCCACCTCCTCCAGTCAGAGATGGGAAATGTGTTTTGTTTTTTATGCCTGGTACAGCACAGCCATCCAGAAGCCAAGGCCCCGCCCCCTCTTACAGGCTCCGCCCCTCCAACAACCCGCAATTTCTTCCTTCACTATCAACTATGATCCGGCACAGAGCTCCTGCAGGTAAGAGCTCTTTCACTGTGTAGTCACCATTTACAAAGCTCTGCCACCAATATGATAAGTCTAGAAAACATCATCTTATTGTCAGTGTAGGAGTCCAGTATTTTTCCATTAAATTTACATTATGTGTTCACTAGCGCATGCAGGGGGGGTTTCCAAGTACCTAGAAACCCCCCCTGCTGCCGATCCATCGCAGTATGTGACCGTTTTTTTTAATATAGCTACTAGATGCTGTATAAAGCGCTCCCAGACCCAGTCCCGCGGCTCCGCTTCCCAGCGTGTCCCACAGTGATCAGGCTGCCCGCTGCGTCCCCCACACGCACACACGGCGACTAGACTGCAACAGCGGGCCAGTGTGTAGAGGCGCCGCTCTGGCTACGCTGTGCCGGCCAAGATCTGCACCACAGACATAGAGTCTGATTCTGCACTGCAGCTCCGGGCAGGGGGATGAGCAGCGCCTGTGGTGAGCAGCGCCTGGTCAGCTCACCAGTCTCCCTTTTACCTTTCCTCTCCTTTCCCCATTTGCGGCACCCCGACCCCCCTTGCCCCGCACAGGCTTCTCTCTCCGGTCCTTAGTGCTCCTACCCCCCCTCCCCCCTCTGCGGCACCTCCGACACCCCCCCTCTTCCTTCCCACGCACAGGCTTCTCTCTTTAGTCCTTGATGGTCACTCCACTGCTCCTACCCACCCCCCCATCCGTGGCACCTCCGACCCCCTACACCTGCACAGGCTTCTCTCTCCAGTCCTTGGTGCTCCTTCCACTGCTCGTATCCACCACCCCTCTGCGGCACCTCCGACCCTCCGACCCCCCCACCCTTCCCCCACAGAGGCTTCTCTCTCCAGTCCTTAGTGCTCCCTCTACTGCTCCTACCCACCACCCCTCTGCGGCACCTCCGACCCCCCACCCTTCCCCCGCACAGGCTTCTCTCTCCAGTCCTTTGTGCTCCCTCCATTGCTCCTACCCATCCCCCTCTGCGGCACCTCCGACCCCCCCACCCCACAGGCTTCTCTCTCAAGTCCTTGGTGCTTCCTCTACTGCTCCTACCCACCCCCCATCCGCGGCACCCCTACCCCCACCCCACAGGCTTCTCTTTCCAGTCCCACACTCCCCTGCACAGATTCCCCTCTCCTCTCTGTTACCTCACAGCTCCAACCCCCCTCCTCCCCCACACAGGTTCCCCTCTCCAACGCTCACTCCCCTCACAGCTCCAAACTTCCATAAACAGAACCAAGGCACCCATCCGACCCCGTCTCCCCCCCCCCACCCACACAAAGAATTCCCTCTCCTCCCCTCACAGCTCCAAACGCCAGCCCCCATCCCCCCATCCATGGCACCTTTGCCCTGCATCACCCACATTAGTTCCCCTTTCCTGCTCTCTACCCTCACAGCTATAACCCCTCTATCCACAGCATCCCCTATCACCCCCCCCCCCCACCACCAGTTAGGGGTAGACTGCAGTTATGGTGGGGGTTAGGATTAGACCGCGAGTGGGGTAAAACTGCAGTTAGGGTGGGATTAAGATTAGGCTGCATTTAGGGTAGGGTTAGGATTAGATTGTGGTTAGGGTAAAACTGCAGTTAGGGTGGGGTTAGTATGAGGCTGCAGTTAGGGTTGGGGTTAGGATTAGACTGCGGTTAGGGTAATGCTGGAGTTAGGGTGGGGATAGGATCAGGCTGCAGTTAGGGTGTTGGCTCCAGGGAGAGAGTGGGTGTTACCCTATGTCTCCCTCCCTGTCCCCCACTATCTCTCTGTCACCCTCTCTCTGACACCCAATGTCTCCCTGTCACTGCCCATGTAAGGCCACTCCCAGAAATTTTTCCAGGGCCACTTATAGCACCAATCTGCCCCTGGACTCATTACTACACCGTTACGGTGCACCATGACTAAGGACCCTGGAGACTGCTACCCTCTGCCTCCTGAGTGACTGCAGGGGACTGACAGACTGATGCTGATGGGAGCCGGTGCCACAAGGGTGATGATTGAGGCCAGGCAGATAGAAGGAACAGCCTGGTCCCTGCCTACAGAGAGAGCAAGCCCATCTCACACCCGGCCCCAGAAGTAAGTAAGCTTACAATTATCACTCCTTGTAGCCACCTCACAGCTTTCATACACTGCCTCCCCATTCACCCACTATCTCCCTGTTACCCTCTTCCTGTCACCCACTATCTCCCTGTCACCCTCACCCTGTCACCCACTATCTCCCTGTCACCCACTATCTTCTTGTCACCCTCTTCCTGTCACCCATTATCTCTCTGTCTCCCTCTTCCTATCACCCAATGTCTCCCTGATACCCTCTATTACCCTGTCACTCAATGTCTCCCTGTCATCCTCTCCCTCTTTGGAAACCCCCTTTCACAAATCCTGCGTTTGCCCCTGTGTGTTCTGTCTAAAATCTACCCAACTCCTTGATTTGTGTTCTTGAAGCCTGGCATCCCTGACACAGGATGGAGCACATAAAGCAACTCACACAGCACATACCAAAAAACGTTTATTTTATTTACAGACCCTGTAGGCATGGTCAGCGCAATGCACTCAGGCTCCTAGCTGGAGAGGAACTATCCCCACTCAGAATGCAGTCGGGAAGCTAGCAGTCAGAATCCCGTCACGCAGGCAGAAGACCGGTGCTGGAATACTGACATCGGACAAAATACCGACGCCGGAATCCCAACACCCGGCATCCCGAATGTAAGTGTGCGGGCACTGTTAGTGTAGGCCACGGGGGAGGGGGGTTAGGTTTAGGCACCCCCTGGGAGGGTTAGGATTAGGCTGCAGGGTAAGAAGGGTTAGGGGGATATTGGGTGAGGGTAAGTTTACTTGCCTAGCCTCTGTTGGGATTCTCTCCATCAGGATGCCGCAGTCGGTCTTCTGATCACCTGCATAGAGACTGCCGGCAAAGCGTATCACACTCCCCCACTCTGCTGCTATTCACTACTACTGTGCCTGTCAAGCTATATGACAGGCAGCAGCATCATGGCGCTTCAGCGCCAATCCCCCGCTGCTGCTGCTGCTAGAGATAGGATTTTTTTTCCTGCTACAGCAGCCTTCTAGTAGCTGAGGCCCCACTGGCACAGATAGGAAAACTTTCCCATTCCTTTTTAAAAGCTTCTTTTTCTTCCCCCTTCTCCAATCTGTACCTTTCTGTATTCTCTGAGCTCTTTCCTTAACAGCTTCATCCCCTGTTCCATCACACCACCTCCCACCCGATCCCTCTGTGCACCGCTTGTCACTCCTTTCTCCCCTAACCACACTACGCTGCACCTCTCTGTGTCTCTCTCCCTTATTTTCCTACTGTGGGAATTATGTGTATAAAGGGTACTACTACTGTGATAGCTGTAATAGCTCTGTATGTAAATGCAGCAGTAGGCATCTAGTACATGCAGATGTCTCCTGCTGCACTACTGATCTAAGCTGCGTGCTAGGACACAGCATCGGATGAAAGATCCCACCATGGTGCCGTGCAAGCCATCCGTCACAGAGGCCAGAAATCTCCATCCTACGATGAAGATGCTTTGTCTCTTCCCACCCCCTAAATGGTGGCAACGTGTATCTGTTTTTTCCGTCGCCGCCTCCTCCCCCGAAACGGCATCAGACTGTCAATTAATGACAGTCTGATGCCGGCCTGCGTCCTATGCTGCAGGACCCATTTGTACACACACAGAACTTGTCCTACCGGACATCGGTACTTTGCGCCAATGGTGACTTGAATGACCCCCTATGTGAGGAGTAATGTGTATAAGATTGTGATACTGTGTGGAGAAATTTGAATTGGGGGTATTACTGTGTGGCCATGCCCCTTCCTTGTGCGACGACACACCATTTATGCGGTGCGCACCTTTGGAGCGTGCTGTTCCTTTACAAAGTATGGGACAGAGAGCGCAAATTTACAGTTTGCAGGTGGGCGGCAAACACTCTAGCGCAGGCCTTTTATCTCAGACTGTCCCTTTGCTCTTCCACCTCCTATTATCAGCATCACTTTGTGACATCTGTCCATGTCAGGAATAATTTGTGTAGTAAATCAGCTTCCTTGTTTCATATGGCTTTAGCCATGCTTATATTGCAGATACAGTAAGAAATGGTGTCACCATTATCCACACAGTGGGGGTAATTCTGAGTTGATCGCAGCAGCAAGAAAGTTAGCAATTGGGCAAAACCATGTGAACTGCAGGTGTGGCAGATATAACATTTGCAGAGAGAGCTAGATTTGGGTGGGTTATTTTATTTCTGTGCAGGGTCAATACTGACTGCTTTATTTTTACACTGCAAATTAGATTGCAGATTGAACACACCACACCCAAATCTAACTCTCTCTGCAAATGTTATATCTGCCCCCCCTGCAGTGCACATGGGCCCTCATTCCGAGTTGATCGCTCGGTATTTTTCATCGCATCGCAGTGAAATTCCGCTTAGTACGCATGCGCAATATTCGCACTGCGACTGCGCCAAGTAATTTTACAATGGAGATAGTATTTTTACTCACTGCTTTTTCATCGCTCCGGCGATCGTAATGTGATTGACAGGAAATGGGTGTTACTGGGCGGAAACAGGCCGTTTTATGGGCGTGCGGGAAAAAACGCTACCGTTTCCGGAAAAAACGCAGGAGTGGCCGGGGAAACGGGGGAGTGTCTGGGCGAACGCTGGGTGTGTTTGTGACGTCAAAACAGGAACGACAAGCACTGAACTGATCGCACAGGCAGAGTAAGTCTGAAGCTACTCTGAAACTGCTAAGTAGTTAGTAATCGCAATATTGCGAATACATCGGTCGCAATTTTAAGAAGCTAAGATTCACTCCCAGTAGACGGCGGCTTAGCGTGTGTAACTCTGCTAAAATCGCCTTGCGAGCGATCAACTCGGAATGAGGGCCATGGTTTTGCCCAATTGCTAAAAAATTTCCTGCTGCGATCAACTTGGAATTACCCCCAGTATTTATTGAGCACAATGTGGGTGCATCACTTGTCATATCAGATGTTACTGGCTTGGGAGTGGGCTGCCTAATTTTAGTAATTTCATTCTGTGTTTCAATAAAAACAAAAACAGACTAAAAAAATATATATATGAAAAAGTCAAGGTTGCTAATTCAGGAGTCTGAAATTTATCAGAATTATAATCTGGAGTAGGGTGGTTTATGTGCGTATTGAGGCTGATGCACAGTTGGAAGTAAAATGGGAATAAACCGCAAAAGAAATGTACAGTACTTCCAAAAAAAGCATATTTTTTTATATAAAGCACACATGAGATGTGCACACAGGGGGACCCGTGTGTATCAGATCCACCAAGTATCCACTCACTGCTCTCTCACCAGAAGACACCGAAACCCCACAACGGGTGTTTACGACAGCAGAAGCAGTCTGTACTTTGCAGTTCAGTATGCACCGCTTACCCTGCAAAAGGAACACATGATATCCCGGCGGGCAGGATGCTGGCTGTCACTATACTGACAGCAGCATCCCGTCTGACGGAGTCCCGAGAGCGAGTCCCCTTGCGGGCTTGCTGCGCTCGCCACAGGTTCTGTTCCCACTCGGTTGGTAGGGTGGACCCACCAATAGTGTGGGAATACCGAGCATTTGTCAGGATTCCGGTCGTCGGTAATTTACTGTCTGTCAGGATTACAGCAACAGCTTCCTGAACGCCGGGATCCCAATAGCCGGTATATTGACTGCATCCCTGCAAAATTCCCTCTCAGCCAGTCTGTCTATGCTGTTATATTCACCAGACGGGGTTCTGAGTGCGCTCATTTTACTTCAATGCATATGACACATGTACAACAGTAGCTACTCACCATCCCCTTTCTGGGTCTTTTTTCAAACTGCACTTCTTTAAGCAAAGTGGGAAACCATGTAACCAGCACCCTTAACTGATACTGATTAACAATCACTAGTTTCAATCTGCCTGTAGTGTCTGCTCTTGACCTCACTGAGAGGCACAAAGAGACACACTGTTTTTTGTTTATTGAAACTTTGCTTCAGAAAGGTGATACATTTGGCAACAGCTTTAATCACTGGTTGCAGTATATAACCTTGGAGAGGTCAATACTTATATTACCACATATTCTTGAATACTCTGCCTGAAATACAATGTTTACCTATAATGTCGATTATCATAATTATGTGTTTGGGTAAATGTGCAACTATTTACATCTAATGGCAATTTTAGGTATTTACAGATTTTTGGAATATGTGGAGGTTTATTGGAATTACTGTATAAGAGTGTGGATCCCAAAAGATGCTTTAGGGTTTTTCCTAATAGGAATATTCCTGCAAATATGTGTAATTGTTTAAAACCGTTTTCTCGCAAAACTATACTTGTGTATCTGTGATTTCTCAAGATGGTGACTGACTGAACACTGTAGTGTCACACAAGCTATCACAACCATTTTGGAATTTCATTGTATATTTTTTTTCCGAGTGGAGACCACTATTATATATAAAAATCTTAATTATATTAATAACTTAACCAAGCCAGGGTGTTTGTCAATAAAAGTAATATATGTATTTTTTAAACTGATTATAATAAAGGACTTTACATTAGTAAATAAGTTGTGCCCCCACCCAAGGAGTTTTCTTTCCCCCTTTTGTGTTTTAGCCCCCTCACTATAGCAGGCATGACAGCCTAGACCTCATGTGGCCCCTGGTGCTTGACCTGTGAGTACACATTTCCTTATCTAACACACATTCATTTTGAAAAATGGCTTGCTAGGAACATTGGTCAGTGTTATCTGAGCAGAAAATAAGAATTTACTTACCGATAATTCTATTTCTCATAGTCCGTAGTGGATGCTGGGGACTCCGAAAGGACCATGGGGAATAGCTGCTCCGCAGGAGACTGGGCACAAAAGTAAAAGCTTTAGGACTACCTGGTGTGCACTGGCTCCTCCCCCTATGACCCTCCTCCAAGCCTCAGTTAGGATACTGTGCCCGGACGAGCGTACACAATAAGGAAGGATTTTGAATCCCGGGTAAGACTCATACCAGCCACACCAATCACACCGTACAACTTGTGATCTGAACCCAGTTAACAGCATGATAACAGAGGAGCCTCTGAAAAGATGGCTCACAACAATAATAACCCGATTTTTGTAACAATAACTATGTACAAGTATTGCAGACAATCCGCACTTGGGATGGGCGCCCAGCATCCACTACGGACTATGAGAAATAGAATTATCGGTAAGTAAATTCTTATTTTCTCTGACGTCCTAGTGGATGCTGGGGACTCCGAAAGGACCATGGGGATTATACCAAAGCTCCCAAACGGGCGGGAGAGTGCGGATGACTCTGCAGCACCGAATGAGAGAACTCCAGGTCCTCCTCAGCCAGGGTATCAAATTTGTAGAATTTAGCAAACGTGTTTGCCCCTGACCAAGTAGCTGCTCGGCAAAGTTGAAAAGCCGAGACCCCTCGGGCAGCCGCCCAAGATGAGCCCACTTTCCGTGTGGAATGGGCTTTTACAGATTTTGGCTGTGGCAGGCCTGCCACAGAATGTGCAAGCTGAATTGTACTACAAATCCAACGAGCAATAGTCTGCTTAGAAGCAGGAGCACCCAGCTTGTTGGGTGCATACAGGATAAACAGCGAGTCAGATTTTCTGACTCCAGCCGTCCTGGAAACATATATTTTCAGGGCCCTGACTACGTCCAGCAACTTGGAATCCTCCAAGTCCCTAGTAGCCGCAGGTACCACAATAGGCTGGTTTAAGTGAAACGCTGAAACCACCTTAGGGAGAAATTGAGGACGAGTCCTCAATTCTGCCCTGTCCGTATGAAAAATTAGGTAAGGGCTTTTATAGGATAAAGCCGCCAATTCTGAGACACGCCTGGCTGAAGCCAGGGCTAACAGCATTACCACTTTCCATGTGAGATATTTTAAGTCCACAGTGGTGAGTGGTTCAAACCAATGTGATTTTAGGAACCCCAAAACTACATTGAGATCCCAAGGTGCCACTGGAGGCACAAAAGGAGGCTGTATATGCAGTACCCCCTTGACAAACGTCTGAACTTCAGGAAATGAAGCTAGTTCTTTTTTGAAGAATATCGACAGGGCCGAAATTTGAACCTTAATGGACCCTAATTTTAGGCCCATAGACAGTCCTGTTTGCAGGAAATGCAGGAAACGACCCAGTTGAAATTCCTCTGTAGGGGCCTTCCTGGCCTCACACCACGCAACATATTTACGCCAAATACGGTGATAATGTTGCACAGTTACATCCTTCCTGGCTTTGATCAGGGTAGGGATGACTTCATCTGGAATGCCTTTTTCCTTCAGGATCCGGCGTTCAACTGCCATGCCGTCAAACGCAGCCGCGGTAAGTCTTGGAACAGACAGGGTCCCTGCTGGAGCAGGTTCTTTCTTAGAGGTAGAGGCCACGGGTCTTCCGTGAGCATCTCTTGAAGTTCCGGGTACCAAGTCCTTCTTGGCCAATCCGGAGCCACGAGTATAGTCCTTACTCCTCTCCTTCTTATGATTCTCAGTACCTTGGGTATGAGAGGCAGAGGAGGGAACACATACACTGACTGGTACACCCACGGTGTTACCAGAGCGTCCACAGCTATTGCCTGAGGGTCCCTTGACCTGGCGCAATATCTGTCCAGTTTTTTGTTGAGGCGGGACGCCATCATGTCCACCTTTGGTTTTTCCCAACGGTTCACAATCATGTGGAAGACTTCTGGGTGAAGTCCCCACTCCCCCGGGTGGAGGTCGTGTCTGCTGAGGAAGTCTGCTTCCCAGTTGTCCACTCCCGGAATGAACACTGCTGACAGTGCTATCACATGATTTTCCGCCCAGCGAAGAATCCTTGCCACTTCCGTCATTGCCCTCCTGCTTCTTGTGCCGCCCTGTCTGTTTACGTGGGCGACTGCTGTGATGTTGTCCGACTGGATCAACACCGGCTGACCCTGAAGCAGAGGCCTTGCCTGACTTAGGGCATTGTAAATGGCCCTTAGTTCCAGGATATTTATGTGAAGTGACGTTTCCATGCTTGACCACAAGCCCTGGAAATTTTTTCCCTGTGTGACTGCTCCCCAGCCTCTCAGGCTGGCATCCGTGGTCACCAGGACCCAGTCCTGAATGCCGAATCTGCGGCCCTCTAGAAGATGAGCACTCTGTAACCACCACAGGAGAGACACCCTTGTCCTTGGAGACAGGGTTATCCGCTGATGCATTTGAAGATGCGATCCGGACCATTTGTCCAGCAGATCCCACTGAAAAGTTCTTGCGTGGAATCTGCCGAATGGAATCGCTTCGTAAGAAGCCACCATTTTTCCCAGGACCCTTGTGCATTGATGCACTGACACTTGGCCTGGTTTTAGGAGGTTCCTGACTAGGTCGGATAACTCCCTGGCTTTCTCCTCCGGGAGAAACACCTTTTTCTGGACTGTGTCCAGAATCATCCCTAGGAACAGCAGACGTGTCGTCGGAATCAGCTGCGATTTTGGAATATTTAGAATCCACCCGTGCTGTCGTAGTACTACTTGAGATAGTGCTACTCCGACCTCTAACTGTTCTCTGGACCTTGCCCTTATCAGGAGATCGTCCAAGTAAGGGATAATTAAGACGCCTTTTCTTCGAAGAAGAATCATCATTTCGGCCATTACCTTGGTAAAGACCCGGGGTGCCGTGGACAATCCAAACGGCAGCGTCTGAAACTGATAGTGACAGTTCTGTACCACAAACCTGAGGTACCCTTGGTGAGAAGGGCAAATTGGGACATGGAGGTAAGCATCCTTGATGTCCAGAGACACCATATAGTCCCCTTCTTCCAGGTTCGCTATCACTGCTCTGAGTGACTCCATCTTGAATTTGAACCTTTGTATGTAAGTGTTCAAGGATTTCAGATTTAAAATAGGTCTCACCGAGCCGTCCGGCTTCGGTACCACAAACAGCGTGGAATAATACCCCTTTCCCTGTTGTAGGTGGGGTACCTTGATTATCACCTGCTGGGAATACAGCTTGTGAATGGCTTCCAATACCGCCTCCCTGTCGGAGGGAGACATTGGTAAAGCAGACTTCAGGAACCGGCGAGGGGGAGACGTCTCGAATTCCAATTTGTACCCCTGAGATACTACCTGCAGGATCCAGGGGTCCACTTGCGAGTGAGCCCACTGCGCGCTGAAATTCTTGAGACGGGCCCCCACCGTGCCTGAGTCCGCTTGTAAGGCCCCAGCGTCATGCTGAGGACTTGGCAGAAGCGGGGGAGGGCTTCTGTTCCTGGGAAGAGGCTGCCTGCTGCAGTCTTTTTCCCCTTCCTCTGCCCCGGGGCAGATATGAGTGGCCTTTTGCCCGCTTGCCCTTATGGGGACGAAAGGACTGAGCCTGAAAAGACGGTGTCTTTTTCTGCTGAGAGGTGACCTGGGGTAAAAAGGTGGATTTCCCAGCCGTTGCCGTGGCCACCAGGTCCGATAGACCGACCCCAAATAACTCCTCCCCTTTATACGGCAATACTTCCATATGCCGTTTGGAATCCGCATCACCTGACCACTGTCGCGTCCATAACCCTCTTCTGGCAGAAATGGACAGCGCACTTACTCTTGATGCCAGAGTGCAAATATCCCTCTGTGCATCTCGCATATATAGAAATGCATCCTTTAAATGCTCTATAGTCAATAATATACTGTCCCTGTCCAGGGTATCAATATTTTCAGTCAGGGAATCCGACCAAGCCACCCCAGCACTGCACATCCAGGCTGAGGCGATTGCTGGTCGCAGTATAACACCAGTATGTGTGTATATACTTTTTAGGATATTTTCCAGCTTCCTATCAGCTGGTTCCTTGAGGGCGGCCGTATCAGGAGACGGTAACGCCACTTGTTTTGATAAGCGTGTGAGCGCCTTATCTGCCCTAGGGGGTGTTTCCCAACGCGCCCTAACCTCTGGCGGGAAAGGGTATAATGCCAATAATTTTTTAGAAATTAGCAGTTTTTTATCGGGGGAAACCCACGCTTCATCACACACCTCATTTAATTCATCTGATTCAGGAAAAACTACGGGTAGTTTTTTCACACCCCACATAATACCCTTTTTTGTGGTACTTGTAGTATCAGAAATGTTCAAAACCTCCTTCATTGCCGTGATCATGTAACGTGTGGCCCTACTGGAAAATACATTTGTTTCCTCACCGTCGACACTGGAGTCAGTGTCCGTGTCTGGGTCTGTGTCGACCATCTGAGGTAACGGGCGCTTTAGAGCCCCTGACGGTGTTTGAGACGCCTGTACAGGTAATAACTGATTTGCCGGCTGTCTCATGTCGTCAACAGTCTTTTGTAAAGTGCTGACACTATCACGTAATTCCTTCCATAAGACCATCCAGTCAGGTGTCGACTCCCTAGGGGGTGACATCACTATTACAGGCAATTGCTCCGCCTCCATACCATTTTCCTCCTCATACATGTCGACACAACGTACCGACACACAGCACACACACAGGGAATGCTCTGATAGAGGACAGGACCCCACTAGCCCTTTGGGGAGACAGAGGGAGAGTTTGCCAGCACACACCAGAGCGCTATATATATATATACAGGGATAACCTTATAAGTGTTTTTCCCTTATATAGCTGCTGTATAGATTTATCTGCCAAATTAGTGCCCCCCCTCTCTTGTTTTACCCTGTTTCTGTAGTGCAGGACTGCAGGGGAGAGTCAGGGAGCTTCCCTCCAACGGAGCTGTGAGGAAAAATGGCGCCAGTGTGCTGAGGAGATAGGCTCCGCCCCCTTCTCGGCGGCCTTTCTCCAGCTTTTTTAAGGAAAAATTGGCAGGGGTTAAATGCATCCATATAGCCCAGGAGCTATATGTGATGTATTTTTTGCCATATAAGGTGTTTTTATGCGTCTCAGGGCGCCCCCCCCCAGCGCGCTGCACCCTCAGTGACCGGAGTGTGAAGTGTGCTGAGAGCAATGGCGCACAGCTGCGGTGCTGTGCGCTACCTTATTGAAGACAGGACGTCTTCTGCCGCCGATTTTCCGGACCTCTTCAGTCTTTTGGCTCTGTAAGGGGGCCGGCGGCGCGGCTCTGGGACCCATCCATGGCTGGGCCTGTGATCGTCCCTCTGGAGCTAATGTCCAGTAGCCTAAGAAGCCCAATCCACTCTGCACGCAGGTGAGTTCGCTTCTTCTCCCCTTAGTCCCTCGGTGCAGTGAACCTGTTGCCAGCAGGATTCACTGAAAATAAAAAACCTATACTTAAACTTTTTTACTAAGCAGCTCAGGAGAGCCACCTAGTGAGCACCCTTCTCGTTCGGGCACAAAAATCTAACTGAGGCTTGGAGGAGGGTCATAGGGGGAGGAGCCAGTGCACACCAGGTAGTCCTAAAGCTTTTACTTTTGTGCCCAGTCTCCTGCGGAGCCGCTATTCCCCATGGTCCTTTCGGAGTCCCCAGCATCCACTAGGACGTCAGAGAAATTGTGCATATGCTGGGTACACAGCTGTCAGTTCAGCACCCTGTGTGGAATCACACCCAAGCACATATACTGCTGTTCTCTCCTGGTGTAACCCAGGCACATATACTACTGTTCTCTTCTGGTGTAACCCAGGCACGGGTCTGGGACTGAGGGTCGACAGCACAAAGGTCGACACACCTTAGGTCGACGCCAATTGGTCGACACACCTTAGGTCGACATGGACAAAAGGTCGACATGGACAAAAGGTCGACAGGAACAAGGTCGACATGGAAAAGGGTCGACATGAGTTTTTTGATGTTTTTTTGGTGTCGTTTTCTTCGTAGAGTGACCGGGAACCCCAATTAGTGCACCGCGTCCCCTCGCATGGCTCGCTTCGCTCGCCATGCTTCGGGCATGGTGCCTTTGCTCCGCTACCGCTTCGCTCGGCACACTTTACCGTTCCAATCGTAGTCCACGTGGATCGTTAAGTATGAAAAGGTTCAAAAAAAGAAAAAAAATCGTGAAAAAATCATGTCGACCTTTTTTCATGTCGACCTTTTGTCCATGTCGACATAAGGTGTATCGACCAATGGGCGTCGACCTAAGGTGTGTCGACCTTTGTGCTGTCGACCTGGAGTCCGGATACCCCCAGGCACATATACTGCTGCTCTTTCCTGGTGTAACCCAGGCACATATACTACTGCTCTCTCCTTGTGTAACCCAGGCGCATATACTACTGCTCTCTCCCGGTGTAACCCAGGCACATATACTACTGCTCTCTCCTGGTGTAACCCAGGCACATATACTACTGTTCTCTCCTGGTGTTACCCAGGCACATATACTACTGTTCTCTCCTGGTGTTACCCAGGCACATATACTACTGTTCTCTCCCAGTGTAACCCAGGCACATATACTACTGCTCTCTCCTTGTGTAACCCAGGCGCATATACTACTGCTCTCTCCCGGTGTAACCCAGGCACATATACTACTGCTCTCTCCTGGTGTAACCCAGGCACATATACTACTGTTCTCTCCTGGTGTAACCCAGGCACATATACTACTGTTCTCTCCTGGTGTAACCCAGGCACATGTACTACTGCTCTCTCCTTGTGTAACCCAGGCACATATACTACTGCTCTCTCCCGGTGTAACCCAGGCACATATACTACTGCTCTCTCCTGGTGTAACCCAGGCACATATACTACTGTTCTCTCCTGGTGTTACCCAGGCACATATACTACTGTTCTCTCCTGGTGTTACCCAGGCACATATACTACTGTTCTCTCCCAGTGTAACCCAGGCACATATACTACTGTTTTCTCCCGGTGTAACCCAGGCACATATCCTACTGTTCTCTCCTGGTGTAACCCAGGCACATATCCTACTGTTCTCTCCTGGTGTAACCCAGGCACATATACTACTGCTCTCTCCTGGTGTAACCCAGACACATATACTACTGTTCTCTACTGATGTAACCCAGGCGCATATACTGCTGTTCTTTCCTGGTGTAACCCAGGCACATATACTACTGCTCTCTCCTGGTGGAACCCACACACATATACTACTGGTCTCTCCAGGTGTAACTCGGGCAGTATCCCATCATTCCGGAATTTGGCGGCAGGGCCAAAGAAAATATATATATATATATATTAATTTTCTACTATATATATATATATATATATATATATATATATATAATGTATATGTGTGTGTATGCAAACACACACAATGCTGCACCATTGTCCATCTCTTCTAAAAACTATACACAGTACATTAAATATACAGTTCATCTTTATTGCTGCTTTTAGTACTATAGCTTTCACCTGCCACTGAAGGACACACCCCTGAGTGACAATAAAAACACCCATAGGTGGAGCTAGACACACCCTTTGGGCGGAGCATGACACACCCCTGCAACAGCGCGCCATTCTGTTACCACCTGGAATCTCCCTGAAACGAGTTTTCAAAAGTAGGCAAGTATGCCATGTACTGTATAAAGAACATTTCTACATATTGCCTCCCGAATGTACCTTAAGAACCATTTGTAACAAAGTGACCTGTTGGTTACTGAATGGCCATCTGTTGGGCGCACAAGGCATGCAAATAAAATGCAGACCAAGTCCACAAGTCTAGGTGAACCAGCAGACACGTCAGGAAGGAAAGGGACCACTGGCATATTAATGCCCGAGGGGGCCTGTGTGCAGCGGGACACTCCTCCTCCACAGTGCCATCTTCACATTGATATTCAAGAAGATGGCACATGAGCATAGGCTCTGGCACAGTGCAAGAGTCTTTGCTTTCACTGCACAGCGCAATCTTCCTTGAGCTGTCATTGGGAAGATGGAGCTGAGGGGGAGGAGGATGACTGTGGCTGTATCTGCATTCGAAATGCTATGCTACAGTGTTTCACTGGAAATCACTGTAATGTAGCATTTTATATGCAGATGCAGCCACAGTCAAATAAAGAGTATAGGCATTCCATATATCATTTTAATAATCATAAGCTGCTTGTGCGTCCTATTCACATATTGATGTGAATAAGACACATTTTCAGCAAAAAAAGACACCCGACATTAGCAGAGCTGCCCGGGAACTGCCGGCTCACTCACGGCAGGCATCTGCCGCTGCATGGTGTAATGAGGCAAGATGTATGAGGACACATCTGTACCAAGCATTTCAGATAAGGGCTTATAGTTTGGAAAGCTTAGTCCAATCTTGTGTTTTTCGCCTTTGATAGATTTATTTGTACCAGACCAAAACACAACTGTGACTGACTGACATAACGTTTTACTGTAACAAACATTGACTCACTAATCTTTACTACCTTCTCCAATTTAGATGCTGTGTAGTGATATGACTGTAGATACACACTATAAGATTATCTGTCCAATCTTTCTGGTTGAAGCGAAACCTGGTAATGTATGGGAGCAAATAACAATCAACCATTTGCTCCCAAAAGCCGGAAAAGGGGCAGAAAAGGTCATTTGGATAAATTGGTTAAATTTGATGGATTTAACAAATTTGCCTGAACACCCATTTTTGTCTGTTTTCCAGTGTTTGGGAGTGAATAAGCAATTGTCATTTGCTCCCATACATTACTAGATTTTTGTTCCAACCAGAAAGATTGGACAGATAATCTTATAGTGCCTATCCAACTTGGGGTCGATTTGTTTCCTCATTTTAAAAGTCATTAGTTAGATCACGTTACATTAGACATGAACTGAAGTATTCAGCTAAAATGAACTGTCCGGAACTGGCTAGGAACTGAGCAATACACCTTCAGACAACGTAAGATTTCATTTCAACTTTTTATGTGACTTTGTAGAAATGAACAAAAAACTAAAATGAATTGTGCAGCGTCTGGCTGTCCTTTCAATTTGGTGACCTAGTAACAATTTCATTTTGTTTCTCACAATCGGAGTAATAATTTTAAAAGCTGCCCTTTAGAAACACGTATATCATCGTGTTAATGACAGCACGATATTTAAGCTGCCATTGCTCAAGTTGAGACAATGAGACTTTAGTGGAATTTCCAGCATTCTTTCAGACCAATCCAGTCCGGCAGCTTAGAACTATTATTCAGCCTCACCAGGAGTCTATGAGCTATGTAAAGGTCACAGACCTGCCTGTACTGCATTCCAAGCATCTGCAAATATAAAAGTCTGAACTTCATCGTCATTCTACTCTTATCCTGAAATGTCAGAGAGTACCTCTTGTTGCCTACTCCCAATAGAGGTAGTTATTTTGTCAGATTATTGTGTCGAGGTCACTGGTTCCTAGTAATATGGTATAGTCACAGCTGTCTGCACGACATGTAGGGGACAAATGTCTTGCGGTGATTGTTATACAAACTCCCGAATCTCAGGTAGCTCTCCTGGAATCCCAGAAAAAGATGGCATGTCTCCTAGAGCTCTCTCCTGAGTGAAGCAGGCGGTCTGGGCAGAATGGTGAAGCGATTCGCACTGAATCGTGCCATCATAACCTTGTCCCCGCCTTACATGGCATTGTATAGTGAGGATGA